>NC_047079.1:9365432-9699760 GCF_902459465.1 Asterias rubens
CGGTATGCTGATTGTTCAAATGAGACAAGTGTCAATGCGGAATGACGCCGGTGCTGACGTCAAACGCGTCACGCGTATCGTCACCGGAGTGGTCGTAGTCTTCTTTCTGTGCTGGGCGCCGTTCTATCTAGTACGAATGATACTAGTCTATAACCCAAGCCTCATGTACTGGAGTGGTAAACCATTTGTGTTCGAGCTTAGTCTTTGCTTCACGTATATAAACAGTTGTGTCAATCCTTTTATTTACGCGCTGATTAGTGAGAAGTTCAGGGAGAACTTACCGTGTTTGGCACTCCGGGGTCGCGGATACATCAGCGGGAAAAGAACTGCCGTCTGTGACCGGAACTCGACGGCACTGACGGACATCCATCGGAACTCTGTCATAACAAACAATGATTCTAGTTAGATAATCTACTCTCTGATTTTGAAGAGCTGTGAACTTCACGTGAACTTCGTGAAATGTTTTCGCTGAAGAGATTTTTTGCGTTGTCCGGATTAACTTTAGCTGGTTCGCGGTACAGTGCAATGCTGCGCTGGTAACAGTGGCATTATGTCTGCCTAGTGAACATAACTCTATAAAAAGACCCGCCTGTGCCATGGTACCAATGTTAACGGGTTATCATGAAGACGAGCAGAGTATACTGTTCGAAACGTCGAGACCACGCGGGATCGTTACAGAGCCACCACTCCCCCAAACAATATTTATACCTGGTTGTACTGGCATGTTTACTAGATATAGTTATAGTTAGGTTGTAACAAATTGTGGCTAGTTGAATTGTTTAACAAAACAATCTAACCTCAGCAGGTAAACACTTCGGCGGTGGAGCAGCAAAAGTAAAGTCTACTAGGAGTCTTTCCTTGTAAAATGGCACAAGCGTGATAAAGTTCTAAAGGTTAATAACCTCCAACAAGGGAACTTTCAAGAGCCCCTTTTCATGCATAATCAACGATTTTGTATTCCACGCAGTAAATTCAAACGCCCTCTTTTTCATTATAAATACCAATGAATTAATCAGCAGTAAATGAAATGATTGTCGAGGAATAATTTAAAGTATTATTGACATTTGATATCATATTAAATCTATTCATTTGTTACCGTCTCATAAAGGCATTGGACACTATTACTCAAAAATAAATGTCGGCAAAAAAACTTACTTTGTAACAAGCAATGGTGAGCTGTTAAAAGTATTATACATTGTGAGAAACGGGTCCCTCTGAAGTAACGTAGTATTCGAGAAAATATTTGAATTTTATTTCGAGACCTCAGAATAAGATTGTGAGGTCCCGAAATAAAGCTTACAACTTTGTGTGAGCAGCGTGTTTTTTCTTCCATTGTTATCTCGCAACTTTGACGCCATATTGAGCTCAAATTTTCACAGGTTGGTTATTTTATGCATATTATGAGATACACCAAGTGAGAAGACTAGTCTTTGACAATTATCAACAGTGTCCACTGCCTTTAACCTAGGACACCAAGATGGTTTATTGTTCATTACCATTCGGACATCTATGTTCATATAATGTATACAGCTATTTACAGACAGCATATGTACACAGATCACTTGATTTTAAATACAAACTATACTATATTCGCATATTCAATTGGTTATATATATCGCTAAGTATTTTCAATTGAGTTCATTGACAGCAAACCAGAAGTTGTTGAAGACAAGTTGGTAATCTGTTCTCTCTTAAATACACCTCTTCAGTTCATTGGTGCCTACTCGAATCACAACAGCTCTCCAGATTGAAGCCTTCACTTTGCATTTGCTATATCACTAAACAATATTTTCCAGCTAATTCCGGCAGTGCGGCTAGTTGCCGATGGGCAAGTACTGTACATAATCCTTTCAAAAAACACACAAACATACACGTTAGTGATTTTCGCCTCTTTATTTAATCGATACGCATTATGGGATGTGTTGGGAATCTCACCGCTAAGTACCAAGAACACCTGTTCAGGGGTGAGTATCATCGAGGGGGAATTTATCATATTACGGACTCGAAGGCGACAAGAGTTGAGGGGGGGGGGATCATTAACAGCAAAAACTTCCTAAAGGGGGACATGCACCGTTATCAAGATGCCACCATCTTGGTCATGTTCCTTGTAGCTAGTAGCAGTAATGAATGGTAACACCCAATACACAAGAATGGAACCAGACTGTTTTTCCTTACAGCCTCGTTTTAAAGGGGTACATTGACCTTTATTTTGTTCTTTGTTTTATCTATTTATTTCAAGGCAACACACAAACAACATACATATAAATAATACTAGAAGTAATACGACGGAGAACAAGCCTGCGGATAACCAAAAAGCGAAAATAATCACAATCTAAAGGGCGATCCAGACAAAAACAACCCAAAGGCACTGACTTGCTCATCTTGGTTATGTTCCCCTGTACTCGACAGCAGCAATGACTGTTTTTCCTTACAGCCTCGGTTTGGTTATGATGGTTTGGATGGGCAAAAAATAAAATGGCCTCTTCGTGAAAAATGTCTATTGGTGATGAATCAAAAGTCTAATAGAGCTGGTTTGATATGAAATGAAAAATGCTTGTTTGGTTTTAAGGTTTTTTTTTTGTCATTCAAATCACTATCTAATAAACACATTCATACAAGAACAAAGCAAAACAGTAACTAATAACCATTAAAGGCACTCTCTCACACATTTCTCTGAACTGTTGTAAGATAACATTATGTGAGCTGTATGTGGAATGAGAAAAAAATGGCTGAGGCAGAAGCGGGTCGGTGATGTGAGAGCACCGGGAGAAAGAGGTATGTGTTGTGAGATGGATGTAGTCTGGACGTCGTGCGAACAATGAAGGTTTGGATGAAGAGAGAAGAAAAGAAAAAAAACACTGCACGCAGCAAGATTTTTTACTTATGATTGGATACCCTCTTAATGTAAACGAGTGGAAAATTTCACTCTCTTGCCAGAGTGGTGTTAGTTTCACTCTATTGAGAGTGAAAGTCAATCTGTATCACTCTTTTTGAGTGAAATTGGTATGAACTTCACTCTTAATTGAGTTGAAGTACCCGTCTTTTACTTCAAAAAGAGTTGTCTGCCATATGGCTCTTTGCAAGAGTGGTATACATGGCGGACAAAACGAGTGGCGTTTCACTCTTTTTAAGTTAAGAGAAAACAACTAGAATCTAACAAAATCCAGAGTGAGAGAGGCAGCTGCAGGTTTGTAAAATGTAATCTAGTGTATCTGTGTATGAAAAAAAAATGCATGTGTTGAAGGTTGATGTAGTGAAAAAATGGCGTTGATGAAGGAGACACCACTTAGTGTATCTCCGTCATCAGTGGCAGACGGGTGTATTGTCTGACACTTGAATGGGTGGTTTGATTGGAGTACCGGTGAGTTTATGGTATGCAGGATATGTACGTGGTAGCAGAGGAGATGGTGAAGAGAGCAAGGCCCTAATCATGGTTCTGCTTAGCCCAGAATCGGCGCTAGTGCCAAAATTAGGCGCTTGCCGTGCTAGCGGAGAATGGTGATCGTAAGCGCAGATTTCGGCGGTTAGCAGAGCCATGACATTGAGCCCTGGAGAATATTGATCAACTGAATCAATGGAGAGGACTCTGATCAGTCGAGGATGTTAGAGAAAGGGAAGAGGGAAAGAGTACAAGTTCGAAAATAGATTGTTTTTTTTCCCTATTAGAGTCAATGAGAAATACTCCGTCTGTGGTTGCAATTTCATTAGATGTTGTGTCTTTCTCAAGATGAGCTGTTTGTGGTGAGATCTCTGGATGAATCTGTGATCTGCTCTTACCTCGGCTTATTGGGAAAAGCCCACGGCATGAAGTCGAGATAAACAAACTTGGTTGTGTGTTCTCTCCCGCTGTTTGAGCGATGTTTTATATGAATAGTGTCTAGACGCCGAGAACAAGACTCGGGTTTGATTTAACCATGTCAATACCATTGACCAAACATGAATGTATCCTAACGATCTATGCATCACACCTCGATACCACAAGAGTACCACTGTCGGCTGAGGTCTTGAATTCAATTTAAATATTTTAGTAAGAAACTACTTCTTTCTCAAATACTACGTTACAGCTTCTAAATCTAAGGTCTAAAAATCAAGTTCGTGGAAAATTACTTCTTTCTCGAAAATAAATTGCTTCAGAGGGAGACGTTTCTCACAATGTTTATACTACCAACAGCTCTCCATTGCTCGTTACCAAGTTGAAGTTGTTATGCTAGCAATTATTTTGAGTAATGACCAATGTGTCCAGTGCCTTTAAAGCCATCTATATAAATGCCCCCACCCCACTGTGCACAAAGGCGAACTCTCTCTGCCCGCACCATTTTTCATTCCTGATTACTGTTCATTGTTAACATCGGTTTCCTGTTTTGTCTGCTCTTTGCCTTTCCATTATTACCACATAACAATGTCTTCAACCTGATTGCACAATATGAAAACTCGCGTCATGAAGATGGTTTTTAAATGAACTTTTCTTCTTGATAAAAATGTCTGGGCTTGGATGTTATAAAGGCGCTACATAAATACCTGTACTATTATCATTGTTTTATTATCGTCATGGGTTAAGTCTCGTTTTTCCGAAAACACCTTCTGAAGAAATCTGCTCCGAGCTTCAAACCTATTTGAAAAATGTATGGACATTTTGTCTAAAGCACCAAACCATCTCATAAATTTAGCTAATTCATTACACTTGAAGTATTCTTAAATAAACAATTCTTCCTCTTCCTCCACAAGACGCTCCAAATCCCCTCAGAGGAGTTTTAAATTATTAGCAAATCCCTTGGGTTTTTCATGGGAAAATGTAAAATTAACGAAGTCATGCACGCAACTGTGATCTTGGCTAACCGCGTCTTATACATAATAAAGAAGATTTATTTAATGTTTAAAAAGGGATGCCGGGGTTTTTGAACTAAGAAAGTGTGAAGTTGTTTCTGATTGATCTAAGGAGTGTGGAAGTGCGGTCAAGAAGGTAGATGGTGAAGTAGTGGCAGGAAGATGATGGGGGAGGATGGAGGGTGGTGACGGGGGAGTGACAGGCGGAGGAGGGAGAATACATAAGAGGATCTCGACAGTTGATCCGTCTTGAGAATTGAGATGGAGAAGGAGGGGAGAGAGAAGAGAAGAAAAATGATGAGGGTTGATGCTTTTGTCATTTAGAGGGAAGTGCTTCGTGTTAGGGTAGCGAGATTTGGTGGAATGCTTTTTATAGAAATGGATGAATTGTTTTTGGGCAGGATGTGGCAATCGTTTGATGCACGTTTTAGGATACAGTGAGTGTTTTGTGGTGGCAATGAATAAGTAATGTTCACCAGTACAAGGTGTTAATGATGAACAGTTTACGTCACAGCAGCAATTGCAGAACCGTATGAAAATAATGGCATGGAAATAGCAACACATTTGTCGGGTTCCCTGTGAACATACAAACAAAACGTATAGATATACGCAATATACTGAGATGACAGACTATTTATACTTCCAGCCTATATAACATTCGTATATTAAAGCAAACACTATCTGAACTGTAAATATGCCTCTCACATCAAAATTCCGCCGTGGAATGCCGGAGGCCTGCTTTCAGTTATTAAAGGAAAACACTCCTGAGTGGAGACGTAGAGGGGGGGGGGGGGTGGCGAGTGTATAGGATCGCAAAAGAGAACGGCCAAACGGGTAGAATCAAAGCTGCACCCTGAGGGCAACTTACTTTTCAGAATGAAAGAACGGGTGAACATTCGTAAGTTATGAACCGCCGAAAGTGATTACTGACTACAAATAGTATTACATTAGCAGTGATAACTTGGGATTTTAACACTGTAAATGAGCATTACATACGAAGTATAGACCTGAAAACAAAAGAGGTCCACAGGGTTTTCAAACACTATGTGGACCCACATACGTCCACACATGTCTTTTTTACCCGTAATCAGAAGAAAAAGTGAAAGGGCGCAGAACAAGGCAATTTCCACAGAGAATGTCTTACACAGAGCAGCGTGTGTGGGTGTGGATCCCATAAGTATTGTCAAGCTATGTTATCTGCCTCACTAAATAATGTCTATTAGCCGACGCTATACTAAGGTATCATTTTTGTTCCATTGTGAGATCGCACCCACACAACTATCATGGCTTTCTGATACATGCCACCCCATGCATATAGTATTTATCCACTTCACAACGCTCTGATATTCATAATCACAGGGCAAAGTACTTTCTTTTGTCATGTCGTCAAGGGACGTCAATCATCTCTCTACATACCTTCAACAACAGATCTCCAAACGAGAATAATGCTGTCATAGCTTGAGAGTAAGGTAGGGGGAGGGGTACGTCGTGCTTGCAAACGAGAAAAGAATACTCAAAAGAAAGACCAAATGAATCCAACGCATAGCTTTTAAGTGACATGATGTGTGCGTCAGAGTGTGGATTTTCAAATTTGGCGATGATTGAATTTTTTGTTTTATTGAAAGACGTGATCAAGTGTCGAGGTGAGGGTGTGGGGGGGGGGGGGGGGTGGTTCTAGAGCAGGCTTGAGTTGTTGGATTTGCTCCAACCCAAAGAATGCACGTGGGTGTCCCCATTTGTTTGTACAGCTCCCTTTTTGACAGCGCGTGGACAACTGACAGTATTTTAGCCATGGACGCGACACGCTGATTTATTCCTAGTTTTTGCAAGGGCACTTTAAATCGAATCGCAAATTTTTCTATGGGAAAAAAGGTCTTCAAGTTTAGAAACCTACAACAGAATATACTAAATGAAGGTTTCGATGGTTACTATTTTTAAGTGAAGAATTCAATGCGTTGTATATCACTGCTAAGAAGAATGGTTACGCTTAGCAGAATAAAAAAGAAAGAAAGAAAGATATACGCTGGTGTAACGAGTTTGCTTCTAAGATTGACAATTTGCTCTGCGCAGTTTTCACATACACCATGAATACACGTTTATGCGTAATCCACGTGCGCAGCAACTCTATGCCGAATGTGCACTTCAAAATGCTCCGCGCGCATGCGTTATGTAATTAGCATATTTCGAGAGAAGGGCATTATCTGGGGCGCCGAATTCGACCCCCGTTTCCAATTATCATCTTGTATTGTTTTGGCGGTTGCTAGGAACTCCGATCGCACGACTTATACTAAGTTTTTAAAAGGTGGAGCTTATCAAAACGGTCTTGAATTCACAGATTATACTTTTGACCCAATTAGATGTTCATTTGAAAAACTATGACTAATACTCAACAAATCTTGAGATTATTTCTCGAAATGAAAATGATCGTCTGCTTTGTCTAATATTAATGCGTTCGTAATCATTAAGTGCCGACAGTAAGCTTACAGTTTGCCCTATTAGGTAGACTATTTTGACATAAGTGCCAGTTCTTGTTGCTGATGTACTTAACCCGTTATTCCTTAAACCAACTTAACCCCAATTCCGCAAAGCTGCTTACTAGTAAAACAACTCTAAGTAGATAATGAGCATTTGTTAGTGTCTGAGATATTCTGGAGTGTGCCAGGGAGCTGGAGGAAATGGAAGTGTGGGTTCGGAACAATATTATCGTTTCTATGAAGTATGAACTTTTGTGGGTTGTGTTAAATTTGTTTAAATGCTTCGTATATAAAGAGACAAGTTAGTTCGATGTTGGACATTGATATGGTTGTAAAGCGAATCTTACACTTATTGAAAATTGCCCATTCACTTAGGAATGTCTCCTTGTTTTTGCTATTTAGCTATTGGACAATTGGATATTGACGTAGGCTGGTACAGCGAATGTCTACTTTGCTGTTTCTTTATTGGACATTGAACATTCGCTGTAATAATCTATGTGTATTTCTCATATCCAATATCAAACCAACTTCTACTGTCGTTCGTACAGATGGTATTTTGTTATTATCTTGTATTATGTGGTATTTTCTTGTACTTATTGCTTATTTTAGAGTTATGTCAAACTGTGACTTGTATAATATAATATAGATGTGGTCTTATCATTATAAATATGGTCGCCCCAATAGGAACCGTCTTAGGGAAAAGTATAAACAAGTTTGATAAACAAATATCTTTAAACACAATTAATATATGTTGTTTAAAGACACTGGAAACTATATTTGGTAACTGTCAAAGACCAGTCTTCTCACTTGGTGTATCTCAACATATGCATAACATAACAAACCTGTAAAAGTTTGAGCTCAATTGGTCGTCGAAGTTGCTAGATAATGAAAGAAAAAATCCTTGTCACACGAAGTTGTGTGCTTTCAGATGCTTGATTTCGAGACCTCAAAATCTAAATCTGAGGTCTCGAAGTCAAATTCGTTGAACACTTCTTTCTCGAAAACTACATTACTTCCAGGGAGCCGTTTCCCACAATGTTTTAGACCATCAACCTCTCCCCCATTACTCATTACCAAATAAGGTTTTATGCTAATAATTATTTTGAGTAATTACCAATAGTGTCCATTGCCTTTAAAGAAACAAATTGAGTCGTGCCCCAGAAAAAGAGACAATCAATAAAAAAGGCACATTGCGGTTAAGTCTCCTTAAAAAAGGATTAGTTTTTTGAAACCCCAACGATCTTATTTTTGATTACAGCATAATAATATTATGCGCTTTAAAAAATAGGTAAAGCCTCATAACAACACAGCCCGGCAGTTTGGTGAGGAAACAAGCTGAGCAGCCCAACATATAGTCTGTGTAGTAGACCAATATTTATTTAATATTAAATTAATTGGGCCATTTTCGGCATGAGCTAATTACTTTGACCACGTGACACCCACTGCATATCACCCACCAATCACAACTAGGCTGAGAGTAAAACCAGAAGAAAAAATGCAAGGTATTCAGAAACATAATAAACAGTTAATTACATCCTGAAATATAAAACTGTACATACCGCATTTATCTATGTACATAAATTGTAGATTTGCAGCATTTATTCTCACAAAGTTGTACAAAGCGAATGTATTTTTGTTTGTATAGCCATGTAAATATTGTTAGCAATCACGTTCGTGTTTTAGACACTATCTATCTGATGTTAAGACACCTTCGCTGCAATATGTATTATACAACGTACGTGTTACTGTGTAAATTAATGTCAGCGCTTGTATTTTACCAACACACATGTGTGTAAATATATGTGCAAGACAACTTACTGTTTAAATAGAACCCTTGAATTGTCAACTTGGATGCTAAATAAAACGATATGGAAAGATAAGGTTACATGTGTGTGATACATCTTCTTTTTCTTTGTTTAATGTGTAAACATTTATCTTCGAACATCTGTGTACGTAAAGCGAGGTTCCTGCTGAAGACAATCTGAGCGTACTCATCGAAACGTCGAGTTCCTACACTACCGAATCGTTCCTGAACCACCACCGCTACAAAGGAGAGATTTTAAGTACATACTGTTATGTCAGTCCCCATTGTTACATGATACGAGTGTTGTAAATTGGTCATACCAGGATGCGAACCGACACTAGACCGCTCGGCCACTACAACATATTTATTCTTCTTTTCTCTCAGAGTGTATTTGCGACATTTGTTTCTAGCAGCAGTACACAACATTTATTAGACGCTTATTGCGGTTGTCTCTAAGCGCACGTTCAGTATTTTCCTGCAAAGGTAGACGGGACTACGTTTAAATTATGAGACCTACTTCTTTAACATAGCATCATGTAATGGTTTACAATACAAGGTGCAGTGGCGCCATGCTGCCAATCAACCCCCTTCTCTTTTCGATAAGTGCACTGGGTTATTTTACGTGCGTTACACAACTCACGTTACCAACGGCTTCGCGTCCCATCCGAAGGACGAGTCATCATGATATTGAGGACACATGTGTCACGACTGGGACTCGAACCCACACTCTGCTGATCAAACGCACCAGAGTTTGAGTCTAATATTCTTATTCCCTGGGCCACAACACGCTGTATTTTTGTTGTGATTTGTTAAAATCAGGCCAGTTCAACAGAGCCATCTCACTCTATACAGACAGCATCCTTTCAAAGTGTCGATTATTCGATTCCGGCAAACCGATCGATCTCCAACCGGTCACTTGGGAGTCATATTTGCTTTGACTTGATATCACATTCGATTCATTCGCGGCTCATCCGTCAACAACACTTTTTATATCAATATAGATAGAGACGATTCCACACTCAGGATCGATACAGAAAATTTGACACTTTCCTCAACAAACTGATTTTCTTTGTTCAGATGATTTCGTTGTTCAGCTCTTGTTTTATTTAATAGTGAGATAGGCTATATATATACTGTGGGTTAAAAAACAAGGATATTAAAATACAGTTGATTAAAGTTCACATGCAAAGATGTGTATTCGTCATTACATTTTTTTAAATATAAAATAGCAGTGTTTTCAAGAAGGAACTTTCGAAAACGTAAACACAAAAATGTGTTTCTCATTTGTCTAGCAACTGAGTGACTACTAAACGTATACCTTCCCTTTAAAGGCATTGGACACTACGGATACTCAATATAATTGTCAGCATAAAACCTTACTTGGTAAAAAGCAACGGAGCGCTGTTGTCAGTATAAAACATTGTGAGAAACGACTCCCTCTGAAGTAATGTAGTTTTGAGAAAGAAGTAATTTCCCATTCAAATAATAAAATACTTCAGCCGAAGGCTTTTATTAGGCATCTGAAAATACACAGGGTAATGCAACAGGGGTGTTTTACCGTTCACTAGTCTCTTGCTACTTTATGATCAATTGAGCCCACATTTTAACTGGTTTGTTATGTTATGGAATTTTACCGAAGATTTTTAGTGCACTTAAATAACATATTTTAAATGCAGTGGACACTATTGGTAGCTACTCAAAATAATTATTAGCACAAAACCTTACTTGGTAACGAATGGAGAGAGGTTGATAGTATAAAACATTGTGAGAAACGGCTACCTCTAAAGTGACGTAGTGATCGAGAAAGAAGTAATTTTCCACGAATTTGATTTCGATACCTCAGATTTAGAATTTGAAGTTTCGAAATCAAGCATCAGAAAGCACACAACCTCGTGTGACAAGGGTGTTTTTACTCTCATTATTATCTCGCAACTTCGATGACCGATTGAGCTCAAATCTTCACAGGTTTGTTATTTCATGCATATGTTGAGACACAGCAAGCGAGAAGACTGGTCTTTGACAGTTACCAATAGTGTCCACTGTCTTTAAGCATCTAGCGATCTTCAGTTCAAATATCGAAGTGCACTGAACAAAAATGTTCTTCAACTACTCTTCCTCATTAAAGGCATATTCGCACAAACAACCAATACTAGGATTGGTTTACCAATTTCGAGAAGGTGGGGTGTTGAGGCTTCAAATCGTCTATTCTTTTTTGCTCCTCGATATTTCAGGCTAATTTTGTGGGACAGTAATCACATTTCGGAATCGTCCCCGTGGTATGAGAGTAAACAAACTCTCTGATTGGAATCACAGGGGTTGACCGAGGAGTGGAGGACTTCGATTGGCCGGTGGGACGCTGTTCTCCGCAGAGGCCTGCCTCTACGTGGTTTACTCCGAAGCGAAGTGTTAATGGTCGTTTACCCCGTCGGCGCCATTTTGGTAAATGTATGAATTTAGTTGTTTTGAAGAAGGGTAAAATTTACAGCATTTGTGTTTTCCCCTTACGCGTCTAGGGAAGCTCTTCTGAGATTCTAAATCCCCTCGGTATCCGACGTCACCGACAAATTAATATTGGTAATTAGAGGCAGAATGTAGACGCCTTTCCCGCAATTACACGTAAAGATAAACAACCACAAGTAAAAACAAGTATGATGTAAACAACTACAGAAAGCAAAACTGTACTTTATGTAAGGATCTATTATTATATCCTGGCCAATGCAATTCTTAAAATAGTTCTTCACGTATCACTTTGTACATAAAGCATAGTTACAAAAAAAAGTCAATGAAATGTACAACGGAGTCACAAATTGATTCCCATAAATGGAGCACCGTGTTATCCGACCATGTAAAACCGTGCATTTTGAGGCATGTTTTTGTGGATCATTGTATTCTACTTTTACAACATCTTTGTAACCTTATGCACTTATAACAAACGGTTACAAACGCTTTTTCAAAGACCAACTCGACCGATCCAAGGCAACGTGTTCCTTTATCATTACAGCGGTCAGTTATAACGCACCACGTCTGTCTAAGACACCTTTGGTGCCCAAGAGATGCAAATCAAATAAGTTGGCCTACAACGTGTTACAGAGTTGGCACACTAAAGTAAGTTTCTCAAAAGAGTTTTGAAATTGTTTTATGTAGTGAATTTTTCGGAAATTATTAAGTGGGTTAATTCCACTTGGCTGTATTCTCCCACGGGAGCTGAGACGGTTAAATGAATGAATTAATGTCCAGTGACCAGGGGTAATAACGTATAGGAAGTGCTTTGAGGGTGTGCCAAGCGTTTAATATTAAAGTAATGGGCCGAAGTTTGAGAAAGATCGGGTTCCCCGTGTTGAGCGCCGTGTGCGTGGAATGTGAAGAAGGCTGGGTGTCAGATGATTGGAGTTGTATGCAGATGTATTACGGTTCTGGGCCGATTTACAGCAAATCAATCGTGTTGCTAAGCAAAGTGCGATGCAGGGACTAAAGTGTCTCTTCGTAAAAATGTATTAAGCTAACTGTCATGTCGTCCAGTCTCTCAATAATTGTGCTGCCAGCGCTGCTAAATTCCTCAAGAGTTTCCGGAATTCCTTTCACGCGATGTCCGGGGAGAAGTGAACATGTTACGCATATTGAAACTGCGTTGAGAGGTGTGAAGTGTTAACTGGGACTAATGTGCTTGGGGATAACAAATTCCTTACAATTATGCATTATTTTGAAGGATTAAAGCAAATCAAAATAATAACGTTTCCTTTTGAAAAAAATTCGCCTTCCCGATAAAAAAAAAAAATACGAAAAGTTAAAATCGATAACTTCGTTTTGTATCGTCTCAATTTTTCGCTTTTAAAGCTAGAGGAATTTCAATGAAGGTACTCAACCAAAAAGGGCAAGATGTAAGTCTTCATTTTCCCCAAACCCTTACGTGCCTAAGTATTATGACAGTCCAGTACGTTGTAATCTGCTTAAGTGATCATGTAAAGTCCGTTCCCTCGCCCCCACCCCCCAAAAAAAAAAGAAGACAAAAAACTGAAAAAAAGAGACTCCTTGTTTCGTTACAGCAGCGTCTCATCGCAGAACGAAGATGGCACCAGCGTGAAGAACTCGCGCTCCAGGCGAGAAGGGGAGTCAAGATAAATCCCACTCTTGTTTCTTTGTTTCTGAAAACATTTCCACTTGAAGTTAGACTTGGATTCGTTCTGAGAAGTGTCTGAAACACGTTCCCCACTTGAAGTGTAAGTGATTTAAGCGCCTAGCGTGTGGTGCCTCTCGATAGATAAAAACTGGCCACCTCATCATTAGCGGTGTCATTATATGCATCCGACACTCATAAACTGGTTCACCAACACTTCACAAAGGATTATTTTATTACGCTGTTGCCATTTCTTATTTTATTTATTCCATTATCATCATATCTAAACGGGTACCTGCCTGTTTTAAAGGAGGGGTATATCCGTCGGTAATCACTCTTGTAATAACTTAAAGATGGATTGAAAACCTTAGGTTATAAAAGCCCACAGCAGCTTTTGACAGCGTTAAGCATCTCAAGAAAGATTTCACGTGTAAGTGAATGTGTATATAATATTTGGTTTGCGGTGACACCATGTGTGTATCTACTTGCCAGAGTTTGTTCTTAGAGAACTGTCTTGCTTAATTCTACTACTAGTAGATTGTTCGGGTTGGTCGGCATTTGATGCATATGTAGAGATACACCAAGTGAGAAGCATGGTCTTTGACAATTTACAAAACGTGTCCAGTGTCTTTAAGATCATACCCTAGTATAAAGGTGTTTTTTTCTCTTCTATCTTTGCGTTTCCATATTCGAGTTACACTAATCTGATCGACTTGAGAAACGCTCATCGGTTTCCCCCTGGAGTGTGGACCTCCAAGCTAAAATGAATAATTCAAAGTCATTTTCAGGTACAAAGCGTCTGAGGCACTCACCGCGTTTCCACAATGTGCATCGTAAGTGCATTAGTTCTTTCTTTTTGAGGAAAGGCGATTTTCAGAAGTCACATCTGGAGCAAACAGAGTGTTTTACCCGGTAGATAAAAGCAACTGACTCCATTTAAAGCGATGGATACCTTTGGTAATTGTTGTAAAAGACCAGCATTTGCATTTGGTGTATCCCACCATAATGCATGAAATAACAAACCAGGGGTGGATTTCACAAAGTTAGTCCTAACTTAGGACTAGTCCTACGCAATGCTAAGAGATAGGACCAGTCATAAGTTAGTCCTAGGCAATGCTAAGAGATAGGACCAGTCCTAAGTTAGGATCCTAACTGGTCCTATCTCTTAGCATTGCCTAGGACTAGTTCTAAGTTAGGACTACCTTTATGAAATCCACCCCTGTACAAATTTGGGCTCAATTGGTCATCGAAGATGCGACAGAATAAATGAAAGGCAAAACACCCGGGTTGCACAAAATGTATGTGCTCCCAGATGCATAATAAAATACTTCGGCTAACGTCTTTTAATATTTGATTGAGAAATTACCTCCTTCTCATAAACTATGCTACTTCAGAGGGAGCAATGGTTTATACTACCAACAGCTCTCCATTGCTCGTTACCAAGTAAGTTTTTAAGCTAACAGATATTTTGAGTAATTACCATTAGCGTCCAGTGGCTTTAAGAAGTTCTAGGGGTGGGGGTTAATATGAATTGCCGTCTCGTGGGGGCTGCTGAGCGATTCTTATATCAAACTCGATATATTGAATAGGTATAGACTATTTTTTATCTGATTTCACGGCCTTATGTCAACTCCAGTTTAAACTGATTTATAGTCCGGCGAACGTCGATGGGCGTGCGAGCGATATAAACACCGCTGTGTTTAGCGGACGGCTGGTGCTAGA
Source organism: Asterias rubens (assembly GCF_902459465.1). NCBI lineage: Eukaryota > Metazoa > Echinodermata > Asteroidea > Forcipulatida > Asteriidae > Asterias > Asterias rubens. The sequence continues at coordinate 9,380,371 of NC_047079.1, forward strand.
AGTCACCCGTGCAAATATTTGAGGTTTTAGCTATAGGTGTTCATAAGTGTTTTTTATTGACTTTGCATTATATTCTTGTGGTGACGTGAAGCCATTGGCGAAGAAGAAAAATGCCGGTGTCAGATGCAATCGTGTCCGCCATGCAATATTGTCCGCTCCGGACACTTTTGCATATGCAATCGTGTCCGGGGTTATGCAAAAACCGTCCGGTGGACATGTACATGCCTGTACATGTATGTGCGCGCGTAAGCGAGCGTGCATGCACTGAACCTACGTACATGCAGCATGAATATTTACGTATTTTATGATTGCAGCGAATACCCAACGGCCGAACATTTCCCATGTCATTCATGACATGCACTTAGCTTGTAAAAAATGGCGAACGTGTTCCGTCGACCAAGGGCGTTTAATTTACTGCAAGGACGGTTTTGCACGGGGCGGACACAACTGCATATGCAAATGTGTCCTCCGGATAGTATTGCATAGAGGACATAATCGCATGCGACCGGAAATTTTAAATCCCAGTCTTGTTTTCGGCGATATCTCATACACCTTTCGATATAAATCTATTCACAGGTTACTTGTATTGTGTTTACACATATAAAGGATTAAAACCAATCAAATGGTTCCAAAACCCAAATCAATGTATACTTTCCCTTTCACAAGAGTGTTTTAAAGACAGTGGACACTATTGGTAATTGTCAAAGACTAGCCTTCACAGTTGGTGTATCTCAACATACGCATAAAACAACAAACCTGTGAAAATTTTAGCTCAATCGGTCATCAAACTTGCGAGATAATAATGAAAGAAAAAATACCCTGGTCACACGAAGTTGTGTGCGTTTAGATAGTTGATTTCGAGACCTCAAGTTCTAAACTTGAGGTCTCGAAATCAAATTCGTGGAAAAGTACTTCTTTCTCGAAAACTATGGCACTTCAGAGGGAGCCATTTCTTACAATGTTTTATACCATCAACCTCTCCCCATTACTCCTGACCAAGAAATGTTTTACGCCAATAATTATTTTGAGTAAATACCAATAGTGTACACTGCCTTTAAAGAGAGTTTTCTAGATACAAAAGCAAGATATTTCTTGTGACAGAGGCTACGCTTAAGAAGTTGCTGGAATGATATTTGCGGGTTATCCGGGGAGACGACTAGAAAACAAAAACCGACTACGGCACTGCGGGGAATACCCGTAACCGACGACGTGAAGCGAATCATCCGACTCAATGCAGCACCGCGATATAGTGTAATCACCCAAGTTGGCTTAATGGCAGTGGACACTATTGGTAATTACTCAAAATGATGATCATCAAAAAAACATTTCTTGTCTGCGATTAATGGGGAAAGGTTGATAGTATAAAACAGTGTGATAAACAGCTCCCTCTGAAGTGACGTAGTTTTCGAGAAAGAAGTGATTTTCCACAAATTTGATTTCGAGACCTCAAGTTTAGAATTTGAAGTCTCGAAATCAAGCATCTGAAAGCACATAACTTCGTGTGACAAGGGTGTTTTTTTTCTCCCATCTATATCTCGCAACTTCGACGACCAATTGAGCTCAAATTTTCAACGGTTTGTTGTTTTATGCATTTGTTGAGATACACGAAGTGAGAAGACTAGTCTTTGACAATTAACAATAGTGTCCACTGTCTCTAATGGAAACGAAACAAAAAACAGTCGTGTCCGGATTGGCTGCAAGAGACGACTGCGGCTAGATGTCCGCGTCATCATGCGTTGAGGTATAGAGCGACCTTAGCAACACCATTAGCAACAGCCGTGTTAAACTATAGACATCAATTAGGAAACGGCCTTATAAACGCACCCATCATTTCACACATCAGTGGATTTGCATCAACGCCATTGTAATCCATCACCACAACCATACAGCTTCACCTATTCCACCACACACCTTCCCGAAAACAACAAAACTGTACTCCCGAAATGGACGTCGAAATCTAATCCCCTCAACATCCTCAAAGATAGGAAGAGTTCTTGCGAAACATTTAAGAGGTTTCGTGTTTTAAATAATGAGACAGGAGTAGCCTCTCCCTCGAGACGGAAATGGATGTCCGCTGTGTTTGCTCAAGTGTGATGAGCACGAGAAAGTTATACGAGTAAGAGAATATTTTGTATTCGAGATGGAAGCATCGACTGTACAAAACGGATGGGTAATTGAAGAGATGACTTCTCACTGGTCCCATTCACTTGTAACATAAGACGATCGCCAATATTATGGTCCCTAATCCTCTTATTTTTCCAACAGATTGAGTGGAAAAATTGATCATAACAATTTGACAGATTAGTGTTGGGAGAAGTTGTTTTTAACAAGACAAAATAATGGGAACAGCTTCCGAGAAGTCTTTACAAAACCCGGATTGAATAGTTTAAGGCAAATTGATTCATATTTTAAAGTAACCCCGGGAAAAGTCAGGAAAATATTTGTCTGATTTCTGCCTTGCAAAATGATGAGTTAAGTCGTTAAAATGAATAGATTTAGTTGCAACTTAATTCGTATTTTACAGTTCATATTCTAAAATACGAGACAAGTCAAACAATATTTGTGTGATTTCTGCCTGTCAAAACAATGAGATAAGTCTTTTGGAAAATGGATTTAATAGTTATTTTACAGAAACTGCATGAAACTGCGGGACAAGTCGAAAAATATTTATGTGAACTCAGCCTGCCAAAACCATCAGCTAGGAATAACACCTAGTGTTCCGAACAATTTACTTCCAAAGACTGCACATAAGTCCGGAAGAACAAATTGTTCACGCATTAAAAAACCGGACCTGCGTTATTTATTTTCCCTTTTTTTTTTCGTTCCTAAATTTCCTAGATAGAATGGCAACTGTATTGAATTATGTACAATTCTGCTTTGGAATGGAAAATCCTATGTGACAGACGGTCAACAACTATTAAGATCGTCGAATCAAATGTGACCCTGCTGGAAAGACGCAAGACGGGCTCTGTTTTTGGAGCAATGAATTGAAGCAATTGTGATAACCTTCCATTTCTTTGGTGGTTGTTTTCCTAAAAGTGAACCGCGGTGAACAGTTTCAAAATGTGACTGAAGACTTATTAGACTGTTGGTTGATTGATTGGTTGAATGGGACTGAGAACCAAATCCATATAGTGACCTTGACGGGATATGAACCAGGATCCCACAGTTGGCAGGTTAGGAAAGATACCACTACGCCTTCCGAACGCCAATGCATTTTTTCTTCTTATAAATGATCAAGATAGAACAACAAAGTTGCTACAAAATAGATATGAACGACATGGTGAATATTATGTGAAAATGGAGCTGTCGAAGAGACTGTCACACATAAATATTGGTCAAATCACCCCAGCCTAGCTGCTCAATCTGAACAATGTTTCACTCATGGGATAGCCCGTTTCAAGGGCTTTCTTCTCGTACAAATCTTAATGCTGTGGTGATTTTATAGGCGGGGCCAGAGGCAAGGAAGTGGACCTCATACCATCTCAAAATTAATGCAATGGGTGAATGCATGATGGCTATACACACAGCGCGTGGCACAAGTAAAATGCTGACGGATTCTGTTTTTGGTCAACAATGGTTTCCAAACAAAGCTACGATTTGGCTAGCTGCATTATGCTTTAAACCAATTATGGGGATGGAAAACATTCTGCTTAAGGATAAAATAATAATCAAATAATCCATCACGTAGTTCATAATGGCCCTTAAAACCCCGACTTACTGGGGTAACTTTTAAAAACCCTTTGCCAAGGGAAGGTTTTTTGCAAACAATCATCATATCTAAAGAAATTACAATAAAACCTTCATCAAAATATTAAAAACAGTTGTTACTGCAGATAAAAACAAAACCTCAGCTAAGGTTTCGAAAATCAATTCAAATATTTGGGCGAGAAATTACTTCTTTCTTAAAAACTATGTCACTTCAGAGGGAGCCGTTTATCACAATGTTTTATACTATCAACAGCTGTCCAATGCTCGTTACCCGTAAGTTTGTCATGCTTACAATTTTGTTGAGAATAAACCATTAGTGTCCAATGCCTTGAAATATCACTTTCCTGCAGCAAGACGTAGCCCGTGGTCGCCACGGAGGCCGGGGCGGACCGTTCGTGACCAACCCAAGCTATATGTGATCTCAACCGATACTTCGTTATTCGAAACACGAACTAAAACCCGAGATTATAAGAGAAAATTCAAGGATGGTTAATCGGTCCTTCCAACCGACAACCATTTTAATGGAACTGTGTATTCGATTGTTATTATGACCCTGATCTTAATGATCTGCCAAGGTTAACAACTCCCGGCCATTAATTTGTTGTTTTTCTAATTTTCATGCGGTTTGTCGGTAATCGTATGCTAATAACTTTCAAGGTATAATCAATTCATTTATCGAAAATCTCTCAAAGGTAGATTTTGTATCCAAACTCTTGATTTGATAAACTTGATGTTATCATTTACAGGGGTTCACGGGTAATAATATTGATTATAATACTGAAGTCTTATCCATTTCGTATAGTTTCTTATTCACGATTCAAAAGGAGTGTAGGCATCAACATTTCATATGTTGAGCCTAGTGTTTGCTTCGAGTTACTTGTTCACGGTTCAAAGGGAGTGTAGGCAGCAATATTTCGAATGTTGAGCCTAGTGTTTTGCTCCGAGTTACTTATTCATGATTCAAAGGGAGTGTCGTATGTTGAGCCTTGTGTTTAGCTTTAAGTTACTTATTCACGATTGAAAATGAGTTATACACCGAAACTTTGTATGATGAGCCTAGTGTTTTGCTTTAAGTTACTTATTCACGATTCAAAAGGAGTGTATATACATCGATATTTTGTATGCAGAGCCTGGTGTTTTGCTCGGATAGCCATTTTGTTTATACCGCAAGGCATATTCAATAACGTCATCCTTGAATACCATAACGTCAACACTGAATAACAATGTTGTGGATAATATTGAGCCATCATGCTGTGACACATGGAAAATATTGACATTGGAAATATTGAAGCGGCTCGGCTGATTAAAGTATTGCTTGTTGGTTAAAGGACATTTTGGAAAAGTACTGGCGATGAAATCCTATACTCTACCACAATTTATCCCCAGTGTTGTAAACTAGATCAATGTGCTAGTTTTATGAGAAGAAAGGATAATAATAAAACAAATTGCAAATGAATCCTCTGCTACTATAAATAGAAAGAAGACAAATAAGCAATACATACAAGCAGCCAATGTTTTGTTTTCTTTCTCTTTGGATTTACGGCAGCAATTGATCCCATTTATATTTGTCTCCACTTTGCAAACTAGATCAGAAGGGCAGACAAACAAACCCTTTAGACAAATCAATGCTACAGTCCTAAAACAGGACTTGGTTATACAGAAACATGTTTTCATTTATCATTATTTTTTATATATTAAAAAACCAAACAGGCAGCACAAAGCTTAACTATGGAATAACAAGGTAAAATTGTTAATAAAAAATGAATGATCGAAGACATAAAGTTGCAGCATCGCAGTACGGGGGAACATGGTTACATTTAAACAAGTCAATCCCAAAGGCCTGGTCAAAGTGGTCGCAAATCGACAAAAAAAATCCAAAAATGCACCACTAAAACGAAAGTTTAGTCAGTTTGACACATTAACTGGTAAATGAATGGTTCACTAGATAGTTTTCCATTTTAAATTAAAGGGAACTGAGGGGCAAGGGTACATAGCCCTTGAACATATATTGCCTAAGACCCCCCTTAAGGGTTTTCATTATTCAAGTCAATATATTCCCTACTGAATTACATGTTATTGTTCTTCCCAACAAATACGAGTCCATATTGCGGGATAGTGATATCCGCTATAACGAACCGTGCGCGGAATGACAAGTCAATTCAAATGATGATTAGAGATTGACGTAGACGTGTCCTCAAGGGAAGGGGGGGGGGGGTGGTTAGTCCTTTATCGACAAGTGTGCGGAGTCGTTTTGGGAATGTACGCTGCTATGTTCATTTTCGCAGCTAGAACTACAGAGGTCTCCCGAAAAATCCGATAAATTTACTCCGCGTTAGTAGACTATATAGAGCAAACTCTGACAAATACATATGGTGTTGCCGCAAGCCAATGGGAGACTTTCTGGGACGATAGAGGGCAGCAGACTTACCGGGTAAATCCATTGTTCTCAGAATTATGCGCATGTTCAGAACTACGTCAACAATGGAAATTTACCCGGTATGTCTGCTGCCGCCTAGCGTTGGAAAGTCTCCTATTCTATATCGACACCATGCCATGCCTCAAATTATATGGAAGTCATAATGGACAAACTAAATGTCAACATTTATCAAATAATGCTGAAAGTAGACCACTCAGGAATTATGTTGGTATATATGACGTCATGTGCAAGGCTACCAATTGGGGGTGAAGTCAATGTGTCTGTCGTTGCAGTTCTACGTGAGTATTTTTATGACGTCATGCATGTCACAAGTGCTCAAAGTGTTCAGTTACTTCCGATTACGAAAAAGTGTCTGTCCTTATGATCCACGCATGTTTGACATTAATCTAAATTCATGTATTCTAAAAGTTCCCCTTTTTAGTTCTCGGGGCAACATTCCCGTTCCCTTTTCTTAAATGGTCGACCATTCAACCTTAAAATATTAAAATGAATTCACCCTTTCTCCACGTGTAACTTATAAATGTTCCATCGTTCAATTCTGTCCGCGGTTTATACATAATTGATAGACACCTCGGGACACTTTATGCACAACGGTTATTTTTCATTTTGTTGGTCGCGCTTTTGAGATGTCGCCGAAAATCTGGAGCTAGATGTCTCATCAATGCATAAAGAATGATGTATAAATGGGAAGTGTTGCTGACAGTAACGCTTTTCAGATTCGGATGTTAGGGCATCTGAGATATCTTCTGACATAACCTCATTACCACGAAGTGAAATGTTTCGCAACATGCTTACCACTATCGAGCTGCTTTAAGCTTCTAAACCAAAAATGATTGTTGCCATTCATCATGTTGATCGTTTATCAAACGTTTACCTTCCCTTTAAAGGTACATGATTCTATTGGTAATTGCTGAAAATGATTGTTAGCATAAAAACTTACTTTGTAACAAGTAATGGAGTGCTGTTGATAATATATAAAACATAATGAGAAACGGCTCCTTCTGAAGTAACATAGTTTTCGAGAAAGAAGTATTTTTTCACTAAATTATTTAAATTTGATTTTGAGACCTCAGAATTTAATTTTGAGGGTTCAAATTCCAGCATCTGAAAGCACACAACTACGCGTGACAAGGTTTTTTTTCTTTTTATTATTGTCTCGCCAATTCAACGACTAGTTGAGTTCAAATTTTCACAGGTTTGTTATTTTGTGGATAAATGTTGAGGTACACCAAGTGACACGGCTTGTCTATGACAATCACCAAGGGTGTCCAACGTCTTTAACGAAAAGACAAAGAAAAGAAGAGGATCAAACACTGATGAAGGCCCAGAGCAGGGGCTTTGACCTCTCGGACATAACAACATGAAATCTACAGGGCTTTTGGTCCTTAGTCTCAAGATTTCTACTTATTCAGGGGGAAATAATCTAGCTTAACAGGCGTACAAAATGCATGGGGCAAAATGTATTTCATGCAGAATTGAAATATGCCTCATTTAAGCTCAGACTGATCAATGTGTAGTTTGTTATGGTTTATCGAGCGCCTTCAAGGTTAAATCAAGTTTAGGGATGCACGCATTTTCCGATAGATAGAGTCCTCGTGGAAGCGTTAAAGGCACTGGACACTATTGGTAATTACTCAAAATAATTATTAGCATAAACCTTACTTGGTAACGAGTAATGGGGAGAGGTTGGTAGTATAAAGCATTGTGAGAAACGGCTCCCTCTGACGAGACCTCAAGTTTAGATTTTGAAAGGACCCAACTTCGTGTGACAAGGGTGTTTTTTCTTTCATAGTTATCTCGCAACTCCGACGACCAATCGAGCCACTGGCTTTAAAGACCCTGGACACTATTGGTAATTGTCAAAGACCAATCTCCTCACTTGGTGTATCTCATCATATGCATAAAATAACAAACCTGTGAAAATTTGAACTCAATTTGTCGTCGAAGTTGCGAGAGAATGGTGGAAGGAAACACGAAGTTGTGTACTTTCAGATGCTGGATTTCGAGACCTCAGCTAAAGCCTCGAAATTAAGTCAAATGTTTTAGTGAGAATACTTCTTTCTTTAAACGAGTACTGCACGGGAACAATCGCGAGTGCAACACATTTGATGCGCACCTCACTTTTAAGAAACTTGAGTGAAATAAATGCTCAAGGTCTGGAGCAATTTTGAACCATTCCAGATGAGTAGATCATTGAGAGGGTTAAACCCGTAGGAACTGACAACGATGGATGAAGGTCCCGACTTATGTTGACGAATAATGACAGGAGCAAGGCCTCGTATCAACCTGAAATTGATAAACCCGTCCAGGAAAGATTCTCTCGAGAAACAACCTAAGACCTCCTAAAGATGACTAGAGCAAGCTAGTCGAAACGTCGAGATCATCTTAAGAGCTCACTCCGCGGTAGTGCAGTTAATAAAGTCTTTTTAAGCTAAAGTAGTAGTCCCAGCCAATGACCGCTGAGGTCTCGAATTCAATCCAAATATGTTAATGAGAAATTAGGCCTTTAAAAAAAAAGTTACTTCAGAAGGAGCCGTTTTTATCTTATCAACAGCTCTCCATTTCTTGTTACAAAAGTTACTTTTTTATTGCAACAATTATTTTGAGTAATTACCAATAGTGTCCATGCCTTTAAATGCATTTTGCATTTTGACGAGTTATAACACTAATACTTTGTATTGTATATTCTTAGGGCAAGTCTGAAGGCTGTAAAGTCTCCTTGATTGTGGGGAGAAGCTCGTCTTATGCTGGCCAAAACTATTCGGCATTTTAGGAAAGATGAGGCATTTTGCTAGAGCTATGTTTGAGCTCTGCTCAGCACTAACAATTTGCGGCAACCTGTTTCTGTCTCTCTGGAGAAGAAAGTCTGCTGATCGGAAATCCACCGTGGGATCTCCGTCTTGATCCAGATCCTGACGAGTCCATCGGGGGGCACTGACCGTCCTGAAGACGGCAGAGAGTCGAGGGAGTGATGTCTAGGTATGGAGCGCCATGGGAGAACAGCCTCACTCAAAATTGAAGTTCATAATATCGCGTAGATGTCACCGACGGCCTGGCAAAATTATTGAAATAGTATTCGTTACTTGCTTCAAGTCATTTCAGTGAGTGATAGAGTAAAAGGTCTTTTAATGGATGAGGGCTTAACACAGAACACAATCGGCATTGGTGAAAAAAAATGGTAAAGAAACGCATTGATAAGTTTGGGGCACAGGTGACTTATTTAAATAGTAATCGCTACGTGTTTGAAGTCATATCAATTTTATAGCGTTAAAGGTCTTTTGAGGGATGACAGCTTGAAACACAGAACACATTCGGCAGTGGGGAGAATAACCATAGTAAAGAAATGTATTGATAAGTTTGGGTGAAGCTAAATTATATAACTAGTATTCGCTACGTGCTTGAAGTCATTTCAGTCTGATGGGGTAACATGTCTTTTAAGGGGTGACAGCTTAACGCGGAATACAATCGGCAAGGTGATATTAATGTAGTAAGTGATTTGAGAAGACAGATTCCAAAGATCCGTTCTTAGAAGTGCATTAAATACCCAACTTAAGAAATCAAACCTTTACAAACGATTCGAACTTCAGGAGGGCATAAACTCTTACACGTCGTTGCTGCCTGGCCGTAAGGTTATTCTTCGCAAACAGTTATTAAGCAGTTATTTTTCAGCTAGACAAATGTTCTTCAAGGACAATTTGTTATTTTGGAGTGGTTATACGGAAGCACTCAGACATATCAGCACGTAACATGACGTAACAAGAGGGGACGCTTTACTGCTAGTAGCTGATTTTTTTTCGAAATTCAATTTTTTTTTTCAGCTGATGCGATCGCGTCCAACATGAAAAAAAACATTTTTTCATGAAATGTATTCATCATAAAAAGATGAACAAAATTATCATCTCTTGAAACATCTATCTATACATGTTTTCGACATTAAGCTGGTTGTAATTTAGATGGGCATAAAGACAAAGCAAATAATGGAAGAGTCCGATAATGCCACCGCTGGGCAAGGTTTACTTAGCGGCATCACGAACTATTACCAGTAATTAGCTCTGACATAACTTATAAAGTTATTGCTGCACCACACAAATAATTGCAAAAGCCCCCAGACATATTGACCAATCACAGCCAGCCCAGAACCACGTGGGTATGGGACCCCAGTGGCCAGGGACCAATTTCATGGCTCTGCTTACCGCCGAATTATAGGATGCATTCGATAAGCTTCCCTGGGTCGACCCCGCAGAGCTCACTCGGGTGAGCCACTGACAAGAGCTAATCGATCACACTCGCCCTCTCGTGGTGACCGCATGCACTCAGGTCACCCCAAGTGACCCACTCCACAAGCAGAGCGCTGGGGGCTGAACCGTGTGAGTCCCATCAAAGCTATTCGAACGTACCGGGGCAGACCGGGGTCGACCCAGGGAAGCTAAACGAACGCACCCAATGAATTGTGTGCTACAAGGTTTTCGTAAGCGCATAATTATTTGGCGCAGAATTACTTGGTAAGCAGAGCCATGGATTTGGGTCCAGGTGTATCCAGGCTTGGTCAGATTCTTGCTCAGGAAGTACGTCATGCATGCAGTGTATTTCTATGGCGCAGTGTGAGTGTGATGCATGATGGGACTGCGCATTATTAAGCCAATGAGCGTGCTTGATACGTTTGCCCATCCCAGCGACTAAGGCTAGGTGCTGTGGGGTCGAGTGAAGGTTGTCTCAATGAAGTACAAGTGAGGATTTGACTGATGTCCCATGTTTGCCTCGGGATTACTGTGTTATTAAGTGCAAAGACAGTATCCTTATAATGAAGATTGATCTGTGATCTTCCGCGTTTCTTCTCTAAAGCCACATTCAACATCTGGATGTAGTTCTCTTGTTTCTTGCTGACGGCAAAGAGACACATTGAGATGTATGCTGATACTTCCGCTGTTAAAGACGAAATGCAACATTCAATAACGCTGTTTCAAAATGTGTGTTCGCCCTGCGGCAATTTGCAAGGGACATGCATGAACACTTTTTTTCATTTGATTTCTAATCAACAGGGATATTTCAGCCGAAATAAGTTCGGATTATGTTTACATACAATGTTTACCCTTTTATCACACTTTTGCTCGCGGGTTATTCACTAAAAAAGTATCGCAGTGACCTTTAGTTACGATCACATTATTACAACACTATACTTTTTATAATTTTATGAATTTTTCAGCATGAAAGCTATAGCAATATTGTATTATATTGTACAATTATGTTTTATAAGTAACAATAAATAAAAGTTATTCCAATATAATAATCTTTTGTACAGTAAATCAAGATCAAATTTAACTGAACAAAAAGTTGTCAAACACTTTTTGTTGTTTTGTGTACGTTTTATATTAAGACATGAACTTAGGAACTTGGATGAAATTGTCTGTTTTTTGGGGCGTCCTTTTTTTGGACCCCCTTTTTAATTCAACAGAGATAACTGACCATCTCTTTAATTAACTCGGATCATATAAGAATACACGAACAATGACGGCTTTGTTTTTATGGCAAAGGACAATGCGTGAAGGACTACCGGTGAAGGACAGCGGTTATCACGGCAGGAAATTATCCGTACAAGTTGTTTTATTAACAAAGTATTTTGTTAGTTTATCGCTTTGTGTTTTTCCAGTTATAAGGATAATTATAATCATGAACGCTGGTTTTAATTAAACCGCAATCCATATTTAATTATGACTGTAATATATATTTGGCCTTTGCAAATGTTGATTCATGTCTGAAGATTCCATTAAGTTGACAATGAGTTAGTTAAGTCCGGAGGAAAACAAACCGCTTACAAAAACATGGTATTGGCACTGTTCTGATTTGTATGGTCGGTCATTTCAGTTCATGTTGATATTAAATTATTGGTAATTACTCAAAATGATTATTTGCATAAAACACGTCTTGCTTACGAGTAATGAGAAGAGGCTGATGGTATAAAACACAGTGAGTACGGCTCCCTGTGAAGTAACGTAGTTTTTGCGAAAGAAGTAATTTCTCACTAAAATGTTTGAATTGAACATGAGACCTCAGCTATAGCTCTCGAATTCAAGCATCTGCTGAGAGCACAAGGAAATTTTGATACCAACAATCCCACTGACTCCGACTATACTTTGTCTGCTCCATCACCAGGGTGAAAATTATGAACTCTTACTGAAGCAGTCGATTTTTATATGAAGTAATTTATTATAATTTCTAGTTGATGAACGCCTCGGGTATGAGTGTTTATCTGTAGGCTGATTCGATCATTCGAGTTCACAAAATATTGAAAATCATTTTCCATTTTCATTTTGATTTTCAATCTTCTTCTGCTCTCTGCGTTATATTGTCGGTCTGATCAAATCGTCAGTAATTTGTTCCATCATTCTTCAAAATTATTATTTGGGGCAAAACACTGCTCTTTATTGCTGACTATGATCTGCTAAACTTTCTCAATCACAAACATAAATCGGAAAACACACCAGGGGACAGCAACAAAATAAAAAATAAAAGTGTGGCAGAAGAGGTGGGATTTGTAAGTACATGCTGCAGTTTATGTCATATCAGAAAACGAGTATTGTTTAGGGACTGAGTTCGAAGACTGTAGTCTTTTGACCAGCCGTAATGTTTGGGGACCGTAGCCTTCTGATCAGCCGTCTAATTCACGCTCGAAACCCACCGATTTGTCTCGAGGATACCTCTCGAGACATTCGTTTTCTCGCTGATCCATTTATCGACAAAAGACTCGACCCATTTTTTGGTCTGCATAGTCTTGGACTCGGCTCGAAGGACTGCCTTGAATTAATGAAATGGTCCAGGTTTCTTTCTTTCTTTTTGTGGCATCTTTGGTTGTTCCTCAAGCCCCCCCCCTATACCTACATCTCCAAGGTTTACAAAGACAGATCAGAGAGCAATAGCGCGGTGATGTTTTTGTTTTTAGGGCATACATTTCCTCAAAGGACACGGTGTAAAGGCACGAGACAAGTGATTTAAGGGTAAGACACGACGAAGGTCGTGTAGAAAATTCATTACCGGCTTCGTCTGTCAGCTGAAACTATTAATAGATACATTCTTCTACGGCGTATAGTGATGTTATGTTGACGGTTGTTGACGGCTTACATCTCACGATGAAGGCCAACGAAGCGACATCTCCTTAAATCAAAGGATTGACTGTCAATAAATCCCGTCAGGTGAAGGGGAGTCAAAGCCAGGTGTCACTTAAAACGAAAGTTAACATCTTACGGCTATGGCTGTTGCTAAGGGTTGTTGCTAAGGACGTCCTATACCCCAGTGCATGATGACTCGGACATCTAGGCATAGCCGTAACTGTAGACGCTAATTCGACACGGACTTTACCTAGTCTTTATTTGAAACCCCCGGCAATTCAGCGCCGTTCTCTTCCAAACCACAACAGTGGAAAATAGATGATACATTAAGTCACGTTTCTTTTATTAGATAAACAGAAACACACAATAAATACGCACAGATCGAAAGGCTATAATGGACGATGTGACCTGTGACATCACATGTTAGAAAAGAGCCACCCAGCATGGCATTCCTGTAGGCACGATTTGTACACATCATTGAAGCAAATATAAAATCTTATATTTCATGGAGATTGCACAGTCCAATTTTTTATCAACTTGTGATGTGATGAAAGGGGGCACATCTCAAAACTTGTCCTGATTTTACTTTAATAACTCTTGGGTTTATGTGGAAATTATGACACAAACTGTCAACTTTCCCATATGACTAGTGCAGTATCTTGCCTGCCAGACCAGCCAAAGAATGTACAAGGTCACACTTATTGCAAACGAAGTTCACATGGTCAAGAGGATTGCCAGTATTTGATGCACATGTGGAATTACACCATGTGAGAAGACTGGTCTATGATAATTACCAAAAGTGTACAGTGCCTTTAAAAGTATTTCCATCTTTCTTCAAAAAGAAAATATTTTTGCATACATTGGCAACATTTACATGAAAGTAACTTCCTGGGCTTGACGAAAATAAATATGATAAAAGATCGTTTAGTCCTAAACAAAATTGGATTCGAGCATCAAAGATTTCTGAATAAATGTGACCTAAATGGAACACCATATTTAGTTATATATTTTTTTCGGCAGCGTGTTTTATTTCAACAAACAAATCTGAAATAATGAAAATTTGATAAATTCTGTATCTGCGGTTTTTTTTTTCTTCATTTTTTTCTTCACCGCAGAAATCACTGTGCTTCGGGGAGGCTTTGTGCATCGCAGCAGACATGCATTTTACATCAACACAAAATCGATTATAATATACAGTTTGACGTTCTGCGAGAAGATTGTTTCGTGCTGTGAGGTGATTGTTTCGAGCTGCTTTATTTCGATCGTATATATGTCACATCCATTGGCAAGGTCGTATGGGTGGTAATAACATACGGCGTTATGTCATTTTTCGACTGTGAAGATTTTTGTAGACGGAATTCGTAAAAGTGTGGTTTTTTTTCTCTATAACTCTCCTCTGTGGCCCATAATCTTCGGAAACTGCAATTTCGATGATTTTGTTTTATTTCAAGAATATGCTTTCAAGAATGTGGAGTCCTTATCTCTATTTAACAAATCGCCACATGGATCTACTTCTACACTCTCTGTTCGCCACCAGGGCCAAATTTCATAGCTCTGCTAAGCACACAAATTTGCTTAGCATGAAATTTCCGCCTTGATAAAAACGGGATAACCTAAACAATTTCCACATGATTTTCAGGATGAGAAAACATCAGCTGAATACAGTAACAAGCAATATAAATGGAAATTTGGTTAAATCCCGTTTTTATCAACGGAAGAAATTTCATGCTAAGCAAATTTTTGTGCTAAGCAGCTCTATGAAATTGGGCCTAATCAATTTCAATAAAAAAACCGGTTTCCGTTTCTAAACATTGAACGTCGGACCTGTAAAAAGGGTCTCAACAGTTCTGCCGGCTGCCGCTCGATAGCACATCGTCAAGGAACAACACAACCTCAACCATGGAAAGTTAACCCCTCGTTTTACAAGACAACCATTGCGGGAAACTGACTATTTTTAAATGGATTTTTGTTATCCTACCGCAGATGTAACCCTCCAACATAAACAACGGTGCCCCAATTCCTGCAAAAAGTGCAGATATAGGACAGCGAAGTCAAAACACAGAATCGTATTCTTGAAATCAATCTTGAAAAATGCAAAGGGTAGGTTTTTATACGAATGATGAGACACATTGTTGTATTTATCAGTAAAGTGTTAATTTTTTGTTAAGTATAAATACTTTTTACTATAACTTACTAAATATTAATGTGAACACATTATTATATCAAACGAGACAGGGCAATCGCAGTGGCAGACCGAAAAAAAAAACATATTTGTGTAGAGAGCTGAAAAATGGTAAAAGGAAAATGAGTATCGTGGGGCATGGGGATACATCACAACTGAGAATATGATTATAAGTACATGTACACGGGTACAACCATGAATATGATTTACGATTATGTAGTATGAGTATGGTTGGGGGATTGAGCACAAGTACGGGTATGGGAACGAGTATTTGTTCCAGTACGAATGTACGAAGACACGAGTACAAGAACGAGTACATGTACGAGTACACGGGTACATGTACGAGTACACGGGTACATGTACGAGTACACGGGTACATGTACGAGTACACGGGTACATGGATGAGTACACGAACACGTGTACGAGCACACGATAACTTGTGCGAGTACACGAGTACATGTGCGAGTACACGATACATGGACGAGCACACGAGTACACGGACGAGTACACGAGTACATGAATGAGTATATGTACGAGTACACGAGTACATGTACGAGTACACGATACATGGACGAGCACACGAGTACACGGATGAGTACACGAGTACATTTACGAGTATATGTACGAGTATATGTGTACATGGACGAGTACACTACATGCACGAGTACATGTACGAGTACACGATGCATATATACGAGTTATACTAGTACAAGTTTTAGTACAATGTACTGTACAAGGAGATAAGTGAGTAGTTTCGGTAGCCTAAACCATGCACTCTCCGACCCAACATCCATCTCAACGCTTCTTGTCATTGTAAGTTCTGATCATCTTCGATTACGACGGCATGAAATGTCAGCGAGTACATGACCTCGAGGACACAGACAGCCAGCCAGCTGCACGTCAACCAGGGAGTCGCTGCTCCAGTGGACAGAAGAATCCATCACATGGCCGCGACCAAAGTCACTCATCTCGCAGATTAGGAAGCCATCATTGATCGGATAAGACCTTCTTAAAGTGCACCCAAACCCTCTTCCATCCAGTCTCGCCGTTCATTAGAGACACAGTGAGGCAGCACTATACTTCGGTGTGACGTCTTTAGAAAGCATTTTCAATGAGAAGAAGGCAGCCAAGAGACCGGAACGGAACTGGGTCGGTTCAGTGGACGTACTGGATAATTCGAAACAGGAGAAATTAATTATTTTTGGTTCTGATAGGAGACTCCCTATGGTTAAAACCATGAGGGAGTTCGTTGAAAATGGGGAAAGAAAGATACACATAAATATTCAAACATTGAATATGTAAGGCCGGGATTTCCGTGTTGTGTCTGATTGTGTCTGGTGCTTGTCTGTTCGTCATTCTTTGTTTGTATGCATGTTTACTTTTGTGTTTTTGGTTGTCTTTGATGGGTCTAAAAGTGACACTTTTTGGTGATACCGCAATTCAGTTTTTTACTGCCAGTGTTTTTTTTTTATATTGTTGAATAAATAAACCATTAATAATAAGTAAAAAAAAATCAGGAAATTATGACCGAGTATAACGAGACGAACATATTTATTATAGTCATTGTGAAGTCAGCGATTTATAGCTCGGTGGGATTCGAACCCACCCTCTTGATGGCAATTACAAGACACGCAGTGTAACTGCTACGTACGGAATAGCTTGACTCCAAAATGGGTCGAGCGACTTGACTCCAAAATGGGTCAAGCAAGCACCACATAACTGATCGCGGGCATGCAGCCCATGACTGATCGCGATTGCAAAAATCAAGAAATTGTGATTCATGGTGGAATCAGCGAGTGGTTCGGTATAGAATTCGAACCCGCAACAGTTTAACCACTGGAACATTGGAAGAGCTTGCCTACAAAAAAATGGGTCACGCAACCACCCTATGGCCCTTTTCGAATCCACGGCTTTGGGTTCAACTTCAAGCTCCGTCATCTCGTCTGAGCACGTGTATTTTGTCGAAACAAACGCGACGCCAAGCTAGCCTGAGCCGAATCTGGAGTCGAAGTCGTGGTTCCGAAAAGAGCCTATGACTGATCGCGAGGTCAAGCTTGATTTAAGTCGAGACTAGTCTTTAAAAAATTCACCACAATCAGATATTCTGGAAATCAGACTGCGCTCAGGAAATTATTTGGATCAACAAAACAACCGGGAATACGCCGCGGGGGAAAGAGGATGAAAACTCCATATCGGGATTGCGAGTGTATAATTTTGTTGTATGTAACCAAAAAATAGAGATTGAAAATAGCAGAGTTAGAAGAACGTTGACTTTAGGAGATTGGGAAAGTCTCCAGGTCAATACAGCATGCATGACCGGAGGGAAAAGTCAGCGTGGAGCTCCGCACCTAGGAAGAGTGTTTTCTTAAGGGAGGGACGTTCCCTGAGACTTATTAAAACACCCCCTCGCCTGGTCAGAAAGGAGACTAAGGGATGTTTTTATTGGGCCAAAACGCTCTGGACGTTTTTTTAATTTCACTCATACCCAAGTCACTTGTGGAGAAGATAAACTGGGTTTCGTAATAGCAATAATAACCGTACAAATAAAATCAAGAACTTTATTTAACTTTAATCTAAAAGATCGACGACTGTACTGTAAAGATAATACCCCTGACCCTGCTCCAAATGTTAGCAATTTTTTACCTACAAGTAGTTTTGCACAACCGTTTTGGAAAACCTTTGCCCAAACGTTTTGCCAAAATTGGGTTGTTAGTAACAAAAATAATAGTATAAATAAACTTGATTCAGCTTTAATGTCAAAGGTCGTCGACTGTAAAGTTCATACCAGTGGGTCACGCGTCACCCTGCTCTAACCTCTTAAAGACAAGTAGTTACCAAATTGTGCTCGTCAGAGACCAGCTAATTGACCGCTCCATAATATGATATATGTGACTGATATCCTCCTAACTCATGCTAAGCATTCATTAAGCAATGGTTTGCTGCCTGAGCAGCTCTATCAGCTAAACAAATTGTTGCACACGGGACCTACAGTTTAATGTCCCATCCGAAGGACAAAGCAATCGTGGTAAAAGTAGCTTGCGCATGGGTACAAGTGTCACTAACACGTGCATTACCGGCCATTAGGCAAGGTGCTTCACTGTGAAAACGCAGTATTTTCCTGCAAAGGTGTGGGCCTACGTTTTTGAATTAGGAGACCTACTCCTTTTACACAGCACCTTGTTAATGGTGTACAGTGTGTTGCGGCGCAATATGCAGCCACTCAAACCAGGAACTCCGTTTTTGCTACGTATAATAATGTCTTTAAAAAGTACTGAGTATACAGCGCTAAAACTCATCGGTGTATGGGTAAAAAAAAAAAAAATGTTCTTTATCTCCGATGCAAATTTAACATCTAGTATATTTAAAAAATGTCATCCTGGCCAGCCAAAATGTAATGGATCGCAGGGTTGCTGTTTTTTGTAGGACAAGAGAAAATAAGTATCGCTATCGGAAAGTTGAAGTCTTTATCGGGGTGTTGTATATTCGAGTGTGTCGATGGAGTTACTAGGTGTGATAGTGTTGTCATTCTGTTAAACGATACTGCTGGGTTAAAGCAACTCAACCTGGTGAGATCTCTGAACAGAAATTGTAAAAGTAAGTAGGAGGGTGGAGGGAAAGATAATAAGAACAGCGAGCGAGTGGTAGTGGAGGGCTTCAGTCGAGACTTTGGGGAAATAGACGGCAAGGCTTCACGAGGTTTCCCGTGGGTTGAGACTAAAGCGAAACACAACGAGGTAGAGTGAAGACTGAAGTGGCAATTGGAGAGTATTTAACCGAGTGTGGTGTTGAAGTTGCAACATGGAGGAGAAAATTATCGACATTTTTAAAGGGGAAACGAGGCACTGTGCCCCGAGGTGGTCTATGGAGGTGTCCGCACGTGCGTGAGGACGTCTTGGCCTCAAGCTCAGAAAGCCCGCGGTTTTTGTCTTCGTCTTTCCTGTGAAAATAGGATTCGGTCTTAAGTTATTTTGATCGTTTTCAACAGCGTAAGGGTTGTGTCTTCCGTACGGGGAATACAAATTAAGACGGAAAACTGATCGAATGTCGTGAAGATGTTTAGAGGGGACATCTTGTGCCCCGCGCAAAATACAAAAAGTACGAGGGGAACAAAAATCTGAAAATGATTATGCCGAATGTAGGATTCCCTGAAGAGGGAAGAATTAAGTCATGGAAAAACTAGAAAGATCCAAGACTTCCTGTGTTCACTTATTTTCTTGTGAGAAGCCTTGTAAACACTTGGAAAATATTTTAAATCCAGAATTAAATCTCTTGTCCTGGGGGGATTAAGAGAGAAAGAAATTACAACCAGATAAAGTAATATTTGAGACAGAAATAAGTGTTTATGTTTTTAAGTGTATGAAATAAACGCGTTGGTCAGCCCACGCATGCAGTCAACACGCACTGATCGTAGCCATACAATAAAACAACTTTTAAAATTAGCTTATCAAACTGTCGACAAATTTGTTGTAAAGATATAATAATAATAATAAGGTAAAGGGTTTCGTTTTCAAGTATCGGGAATACGCCTCCTTAAATAAGTAATATACAATTAAAAAAAAAGTTTAAGAGAAGAACAAAACTTGAGAGAAAAAACCCTTTTTTATTCAACATGATCGAAGCCACCTTACTCAGTTTCCCACTTGAGAGTAAAATCCACAGCATTTGACGAGATTAATTCCCAAAATCGTCCAAACTCCCGGTATATAAGTGGTAATCAAACACGGGCTGAATGTGTCAATCCATGAGGAAGGAAAGTGCTCAGTGGTGATCACTTTCTTAAAAAGGAAGCAGAACAACTTTTACTTTAAGAAATCATTGCTGCAATTTAGTCCATATTGAGGAAGTATGAAGCCTTGGGTGTATTTTGTTCTAAGGTTGTTAAACTTGAAGTGGCCGGCTAAAGTTAAGATATATTTTATTTTTAAATTAATTTTGTCACATTTTGTTGTGATACTTTAGAATATAGTTCCATGTTTAAACAGTCGTTTTTTGCATTTTTGCTAATGTCTCTGTATGATTTATATTTTTTACGTATGATCAAGGGTTCCCATTTAGAGGGCATGCGTGAGTGTTCGGGGTTTCCCTTTTCACCTTCTGTATTTTGATGGTTATGCAGTAAAGGTTATCATAAACTAAACTTAACAAAACTAACCTCAACATGTTGTTCCCCCTGTGTTTTCTTTCCTCAACGCATAGGAAAAAAGACCCGAAGTAAATGAAATCACTCAAAACTATTAGTGTTTCATGTCCCTTTTCTTTGCTTACACATGCATCTCTCAGAAGCTGATTAATCTTGAAGTTCGGTTCAGAAAAACAAGAACATGACAAAACACCAACTCCGCTTTAAGGACATTGGATTTACAATACGAACATCGAGAAAGCACTGGCATCCTACAAAATCCATGCACTTTCATTTTGTCACTAGTAAAAGTAAGTAACGAAAAAGCGATTCCAAACAACTGCACAATGGATCTACCGTGCATCTCTCGCGAGAATCCGCATCTTTCCCGTGTGAGTATAAAACCTTTTAAGCACACGAAACTCTGCAGCTGCTGCGAGGGAGAAAAAAAACCCACAAAAAATGAGAGCGTGTTCGAAATCAAGATATAATCCCAACTCCAGTGGGACATGCTGCACCTATCTAGAATTCACAAAACCATATTTCTATTTTTCTCGATTCGACTCCACGTCTGAATGCTCGCACTCTGTGAATACAAAAAAATGCCGTACACATAAGTATGGCCGATAATATTATTGGCAAGTGTTTCATATGACGTTCAAACGAGGTCGCACGATGGCTTTAATTTTATCAGGTTATTTAATTGAAAGGCATTTGACACTTTTGATAGTCAAAGACCAGTGTTCTCAGTTGATGTATCTCAACATAAGCATATCATAACATATCTGTGAACATTTTGACACAGTTTCCTTAAAGAAAAACACAACTGTAAGACATTACCCTTTTCTCATCAACTTACTTCAGAAGGGAGCCGTTTTTCACAATGTTTTATACTGTCAATAGCTCCCCAGTGAGTATAGCTGGTCACCAGTTTCTATGCCAACATTTATTTTGTAGTTACCAATAGTGTCCAATGCCTTTAACTGCACATGTTCTCCCTTATATACCTTAAATAGGTCATCACGCCGATTTGGCATTAGGTTTATTCATTACACGACCGCTGAGCTGATCCCCCCTCCCCATTGAGATTAGCATTTTAATAAATCTGCTTATTATTTAAGTGACAGAGTACCGCTCAATTTAATTCATCTGAACAATTATTAAAATTCTCATAATAATTTTAAATGTATGGGGTCAAACATTGGTAAATACAGTAATATAAAAAAAATGAATAAAAATGTAATTTTACCTTAAAAACTTACTTGGTTGAACAGGTCTGTTTGCTTCGTTTCTGAACGGGCAAGGGCATCAGGGAATTTTCTCCTTGGTAAAGGGCACCCTGTGAGGAAATTGTAAACTTCCTGGATCACTTCAAGGGCACCAAGGCAATGACCAGGGGGCAATTGCCTTCGTTGCCTCCTAGGAGTATCAGACCTGCGCCTAGAAACACAACAGCTGTTGGTAGTATAAAGTATTTTGAGAAACGTCCCCCTTCAATGGTTTGGATATTTTTTGTTTTTTAAAGGAAAATCGTTGAATCTGAGAGACGATTCGCGCTTAAATAATTTCGCGTATTTTTGAGGGTCGGTGCCGTTCGTGATTGCTGCGGCAAAATATGGTGGTTCTTTTTAACTTGGCGAATGGTTGTCTTTAAAAAATGTTTCAAAGTTCGTCTCTATCAGACCTTAAGTTAAGTTTGATATGGCCATAAATTCCACGGCAGCTTTGCTTTATGGGATTATAATCATGTCTCGACTATAAATTGTAGTATAAGTCCCAACGGTATGGACTATGGGTTAGGGCGGCAACTCAAAGAGACCCGTACTGAATTAAAAATGCAAATCGCCGACGTGCTAATAAACCTAATTGCCCAGTTTCCACGTAAGTGGAGAAATTTTGTTTCGATCCCCAGAAAGTCAAATAACAGAAGCTGAGAGAGCTGTCTAGAAAAAGGATGCCGGTGTTACATTATCAGTAGCAGAATCGACACACAGTAAAACAAATATGAGAATTTTAGGACGCTTGGTGGCAGCAGACTTACTTTTCATGAGTTCCACATCAAACTATCGACTATGTACTGACTACTCACTATTCCGCCATTTACCACTGGCTTCTGAAAAGTAACTGTTTTCATCATTTCCATCAAACTTTCGAGTACGCTCTCACCCATCTCTGGCCTCAATTCAACCACCCATGCACCCGGGCCCACCGGTGTGCAAACTCAAAGTTCGTGCCCATCTGAAATACGATCCAATTTACTAAAACAATGAACACCACACCGCAGGGCCGCAATTTCATACAGCCTCCAAGCACAAATATTTTCGCTTAGCAAAGAAAAGTATGGCTTGACAGAAACAGGGTACCAGCCAAAATTACATCAAGTTTACATTGTTGTGACTGGTGTCCCACTCAATTGTTGCTTAGCAAAGAAATTAGTCAAGCATCATTCTCTTAAGCAGCGTTATGAATTTGGGCCCTGGTCACCACTCAAAGCATCTATGCCATCCTGGCCGCAGCTCGACACCTGTCGCCCCCTGGGAAGGAGGGAGACAGCTCGACACCTGTCGCCCCCTGGGAAGGAGGGAGACAACACAAAACCTGACACCCTGGTCTGGTAACTGATCTCATTCCAGCCAATTTATTACATCAGCCCGTGGGGATAATATCAAGTAAAGCCGCGTCCCCTGGCTATCAGCGATCGCTCCCGGCAGACGTACAAAGCGAGTGGGCACGATCCACAGGATTTGATGCGTGGCTTTTGTAGAGTTATGTTCCAATCAATTTGGGCTGGAAACAGTTTTCTTCTTGAATAATATCCGTTTGATTGTGTTTCAGGATTCGTTTTCACCGACTCTTTGAACAGATCCCTTCGCAGAATTGAGCTTTAGAGTGTTTCACTTTTACCACAATGAGAAAATAAAATAATGGGTTTCGAGCCCTGCTGCTCAAAGTCTCACCGTCTTCAAGGTATACGTTTTTTTTTCTATCTGCAAATTTTGTTTTTCGATTTTTGTTTAACACACGAAGTTAGGGCCTGAGAACAAACATCGTTTTCCACGTTTTACATTTACCATTAAATATAAAAAAAAATTAATGTGCTTATCAAGCCCTGCTGCTCGAATTCTCACCGTCTTCGAGGTGTACGTTTTTTTCTGCAGAATTTATTTTAAAGCTCTGAATTTATTTGTTTAGTGACGAGGTACAAAAGAGGTCCAAATAATGCAGGGAATTGAAACACTTAATGGACTTACCACGTCCGCAAAGTGTTTTTTTAACAGTCTGAACATCCGACGTCATACTTCGAGGCTCCTTGCAGATACAGACAGGGACCCAGTCTACGTGCGTGTTTCCTATCGGTGGGGTCTTTTCACCACAAGAGGGCGGTATCACCCGACCAAAAGGGCAGTTATTTTTAACTGAGCCCATACAGAGGTAAATTAACACCTGAAGATGATTGCTTACCGTTCTGCTTTTGTCAAAGATTTTAAACAACTATTCTAAAACTAAATATTCTGGCAAAACCTAACTCACTTTGAAACTTTGCGAAAGTGCAACAAGGAAATAAGCATACGGGTGAAGTCTCCCGAATTCCGAAAACATACTCCGCTGTAGTAGAATATCATGCAAGACAAGTTCCCAAAAGAACACAATCTACCTGGCAAGATAGATACACACACGGTGTTACTGCAAACCATTGATACATCACCATGCAATGCCGCGAATCCCACACAAACACATGTTACCGCTAAGTACACTCTAAAAAACAGTTGAATCCAACACTTGCATGAGTTCGGTGAGTGACTACACTTTGAAAGTGTGAATCCAGCATTTTACATGTTGAATCCAGCATTTTAAATGGATTCAACTCTTTAGTTTTTAGAGTGTAGTATTGAAAACCTCTCTAGTCCTTGAAATTGAGTTCCCGACAACACATCATTCTGAAGGTTCGTTTAACCTGAAACAGTCCATCGGCCAAATCATGTTGTTCGAACATGAGTGCTAGATATCTCCCTACACTGAATCAACAACAAACAACAACTCTATACCCCCGCTCAGGGGATGGCTATCCAGTTCACCATAATCCAATAACTAAATTGAAGGGTTGCACCAGCAAACTGAACTATGTAGCTTTTAAAAGGTTTTGAAATATTTAGATCAAGTTCTTTGGTCATGACACGAATTCCTATTCTCATTGTGATTGTAGATGTAAATTATTGTACAAGTACAAGTTTCAATATAGTCGCGAAAACTGGAAATCACAGAGCGATGTTTTCAGGAGAGTCACGTAAAAACCAACATTCTGGTAAATATCATATCTAAATAATGTTTGTCTCTTAACTAAAGATGAACATTATTTGCCTTTGTTTTACTTGATTCTTAACAGCAAGTAATAATGTTAAGGGAAGCTTTCTACCATCATGATCTTCAAACCGTGTACGTTTAATGTAAACCTGTGGACGTTATTTTTGGTGTCCTACACAACAAGCACCCAAACCCTCTAGCAGCTGACAGTGTCATTTATCTTGAATCGTGGGTGATATAGAATATCCCGGCATCATAGGAAACGGTAGGGGGGTTCGTGAAGCCTTGTTAATCTTCGAGCAGTCTGTCCTCACTCTCTGATTTCCTCAACAACCTTTAGGGTAGGTCTAATCATGCTCAATGGAGCTTTGGGTGGCATGGATAATAATCAGTACTAGGTCTCGTGTTCCTGTCTTTCATGTAGCATTATTCACTTATTTATTTGTTTTTCTTTTATTCACTGCCCTACAGAGAGTCGCAATGTGACCCTTCCAAACAAGCTTCTCGCCCCGTCTATATTTCGACACTGGGAGCTGGATCAGGGAGAGTTACGCCATTCGCATTTCCGATGTACGAGTTCAAATAGAAGTGGGACTCATGAATACTAGTGTCTATAGCACGACCTACATACAGAGACCGCGGAACATGTCACTGTTCATACATGTCATTCTTATTAGATTCCAAGTGTGGCGTGAGATTCTGTCCCCGGAGATTATCTGTGGTCCCCCCCCCCCCACATTGCGAACTGTGTATTAACTTTTTATGATAGCGCCCTCTCTTGACTCTTTCCACTCCACCCAATGATACTTTCCAATTTGGGGAGAATCACTCCCTAGGACACCGGTGTGTTGCATGAGTTGTTTTCCAATGAATCTGTATTTACCAATTTAGTGTTCACTGCCTTTAACGGTATGGTTAACTTCAGTGTGTGCTTAGACGATCAGCTGATTAAATACCGTTATATCATTCCCCCCCCCCCCCCTTCACACTGGTCCAACGGGGGCGCTACATAACGTTATCGGTGACTGGAAGTTAGAGAATGCATAGACTGGGCCCCTGTCTTTACGAGCCTCGAAGTGTGACGTCAGATGTTCAGGCTATACTACGGAATGCAAAGTAATTCGTCTGCATGGTTGATCACAAGAGGGCGCCAAATCAAGGAAATACAATTGTCTGTGTTCGCATGAGTAGAGCGAAATGTTGCCTTTTCTATAACGAGTATTGCGTCGTAACGAAAGTGGGCATGACGGAATAGGCAGATATATTACGTGATGAAAAGTGTATAAGAGAACATTACTTAATGCACCAATTACGTCAAGGTAATATTAGTTTAAACTTGTTGGGTTTTTAAGGATAAGAGAAACAGGTAGAATCCCAGACTAGAAACAGAAATAGCACTTTTTTAGCGTCCCTCGTTCGGAGCGCCACGAAACAACACAGCGCAATCCACCGGCTTGGACAAAAAGTCCTGCCTAGTTAACATGGTGTCACCGCATACCTTCTTACTTAAAACATAAGTAATTTTTTGATGTGTTTGCTGAATAAAATTAACGTGACGATGACATTACAGATCGCTGGGATGATGAGTTTACTGAAAACAGGACGATTGGGGGAAAACAAAACAATATTCTAGTTATCACGCCTCGAATGTAGGAAAGTATCATTTCGTTTAATAGCCGTTATATGAGTGGCAAGATGACAAGCGTAAGGAGTTCTGCTCCGGGATACACAGAAATTGACATCTTGTTGGTATGATGTTATCATCCCATGATGATTCAATCGGGGTGAGGACATAATCAAAATATTTTGTTCTTAGAATGTCGACATCCCCATCGAGAAAACACCTATTTTTCTTAATAATTTTGATGGCAGTTTCAGGTTCCGTATAGCTTTTTCAAAGTGATTACTCTCGACCGATAACCGAGGGTCAAGTTTCACATCCAAGTCTCCTTGTAGTTTCTTGGGATTGATCGGCAAACACTCAGCACACGCTCGGGTATTTGTTCTTGTTTATGGAAGGGGATTGGCAAAAACAAACATGGCGTGGATTTTCAGGAATCTAGAAATCTAATAAAGGGTATGGCTTCTCTTGAAATTACGTTTCTCAGTATGTTTTCTTTTCGTCTGCTAATAATCCAACAATGGGATCATGTTCAAGTATACTTTAGGCTTAGTAATGTACGGAGTTAACGTTAGCAGATTGTCTATTTCAATACTGCGCACACGCGGTTGACTTTAAAGGCACCCGACATACTGCCAAAGACCAGTGTTCTCACTTTCTATATCCCAACATTAAAGCATAACATAACGAACCTTTGGCAATGTTTACTCATTTAGTCTTTGAAGTTGGAAGAGAACAATGAAAGAAAAACACCCTTGTTGCACAGTTAATGACTGTGTGCTTTCAGATGCCTCATAAATGTCTACAGGCCTAAAGTAATTTAATATTCGAGTGAGAAATTGCCTCTTTCTCAAAAACTACAGTACAAATGTACACTTATCAACAGCTCTCTATTGCTCGTCGTTACCAAGTATGAGTTTTGTTTTTGAGTAATTACCAAAAATTTCCCAAACAGTGCCTTTAAGCCAACAACATGGTCATGTTCCAGCAGTATAAATATTTAATCACTGAAATGTTATAGCAGATTGTCTTCAATATCGTGCCTTCGGGAATGTCTATGTCACCTCATAGTCACTCAAGATTATTGTAATGGGTTTAGAGGTTGTAAGTTTCGCTCGCTTCCTTTTGCAAATAATATTATTGAACCTGGTGGTAAATTTTCACCGCCAATATTGATACAGTCTGTGCACTATATGGTGAGTGTATGCCGCCCTCTTTTGACGAGTTCACGCAAACAAAACTGTACTTGGCACGGCAGGCGTGGAATTTTCATTTTGCAAAGGGAACTTCCATTGTAAAACCATTGGTAAACGATTGAAGGGGCATCAAGTCCATTACTTCCAGGTGGCCACGGCACATTACGATCCTATCAGGAGGGGCACGTTGAGGTGTGCCCCGTTTTCTGCGCCTTGAACACCCAGCAGGGTGGATACGTACGCATCACAAGTCTTATTATTATTACATATATTATATATTATTATTTCCTTTCCCCAATATTGGTGTCCTTACCCCCTTTGTGCCCCTCCCCAATTTGAAATCTTAGATTTCATAATTTCATATAACCAAAGTAAAAAATTACGTTATAATATTTTAAGCTTTTAAAATGGCACATTACAATATTCTACCTGGAGGGGCACTGAGTAGGTGTGCCCCGTGCCCCTTTCTCAATATTGGTGTTCTTACCCCCCGCTTGCACCACCCCCCCCCTCCCCCACACACGTTTAAAATCTTAGATTTCATATAACCATATAACCAATAAAGTAAACAGTTACGTTATGGTTAAATAAGCTTTAAAAATGGTGGTCAATGTTTAAAAACTTATTCCATTCATAGGCGGAAAATGTATTCATTTTTACACTCCAAGTATCCAATGAAACTAAATGGCATAATAATTAGATCGTGAAAAATGGGCTCGTTTGTAAGAAATGCAAACGGAAGCTACGGTTTTAATTGACCAGAGGGCCCCTTAAATAAAAAAAGGAGGAGATGCACCCACTTGTGCCCCCTCCCCACGCCCCCTCTGTTTATACTACTACCTCGAACTCGAACAAACCTACATAGCAAAGAAATATTTGTTCACGCTCATTTACAATTATATCTCACCATGCAAGGCTTCAAAACCAACCATGAAAAACAAACAACACGGCTCCACAGATATAGCGTCGATGATTCTAGAAAAATTACCAGCATATCAACTTATAAACCAGTTAATTAATTTACCCGAAACATCTACAACTACAGCAGGCCTAGGGCGGTTTGGTTGATTTAAAAACTTCTCTTATAAAATGCCATCGTTTGATAATCCAGTTTGTCTGTACTCGGCTTGCCATCGCTTCCGATCCCAATCCAATTTCCATCCGGTTTTTATGCCCTCGGGGCGTGCCATGTCTAGCCACGGTCGGTTCAAATTTGGAAAACTAGGCTTCTTCAAGCAAAAACATCTTGCATAAGTTAATTGGTCAGACGTCTGAAACGTTTCCACTGATTATACATTATTCGAGTAATGAACAAACAAAATCCAATGCCGTCATTTGATAACCTTGTGGGTTTTTTTTCTTCAATTTAATCTACCGTAATTTGGACCGTCAAAATTTCCAATTATGCATCTTAATTTTGGTACGCTACGGTTGTGTATCAACGAAGTCAAGCGTGATAGCTACAACATCATTGTACACCCTGCATTTGAGTGTAGGCGAAAGTAGAACGCTTCTAAATTGTTTAAATTGTTTAAAACACTCTAAACACATTATCATGATGCGTGTATTGTAATTAAAATTTGGTTAAACTCTGACCTTTGAACTGATCCTGAGCTTTCGTTGAATCTCTGTCCAGGAGAAGAATGGGTGTGCTTCATTTTGCAGATCTCGATCATTGAGCGGAACATGCTACAGAGGTCAAAGGGCAAAAAACTATGAAAGGGAAATTCAAAGGAATGCAACACCTTTAAGTTAAGTTCAGTAGATTGAATATTTTTGAACAAATTGAAAATATTTGTTAGAGTATAAGGGCTGCCTCTAAATTGAAACATGGTGTAGGTTTTTATAAAATATTCAAGCTGTTAAAACGGTTCTTCTAAGGGGACAAATCAGTCTTAAGTATAGGAATAAGAACATGTCTGCAAGTGTGACCAAAGTACAATCCAGACTTCGGTCAGCCTGATGAACAATTGGTTCCGAATGGGGTCCGAAATGGGTCAGCCCTGACCCAAGAAAGAGCCAGGTCCCGTGGACCCGGGTAATGACTGTGTTTTCTGGAGCACGAGTGCATTCAGATATCTATAATGCACGAATGTTATATTGACTAGTTCATTACTTATTGGCGTGATTCACGTATATCAATACTAAGAGTTAAATCCACGAGTGCATTCAGCTGAAAATGCAATGTTTTAGGCCTAGTTACTAGTTCAATATTCATTAGCTGATTCACGGAGATCAAAATACCCAAAAGTAAATCCACAATGCATTTTAATCAGAGCAAGACATTTTTATCATATCCCCCTTTCAGAAAAAAAAGAGTAAATTCCACATCACCCACGCATTCCAACCACTTAGTGTAATTGTCCTTTCCACGGGGGACTATTATGAAAACAGTCGTTGACCTAAAGCCTGTCATTATGTGTTGCATTGTACTCAAGGGCTTTTAAGGAAAATTCCAAGGGCACAAATTTAAACAACGGCTTTTTACAACGGCAGATTAAACTGCCTTTATCCGAGGTATGCCACGCGTACAATGCTAGGTTGAGAAATAGATAAAGGCTTCATTGAAAAATAAAGACAAAGTACACCTTTAGTTTTTGGAACCGGTCGATCGTTTGATCACTGGGTGCGTTCGTTTAGCTTCCCTGGGTTACCCCGGTCTGCCCCGGTTCGTTCGAATAGCTTTGACGTCTTTCCAGGGGCTCACCCTGGTCAGGCCCCAGTGCCGTGCTTGTGGATTGGGGTCACTTGGAAGCTGGCCCCAGGTAAACGACGTCACTACGAGAGCGGTGAGTGGTCGTTCTTGTCAAGGGTTCACCCGAGTGAGCACCGCGGGGTAGACCCAGGAAAGCTAAACGAACGCACCCGTACCCATTGTAGATGTTTACAATAACACTAAAATACATGTGAAAATCTCATCTCAAAAGGTAGTTGCGTTTTTGAGATGTAAGATTAAGGTATATCAAACATTTTTGAATCTCCACAAAGACCATAACACTATAATAGACGATTTTTTGAATTTGTTTTTGTGTGAGGTTAAATCAGTTTGTGAATGATGGGGCCAGGGAGGCGGTTCGTACCCGCTGTCACCTCGCTAACAGGGACGGCATTGGCATTATTGCTGCACCTTTGTGGTTTTTTCTTCAGCAAGTTGACCAACATGAAATTTGTACCGTACCATTATTCGCCTTTAAATCGCTCTAAATTGGACAACAACCTAAAATGACCTAACACTTAACCTTAAAAGTAGCAAAAAACCCACAAAAAAAAAAAAAAAAATGGGGCTGCCAGCTAAAAGGAAATGACAGATCCGCTTAGGAGCGAGGACACTACAGATGCAGTTACTGACGGTTGGTACGTCATCACACTCAGGCATCCATAGCAACGTACCAAAAATGAACTCTCCATGCTCATTCTACGCCAAATAATGGGCCCTTTTCCAGCCAGCTTCCTGTACCGACGTGGCATTGGAACACTAAAATGTGTCCATTCAGTGTTAAATGGTCCGTTTTGAGGGAGAGTGAAGATGTTTTGTTGTTGAATGCACATGTCTGGCGCCCGGGCATGCATGAACTACATTTGCTATACGTACTTGCACTTCACTCGCTACTCCAGACAATTTTAAATTCACTACATCATTTTTATGAAGACTTTCAAGTATAGACAGGCTGACATTTTATTTAACCTTTTTACCCCCTTATTATTATTTTTTTTTTCATGTTTTTCACTGGGTTTCTGGGACAAACATTTAAAGGCAGTGGACACTATTGGTAATTACTCAAAATAACTATTAGTATAACACATTACTTGGTAACGAGTAATGGGGAGAGGTTGATAGTATACAACATTGTGATAAACGGCTCCATCTGAAGTGACGTAGTTTTCGAGAAAGAAGTGATTTTCACGCGAATTTAATTTCGAGACCTCAGAATTAGATTTTTAGGTCTCGAAATCAAGCATCTGAAAGCACACACCTTCGTGTGACAATGGTGTTTCTTCTGTCATAGTTATCACGACCAATAATTGAGCTCAAATGTTCACAGGTTTGTTATTTTATGCATATGTTGAGATACACCTAGTGACAAGACTGGTCTTTGATAATTACCAATAGTGTCCAATGTCTTTAAGGGCAGAGTACAATTTTGTGTAATGTCAACAGACCACTTTCCCCACTTTGTGTATCCAACCACTAAATGACAAACTTGTGAACGTGGGTTCAATAGGAGACTTTCCAACGCTAGGTGGCAGCAGACATACCGGGTAAATTTCCATTGTTTACGTAGTTCTGAACATGCGCATAATTCTGAGAACAATGGATTTACCCGGTAAGTCTGCTGCCCTCTATCGTCCCAGAAAGTCTCCCATTGGTCATCGAAGTTGCAAGAAAATAGTGAAAGAAAAAAAAATTGAACTTTGAAGCTGCATGAAAATAATAAAAGAACAATACTCATAGATGTGTGTGTTTTAATTTCAACTTTTGGGGTGAACAAATTGTTTCTATATTATTCAGTCAGAGGGGTCGATTCTACACAAGAAAAAAAAATCAATAGCTTTCCAATGCTCCCTATACCAAGTAATTTTTTATGATCATTTTTTTTTTTAAGAATAAAGCATAGCCTGCATGCCTTTAAAATTTGGCTTTTGTTATTAATGTTTGTTTACGTTTTGGTTTTGTCTCTAGTATCTGTTTAGAGAGTAATATGTTCAGTTCAGATCACAGTTCATTTATTTCCACAGTATTCACAGGTATATCAGTCAAATACAATACAGTATTATATAAACAGGGAGTGAAACTGTAGAGGAACCCATAAAAAAGCACAGCTTGTAAGTAATGGGTCCCTAAAACGAAGCATGTGCTTTGACCTAAATACTTAATATTACTGAGAGTAGTCTCAGAGATAACCAAAAATCAATAGTAAGCTCAAAGCAAATGCTGCATTCCATGTGATCGTGAAGCCAACAATTTAAAAACAAAGTGAACTTAATCACTGTACTCGCCAAGAAACCCAACATGGAGCGAAGACGAGAAGATAGTTATAGACGTGGAATATAAGAGCCATTTTTTCAGGGGAAAAAATACTATGAGGTACACTGCAAACAACTGGGTTGGACTCGGTCCCACGTAAAATTGGTCCCCTAGAGACTGAAAGTAACAGTGGTGTAGCTAGATACATAACACTTAACAGTAATAACAATTTTATGCTTATATTTTTGTTTGCTGCATTGCTAAGGCCAAGTGGAATGGACATTGTGAAAAGGCAAGCCGTGCCTACTGCCCGTACTCCATACGCTATTGCTCTTTACCAATACAATTGGGGTACAGCATTCAACATGTGACTTTTCGTCATAGTCAGCACCGACGGAGATTCATTTCATAGGCAATGTTGCACTGCCTACAAAGTTCACAATTTTCTTTACTCCCAGAGAAAACTCTTGAGCTAATATCATTCTTGTTCTCACCCTTTTTCATAGGCATTCCATGGAGGAAACTTACGCTTTTCCCCTGTAACGATAACAGTTCTTTCCCTCTGCATGCATCGTACTGCGGGCCGCCATCTTTAAACGGACCTCCACACACACGTGTGACTGAGTGAGCGGTGAAAACAACGGCTGTTTCCGGTTTGAATAAAACCGCGGTTAGGTGGATGACGTCGAACACATCTGTGCACAGATAGTTTGGCTTTTGAAACGGAGGGGGGGGGGGCGTGGTAGCTGGTCCAGTATTTTCCATAAAGGCAGTGTGTAGCTATAAATTGAGGGCTGTTGATTTCTTTATAAAGCAACACTGAAACGACCCTGTAGTTATATAGCACGAAGAGTGATGGCCTTCATTTCACGGTTGAAATTAAGCGCAAATTAATGCTTTTACCTGACTGAGATGTCCACAGTCCACGTGGAAACAAAACATCTTTACAGCGCACTTGCACGACCCTTTTTTGTGTCATCTTTGCTACGTGGCAAATTTCTGATGAAGAAGACTGCAGTCAAGGTTATGGCCTTAAAGGGACGACTTCAGAGCACAACTTCTCAAAGGTGTAATGCAGAAAATGCTGCTTGATAACGATCTTTGCTAAGCAAAAACTGCGCGGGCTACCAGTCACCGTTGTGCTGATATTTGTATCCAGTAAACATGTCTTGAAACAACAGGAAATAAATAAAACTAAAACACTTATTGTAATTTTGGCTGGTAACCTGTTCCTGTTAGGCAATTCTTGTCTGTGTGCTTAGCAAAGTTGATTTGTGCTTACAAGCTTGTAAATGTAATACGACTTAGGCAGCTTGGAATTGCAACTATAGTTTTACCGTCAGGCGAGAGACAAATTGCTTTATTCCGAAGTGTATTTTAATCTTCGGAGACGACCAGGAAATCTTGTTTGATGTGTCGTGAAAAAAATGATTGACTCCAGACAGCTTGGAAATGCAGCTAGCTTTACCGTCAGCTCAGCAAAGTGAGAGAGGAATTTAGTTTCATTTGTCGAGAAAAAGAGCACTGCAAAGCCAACAGCATCCGGCCTTGGAGTGTCAAGCTACCGGGCTTATGGAGATAAATGCTGGCACATTATAAACAGATGTTTTGAAAAGTTACCTCTAATAACAGATTTCATCGGCTGAGGGATGATGATCAAAAAGAGGGCGTTACCAGAAGAAGTTTGTAGAGGGTGCGTTCGTTTAGCTTCCCTGGGTCGACCCCGGTGTGTGGCGTGGGTTTTTTCCCAGGACGAACGTGTGCAGATAATTACCCACGTTCTTCCTGGGAAAAAAACCCGCCACACACCGGGGTCGACGAAGGGAAGCTAAACGAACGCACCCACACAGTTTGCCATTATGGGCGTGGAGAATCTCTTGATACATCTATATCAACTCCTTCTTTAAGCGACCTCTTTAGAAACATTCCTCATTTTACGGGACAGAATCTCCGACGGACATATTTCCCTGGAAGACCACCAATCTAAATGTGCTTTAATGGTCTTAAAAAATGAGTAAGAACGCCCTCTGACGACCGCACACGAACAATTATTACCATGGTTTAAAAGTAAACATAATCGAGGGAAACATTTTAATGTGAATGCCATTACTATTTTAAAAGGTTAAGGACAATATTGTCAGATTTCGACCGATTCTTTTCTATAGATAGACTTTACCCCAAGGTTAAGGCAATTACTAAATTGTTCGACTTTAAAAGCATTCCAAGGTAAAATTAAATCATATTTAATGATTATTTATTGGTATTCCGTATGTCTCATTTCTTGTTTTATTTTACTTTTTCTTCTTTCGTCACCGGGGCCTTTGACTTAGAGGTTGGTGGAAATTTTAACTCGAAGGCAATTAACAAGGAAATATCCTCAAAGTTTCCCCTTAAAAGGTGTCTGCTAGATCAATTAAATCAGTTCTTATATTCTTTATTTTAAACATAATTTTTATAGACTCCATGGATTTTTAACATAACAGGGATTTTGTTTCAAAGTCTTCATTTGGTTGTTCAATTTAAATGTACTTTATTGTAAATGCACCGACCCCTTTGCAACAACAACATCAAC
The DNA here is from genome assembly GCF_902459465.1 of Asterias rubens. Lineage (NCBI taxonomy): Eukaryota > Metazoa > Echinodermata > Asteroidea > Forcipulatida > Asteriidae > Asterias > Asterias rubens. The sequence goes on from NC_047079.1 coordinate 9,415,580, forward strand.
AGCTTAAACCATCATTGTAAACAACGACAATAAGATATATACAGCAAAGAAAACAAATTCAACGCCACCCTCATCAAAACGACAACAACAGTAACAACAAAACACCCATCAAAACGACAACTGCAAAAGTAGAAGCAAAAAGAAATCAACAATGGCGACATCAACGGATCAGCAGCAACAACACTACCAACAACAAAACCGAAAACGAAAAGAAAAGAATATAAACATAAACAATGTTGACATGGTATCCTGCAAATTTTGTTTTTGTATAACATTAACGATCATCTGTACTGTATATCAAAGGCAAAGAGCATCAACCTATCGAATCAATGTTTCGCGAGACAGGTTTCATTTCATGCCAAGTTGCGGACACAAGTGCCTGCTCTCATCGAAAGCTTATTTCCCTGATGAAAGAATAACATCATTAATGCGGTATGTTTCAATCTCAGATCCCGTTTTTTTTATTCATGTATCTACCCCAAGCCGTGAAGAGAGCGAAGTGTGGAGCGGTAAACCTTCTTTCATCTTCGGTGGTCATCGTACCCGGAGGTCCCGTCCCGATCGACCCCCGCGGATGCTCTTAAGACCCACCACCGTGAGGACGCTACGAAGCCTCGGCTAATTTCTATCTCGAGGCCCCAATTTCATAGAGCTGCTAAAACACAAAAAGAAGCTAAGCACAGCAACATCATGCTTATCGGATAAAGGTAACCGACCCAACAACCATGTCACGTGTACAACTTGTATCTGGTGCCCAGCTCATTTCTGCCAAGCAGGGGCAGTTGATAAGCAAGATTTTCTGCTTAGGCAGCTCTATGAAACTGGGTCCATTATGTATTCTCATCATCTTCTCCGTGGACTTATGTCTTTGCCTGGAGGTCATTTTCATTTGATAGTTTTACCAAAGCCAAGAATTCCGGCTCTCACACGGATCCGGATACGCTCCTGCTGGACGTTTTAGTGTCTTATTAGCCAGCAACACTACCGGATTGACGGATTATACACAACTCTTCGCGGGGGAGACTTGAAAGAAGATGTACAAGTTTCGGTCAAATATTTATAAATATATCAAATGATTAGACTTTCTCTTCTCTGCCGTTTCCACCGATCTACCTTAGACCGTTGTGGGTGTATATCCACGGTCTCTACCGTCCCCCACCAAACTCCAAATAGACGGTCCCAGTTCCGGACCACACCGACTCAATCGATCACATCTTCAATAAAAACTACAGAAGCTTTGGATAGGGCATCTGAAAGAACACAAATTTGTGGTACAAGTGTGTTGTTTCTTTCATTATTTTCTTGCAACTTCGAAGACCAACTGAGCCAGTTTTTTTCCACAGATTCGCGAATTTAAGCATGATGTTTGGATACACTAATTGAGAAAATTGGTCTTTGACAATCACCAAACGTGTATTATCACTCAGCTATCCCAAGTGATTCGTTGCCTTAAGTTTATTTTTAAGTTCAATCTCACTCTTGTTATCTTTTAACTTCTCGTTTCCGTAATGCGAGTCTTTTTCCATTAATAGAAAGTCCATTAAAAAACCTGTGTTTTCCCAGTAATAAAGTCCATTAGAAAAAACAATAACCAAATACATTCTTTATTGGAGCGATGGATCTCCTTCATAAAAAAAGGAGAAAAAAAGGAACACAAATCCCAAGAGAGGAAAGGAAAGAACGCATCCCGAAAACGTAGATAAAGAAGAAGACAAACAAAATGCCAAGAGCAAATCTGACATTTTATAACCACCTGGGCTGAGTGTGTATATCGAACCAGGCCAGTGGTTAAAAAATCAATTAGCTTTACAAGATAGAGCAGCGGCATCAGTCCACTCTATATTGCCGGTAGCTATCGGCATATATCTGAGGTACCGTCTACCTTCGATTTGTACGGTGAACCATCAGGAAGTTGGGACCCGATACTTGGATTTCTTGTTCACAGTTGTTTATATGGTAACACTTCGTTAAACACTAGAAGAATAATCCGTAATAGGAGTACACAATCATAGAAGCGTAGTTACTGATTTTTGTTTTTATAAACCCGAGTTTTCTTAAAGATAGTGTGCCTCCAAAAAGAAGTTTCAAACATCCGCTTTTAAAAAATTTGGGGAGAGAAAAAACAAACACGCCTTTAAGCATAACAACCTGCTGAGCAGAGACTGAAATATCCTGCTTAACATAAACTAGAAACCAGCCAAAATTCCAAAATGTTGACATTGTTGAAACTGGTCCCCACAATTTTTGTTTTGCTTAGCAAGGAAATTGTTAAGCAATATTTTCTGTGAAATGGCTTTATGAAATAAGTTCCAGATCGATAAATGTATACTTTAGGGAAAACAATGCAATCTCCAATCCATCCTGCACGTACAACCACAGAACTGCCATGTACAGTTCCCAAGTCTAAATTGTGAAAAGCACTCTCCACTGATCCGAAATAAGCGCAACGTTCCCCCTGTTCCGTAATTAGGAACGTGACAAACTTGATTGAGTGACCAATACAAGTTCCTTAGGTGAACAGCGGATCACGCGTTCCGGATCCTCCCATAGGAAGACGGTGTTGCAGTACCTTCCATCATCCAGTAATTATAACACCAGACGACCACTTTGAAACTGGGAAGGAAATTTTCGTAAAAATACTTTACCCGTATTTACAACCTTTTGATGGGTAGTGACAACCATTATTATTCTCCCTTTGTAAGAGTTTGACTCGAGGAAAAAAAGGGGGGAGAGAAAAAAATCGACGGAAAAACACCCACACACAAACAGACCTCGATCGATTTAACTTGTAATTGCCATGGGCAGTTACTTCATGAAACCTAATTGTCAAAATGGTGTAAACAACATCAGATGTTTCTCATGTTTTTTGTCGGTCGGTTATGAGATATTTGTCTTAGATTTATGTCAAAATAAATGTATTAAGAAAGTATAATGTCAGGCTTGATATTTAATCAAACATTTTATCCAGAAAACTAAGATATGTCACTTCAGAGGGAGCCGATTCTCACAATGTTTTATACTATCAACATCTCCCCGTTACTCGTTACCAAGTAAGGTTTTGTGCCAATAATTATTTTGAGTAATTACCAATAGTGTCCAACGCCTTTAACAGGGCCCGTTCCTCTTGTATTAAGTAAGTTAACAAGTATGGCACGCGTAAAGGCACTGAACACTATTGGTAATTACTCAAAATAAGTGAGCATAAAAACTTTCTTGACGAGGAATGGAGAGCTGTTGATAGTTTAAAACATTGTGAGAAACGGCTCCCTCATAAGTAACGTATAGTTTTTGAGAAAGAAGTAAATTTCTCTCTACAACGGTTGAATTTAATTCGAGACCCCAGCCTTTAAATTAAAATTGATTTTGTTGTCGTTATTATTATAATATATTTCAGTAATGAAACAAAGGAGTCCTCTATATATGAACATAACCAATATGAATCTCAAGCTCGAGGAATTCTGTTAACGAAAGTTCTTGCTAAGAAAGCCAGAAACACCGTGGATAATCCCCGCAATGTGTACGTGGAGGACAAGTTCTAGTCCACGGAAAAGGGGCTTAACGTGTCACGGACACAAGGACAAAGAAATTACGGTAAAGTATTTTGCTCAGCACTCACACTCCGCTGATAAAAAAACACAAACCCCCAATTTTACCTAGCTGCTTGAGCAGATAGTATTGCTCAACTCTTCTTTGCTTAGCAGTGAGTAGTATACCAGTCACAATTTATACTTGTGACATGGTATTTTGGCTGGTAACCTTATTCTGGTAAGCATAGTTTTTTTTGTGCTTAGCTATTGTTGCGCGCTTTATGAAATTGTGCATAGAGCTGGGGTCCGAGCCGGTTAAGCGCTCCGAGAACGTAATCCCACGATGGCACTACGTGCGTATCAAGTTAACACACCACTGATCAGCAGAGATCAACACCTTTGCGAAATATTCTGCAATAAAGAGGGGACTGGTGATATTGGATACTGCAGGGGATATTGGCTCGGACTTTCTCGGCTTAAAGGCATTGAGCACCTTTGATCTTCAAAGACCCAAATTCTCACTTGGTACCTCCAAACATTATGCATGGAATAACAATTCTGTTAAAGTTTGAACTTGATTTAACACTATAAACAGCTCTCCATTGCTCGTTACCAAGTTTGTATGCTAACGGTTATGTGTCCGGTGATTTTAAAAAGTGCAGTACCTGTCTTTCGATAGTTTGCCGGAGATTGTAACAAAACTCTTTTAGCACAAGTTCCCCGGTGGAATATAGCTTAAGAAACTCGTCAACGACACTCGCAGAAAAAAAAATCTATAAAATAATATTTTAAGGATAAAAATAAATCTACCTGTAGGGTTTACATTCGCTCGTCCCCGCGGGATTGAGGTTGACACTATATGACTTGGGCTGTGGATCGACGCCTTGCCGGGGGCCAGTTGAGCCTAGAGCGCAATGCAGGGGGACACCCCTTGACATCCCTCAACCATTGCGAGAGCCTAGGGGAATCCTCGAGAGTACGGACTATTTTGGAATGGATAAACAAATGCACCATTTTAGGGAAGTGTCGTGGCGTTCAACCCGGCCCACAAATTTAATGTTTACCTTCACGCTTATCACTGCTCATGGTGATTATGTGCGCCTTGCGGTTGCATGGTGGTATAAACTGCCTCCATGGTGGAATTTATATAAATTATAACAGCTTAGTATCTAAAGGCACTGGACACTATTGGTAATTGTTAACGGCAAGACTTCACAGTTGGTGTATATCAACATATGCATAAAATTATTGTGAAAATTCGAGCTCAATCGGTCATCAAAGTTGCGAGATAATAATGAAAGAAGAAAACACCCCTGTCACACAAAGTTGTGTGCGTTTAGATGGTTGATTTTGAGACATCAAGTTCTAAATCTGAGGTCTCAAAATCAAATTCGTGGAAAATTATTTCTTTCTACAAAACTATGGCACTTCAGAGGGAGCCGTTTCTCACAATGTTTTATACCATCAACCTCTCCCCATTACTCGTCACCAAGAAAGGTTTTATGCCAATAATTATTTTGAGTAATTACCAATAGTGTCATCTGCTTTAAAGGCACATTCAGCGGTGACTTGTCGTCTGTCTCCTTCAGGTGCGCCAACGAGTTCGGCGCAATATTGTCAAAACCCTCGGGAGCCTGATTCGAATCCAAAGCTGAAGCCTTGGTTTCGAAAAGGGCCCTAACCTGTGGCTCACACTTGATAGACCCCGTTTGCCATTATATCTAATGTTTCCTTTCTAGGACTGGTCTTTTTTCTTTTAGAATCATATTATATCCTGCTTTAATGTCATGGTTCCGTTTTTTAACTCTATTTCTCTGAACTTACAGCTTGACAGTTTAAAATATCGGATCCCATCTTGGTCAGTGTGGATTGATTGCCATTTTATTTATAATCCATCATTTATGACTGCGGTTCTCTTGGTCTTCTTTAAAGGCACTGTACACTATTGGTTATTTATCAAAATAACTGTTATCATAAACACATATGTAACGAGCAACGGGTGCTACTGTTAGTATAAAACATTGTGAACGGCTCCCTCTGAAGTTACGTAGTTTTGGGGAAGAGGCAATTTCTCATTCAAATAATAAAAGACTTTCATTATTCTCTTGCAACTTCAACGACCAATTGAGCTCAAATTTTCACAGATTTGTTATTTTATGCATGTTTTGCGATACACCGAGTGAGAAGACTGGTCTTTGACAGTTTCCAGAGGTGTCCAGCCGTCGATTTCATAAAACTCTTCCTAACTTAAGACTAATCTTAGGACTTAGGACGAGTCCCAACCCTGCACTGTAGCATACAGACCTTAAGATTGATCCTAATTTAGGACGAGTTACTCGTCCTAACTCGATATAAGACGAGTCTTAACTCTTTGTGAAATCGACGGCTGTGTCTTTAAAAGGTAAGTGCTGAATGCAGCAATCATCACTGACTCGAGGGTTGAACGCTCTATAAACACTCCATTGATAATCGATAGCACGAACAAGACAATATTTATAGTGGACTTACTGCTTCTGTTTAAAATCTGCCTCTAGTGTGAACCAAAACAGACGGTGCTAGGAACAGCACACGTCCACGGGGACCCTCTTCAACGCCAATTGATGTGTTTGGACGCCCGACCAACCGCGTGTATTTTTATAATTTCCGTTTGGTCCGAATCTTTTGACCTCTCCATCTGTCGAAAAGCTTCAATACCGAAGCAGGAGTGACAGGGTTTCAGTACTTACTGTAAATATGGATCGAATACAACGACACTTAAAGACAGTGGACACTATTGGTAATTGTCAAAGACTAGTCTTCACAGTTGGTGCATCTCATATATGCATAAAATAACAAACCTGTGAAAGTTTGAGCTCAGTCGGTCGTCGAAGTTGCGAGATAATATAGACAGAAAAAAACACCCTTGTCACACGAAGTTGTGTGCTTTCTAATGCTCGATTTCGAGACCTCAATTCTAAATCTGAGGTCTCGAAATCAAAGTCGTGGAAAATTACTTGTTTCTCTTAAACAACCTTACTTCAGAGGGAGCCGTTTCTTCTCACAATGTTTTATACCATCAACCTCTCCCCATTACTCGTCACCAAGGAAGGTTTTACGCTAATAATTATTTTGAGTAATTACAAATAGTGTCCACTGCTTTAAAACTTAGGGGGGGGGGGAATGATCTCAAGCTTTTAAGTCATGTGTACTGGAGAATCACCTCAGCCGGGTTATTTGCACAGGAGCAAGTGCAATACCCTCTACGCAATCAAACCTTGTTGCTATTGGCCCCTTTGCAGTTTCACCAATTGTCCATACTGTCTTTGCTTCAGCGCCATTATACACAATCTATATATACACTGTTTATTTTCCATTAATATTGTAATTGACTATTGACTCTGTGGGAAATTAAAGACACTGGACACGTTTGGTAATTGTCAAAGACCATTATTCTCATTTGGTGTGTCCCAACAGACTGTAAATACAATGCATACAATAACAAATATGCTCAATTGGTCGTCGACGTCATTGTGCGAAAGAGTAATGAAGAAAAAACACAGTTGTTGCATAAGTTGTGTGATTTCAAGTTGCAAGAGAATATTATGAGAAAAAAACAACCTCTGTTGCACAGGTTTTTTTGCTTTCAGATGCCTGGAAAGGGTTTCAGTCTTTTTCCTGATTAAATCCTTTTGTTAGAAAATACCTCACTTCAAAATAAAATGCATTTCTTCAGAGGAAGCCGTTTCTCACAATGTTTCATACTACCAACAGCTCCCCGTTGCTCGTTACAAAGAAATGTGTATTCTGATACATATTTTGAATAATTTCCACAAGTGTCCAGTGCCTTTAAAATGTTGTCATCAGAAAAAAGGACAGCCAAACCCTGTCGAAATCTGCCCTCTGGGTTACTGTTGAAACAAAATTATTCCGACAAATTGCCACCCGAATGGTTAACCCAGTTTTTCCCAGTTTGCGATGTACCGATGCACGGTGTTTTTTTACGGGAGAATGCGGAGACTCGGCGGTAATTTACGGACCTGCTAGGGGGAAAAACACCGAAACTTACCCGTGCAATCTCAGAGTAGCACCCGCTGATTCTCAACCCCTTCGGGCATCTGATGGTCCACAACAAATCTCAGTAATTATTCCCCCAAAACCTTTACCGAAAAATCAGAGAAAAATAATATTGATTAGTCAACATGGCTCAACAGTTTGCTGGATTTTAATTAAAACCGATGAGTTTTTCCTATTTTTTCCCCAATCCTTGAAAGATACAGTGCAATAATGTGCGGGGTGGAATCGTTTGAGCTTAAAGTTTAATTTGGTTGTTGCCTTTGGCCTTTATGCAAATTTGATGAGGTATGGGTTGTTAAATCCTTTGGGGATACAAACTCCACGTCTATCATTTCAGAAACCGAGGCCATCTAGCACTTTTTTGATCACGGACGATTATATCTTTGCCCCTTTTCCGATCGTTGTATCGAGTTACAAGTAATTGGTCGCCCTCAATTTACAACTTCCGATCCCTTTTTCTTAATGCCGAAAGTGCCGAATTTGGGCATGGTTTTTGCTCATGTAAATAATGGCTGGTATACATTAACAACGCTTGAAAGTGCTCGAGGTATTGTTAAAGGGCATAACCGGTGGTTGCGGGTGGGGGGGGGCGGTATTTTAAAGCAGTAGGTTAAAGTGCCGAACTATTGAGCGAAAAAGTATTGGCAGATTTTGTAACCAAGTTCTCACCGAGGTCCAATAGTTAGACGGCAGGAGTTGCAATCACAAGGTTATGGGTTCAACAAGTGACATAACAAAGTCGCTGAAAGAGGGCCTGGTTATGAAAATTAAAACAAACGAATGCTTGGCCAAAACTGTACTTTAAAAAAAATGTGCGCCCTTGTGCCCCCAAAATGTTACCATAATTACGACGCTTCAATTGGCTTGTTTATGACGTCACACCTCGATGCGTGTGAGTTACGCCAGAGATTGGGTTACGCCGGTTGGGTCTCGACGTTTCGATAATTATACGCTGCTCTTGCATAGCTTCAAACAATACCTTGGGCCTTTCTCAAACCACGGATTGGGCTCCGGCTCAGGCTTAGGCTCCGCGTGCTGTGTACGCAGCTTGCATTGTAACCTGCATTTTGGAGCAGTGCGTATTTGCACGGATATCAGGACGCGGAGCCTGAGCCGGAGCCCAAGCCGTGGTTTGAGAAAGGCCCCTTATAAACTAACTATAATAAAGCTTCCAACGATGTGTGACATTGTCAATGAGACTTATCCATACGTTCTAAAATACTCGCTCGCTTATGGGTAATTGTCATTATATATATTTTTTGCAATACACCCTAACTGACATCGATGATGAATCGTTTTTAAATAGGTATATGATTATTTTGAGGAGATTATCATGGGTTGGTTGGTTTGAGAAAAGACTGAGTGACATTTGAAATGAAATGTTCAAGGTGAATTTGTCACATTTCTCGGTCGATAAAAACTACCTTTGACAAATTAAGAAAGTCAGAAAGCTAATGTTGATGAACACAGGCCACAGCGTGAGGCATGATTAGCGCATAGACAATCACTGTGCGAACATAATGTGAATGGCTAATATCCAATATCGATCAAGGTGACATTTACTGTACAAACCTATGTGAATGTCCAACGTCCAATATAAACAAGCCACGCTGATATTCGCTGTACAAACACTGGCGAATGTCCAATGTTCAAGTAGGCCTTAGATAGAAAATTCACTGTACACACCAATGTGAACGTCCATCATCCAATATAGAAACAGCATAGTGTCACATGAAGTAACTTTCCACGAATTTGATTTCGTGTGACAAGGGTGACTTCTTTCATTATTATCGATGACCATTTGAGCTCAATTTTTCACAGGTCTGTCATTTTATGCATATGTTGAGATGCACCAAGTGAGAAGACTGGTCTTTGACAACTATCAATAGTGTCTAGTCTTTAATTAAGTAGGATTTGAAACTTGGTGGAAATAATCTCTAATGAGTTGGGGTGGTTCTGAAAAGAACCGTTGGTTTCAACTCGACGTTTCGATCAGTATGCTCTGATCTGATCGTCTTTTGGAGAAAGCTGGAATGAAGACGATCAGAGAACACTGATCGAAACGTCGAGTTGAAACCAACGGTTCTTTTCAGAACCACCCAACTCATTAGAGATAGTCATTACATGGTGTTACCGCAAACCTTTCTATATAGTCTTTAATTCGTAAATTGTGGACTGCTTTGATTGTATTAGGTGCGTGGTTCATTTTTCTTTATACATAATTATTAAAACTCCTCTTTTATATTAGCTTCTAAATCTTGACGAGAAAAAAAAAACAGAAGAAAGAAAAGTGAACCAACCTAGATAAAGAAGGCTTTGTTCGTTGGTAGAGTACAGGGATGCTCTATGTTTGAATTACCACCGGGACTCCCATTGAATCACGTTACAAAGAAACGGTTTCTCAAGAGTGATGTCAACAGTGTTGTAAACAAACTTTCCTGATTTAACTTCCTTTTTCTTTTTTCTTTTTTTTCATCTACTGAAATTGAGTTTTTGATTGTCACATTTCAAACTTCCCCAACCTCGCCTCAGGGTAATCATTTTCGTACATCTAAATTAAGTTCAAGATATACCTCTTGGGCTGGACGTGGGGAGAAAGAAAGAGAGCGCAAGAGTGAGGGAAGAGGACAATTTCACGGGCTAGAGTTTAATCTAGCGAGCTCTCAGTTAGACAGCATACCGTGAATCGGGCCTGAATTACCCCCCGAGGGAAGGTGCATCACTGCCCGGTCCGACAAGCAAATTGCTGGCATATCTTCTTCATTACATCTTATCGAACGATCTGTTGAATATTATGTGTGATGATTTTGCTGGGACGATGATACGGATATCGAATATTGAAGGGGGTCGGTCGTCACATAGTGTCCACATTTAGATTTTTGTTTTTTATTACCATAGATCAAAGACAGTTATAATTAACCATTAAACCACTGAATTACAGCTTTTGTTTTATAGGATTTGGGTACTTTTTTGTAACACAAAACACAATGTCCACAGATTTACATTAAACTTACACCGTTTGAAGTTAACGATAGTAGAAAGCTTACCTACAAATATTAGTTGCTGAGGTGCTGTAGTTTTTGAGAAACGAGTAAAACAATGTAATGAAAATATGTTTTTACATGCTAAAATAATTTTCGTCTCATGATCACTGAGACGAAAATTATATTCATGAATTGTTTTTACTTATTTCTCAAAAACTATAGCACCTCAGCAAGTAGTATTTTCAGGGAAGCTTTCTACTGTCGTTATCTGTAAACTGTGTAAGTTTAGTGTAAATCTGTCGACATTTGTTGTCCTACAAAGAGTCCTACAAAGTGGCATTATGGGTTAGCTTAACTCTTAGCTTAGCTCAAATGGACACGGAGTTTGTCTTTTTGAATCATCTGGCAATATAAGCCATAATGTTCACCTCTGCGGAAGGATTCGAACCCACGACGTCGATGCCCATAGACCAACAGAGCCATGAAACCTTCCAACCAATTTGCAGAGGAACATTTTGTTGTAACCATTTTACAGATGAAAACATAATCGACCAGTAAAACTTCTTTGCCAAGTCTACTTAACAAAAGTGTTTCACAGTGCTTGTATCGGGTTTTATCTTTCATTTCAACACGAGATAGTCACAAACAAGCCAGTACTTTAAGGCTTTTCATTAATTTCGCTGTTTTGTTCAATTTTGTAAGGAAATTTAAAACCGCTTCGATAAACCGTAGCCATGTTATCACAAGACTGTGTGAGCTGAAAGCACAACTCAAATGCCTGAGTAATGTTTTCATCGCCAAGGATTCTCGATCTTTTGATTTTGGTTTTATTTATTTAGTTTTCTCACAACTTAAAAAGAAATATTCTCATTTGTTTCGTTCGGACACCCCTCCGGCAATGAACTGATTTCCCTCATATCGGTTCCCTGTTGTTGTTTTTTTTAGAAACTTAAAGCAATAGTAATGACAAAGGTATCTGCGTGCTTTTTCACGAGGTTTCGATTGCACCATACAAGTACTTTTCAATAACATTTAATGTTGATAGGGGGTTTAGCAAAAGGAGTTTCCATCGAACATAATTGTTGTTTTAAGCAACCCAAGCAAATAAAGTGTTTATGGCTCGTCCAGTCAAGAATTGAGCTGGAGAAACTTGTGTGGATTACACAAAGAGTGTCTAAACCAATAGGACTTGCCTTAAGTTTTGAAAAACTCTTATAAAAGTTGAGTTTAGCATATCTTTGTTAAAACGACACCATTATCCGCATATCTGTCAACAGCACATCCGCGCGCGAACACCAACCCTCCTTCATCTGAGAAACGATTCACACACGAGTTGCTCATCAGATGCAAACATTTGGGGGGGTGAAAAATTATCCAAAACCTAATTTCTTCAAAGAGAATCCTTTCTAGTGCTTGGTATTTTAATTTGTCCGACACAAAACACAATGTCCACAGATTGACATGAAACATACACGGTTTGAAGATAACGATAGTAGACAGCTTCCCTTAAAGTATTACTTGCTGAGCTGATGTAGTTTTTGAGAAATAGTAAACAAAATTCGCGACAATAATTACGTCTCAGGAGACGAATATCATTTTAGCATGTAAAACGTACACGCGACTCTCCTGAAAACATTGCTCTGTGATTTTTCTCAAAAATATGACGGCAAACTAATGAAGCTGAAACTTCTACATGTTTATAAAATGACAAACAACTTCATGCACAGTGAGAAGGGACCCATGTCTTGGCAAAAAAATTGATCTACCAGCAGCCGATTTTACGAAACGCTAAGATCAATCCTATCTCGAGTTAGGACGAGTAACCCTAACTTAGGATGAGTTCAATGCGTCCTACGTATGAGTTCAATGCGTCCTACGTATTTGGATACGGAACTGAAGCCGTCCTAAGTCCTATAGATTAATCCTAACCTAGGAAGAGTTTGGTGAAATCGACGGCAGGTCAGTTTATTCATGATTCATGGACATTCATTGTTTGAGTGTTTACCAATCTACGACTCCACCGGTTACACTAGGCACGCTGAACTTGTAGACAACATCAGGGAGATTGAATTTCATTTCAAATTTATCAGATTGGATTCCATACACACCCCTAGTGTCCGTATTTTTATGAAAATTTTAGATGTACAGTCATGATTTCGAGGGGAGTATACACCAGCACGATCAAACATTTAATCAACTTTTCTCCAATATACTTTTTTTATCTCTTTTTTTAGGACGTTGATCAATTTCCGTCATGGAAAAATCAGTCATAGTTAGATGACGTTTTAAAACAGACTGGGGACTCCGTTCACAATATTTTTCTTTCTTGGGAAACTAAGGACTTTCTTCGTACTTGAATTGACCTCCATCTTTGATGGAATATGCGAGCGTCACGACTACGATAATATACTGGTTCGCCCATATCTCCTATGAATCCTTTTATTCAACTTAGAATAGCCGTAAGCTCCGATCAGTTTCAACCAATTTCATAATTATCCGTGACCTAGATCCTTAGTGCTTTTTGATGAACAGGACCACATTCCCATAGCACATCACAGTCCTCAAGATATGAAAAACATGAGTTCAAATTTAAAAAACATGTTTAGAAATTTTCTGCCACCAAAACCTAATTTAACAACTTGACATCTGATATTCTGTGCGACAAGATTCCAAACAACCAAAAGAAAATGTTATAGAAAAACTCAGTCGAAGCTTTTCACTAAAATTGAAAAAAAAAAATCAAAAACATATTTTGTATGGAAATGAACACCTCGAGCCTGACTCCTGGGTGAACTCTCGGTTGAGGCCCACTAATTAACTTGCCTTCAGACACGAACCAATCTCATGGGTAGCCGCGTCATTCTTGTCTACCCATGTTTCCATCACCTGTATCGGGTTCCTTGATTACATGCTACATGAGTAGATACTAATCACATTGAACAAGCACGGAACCCGACTGCTTTCCGAAATCCACCCTCAATTCGACTTGACGATGATCCAGAAAAAAAAGGAATCTTGAGGATTGCAGAAGCTTGGGATGGTAACGTCCACATGTCACTTAAAGGCAGGACACTATTGAAAATTACTCAAAATTCTTATTAGCATAGAACCTTTCTTTGTAACGAGTAATGGGGAGAGGTTGATAGTATAAAACATTGTGAGAAAGTAATGTTATTTTCGAGAAAGAAGTAATTTTCCACGAATTTGATTTCGAGACCCCAGGTTTAGAATTTGATGTCTCGAAATCAAGCATCCGAAAGCACACAACTTCGTGTGACAAGGTTTTTTTTTCTTTCAATCTCGCAACTTCGACGACCGATTGAGCTCCAATTTTCACAGGTGTGTTATTTTATGAATATGTTGAGATACACCAAGTGAGAAGACTGGTCTTCGACAATTACCAATAGTATCCAGTGGCTTTAAAGGCACTGGGGTCGATTCCACAAAGCGCTAAGATTCATCTTAAATTAAGATGGGTTGTTTGCCAACGTGCGTTGATTGTGACATGACACTTTGCTGGGCAATTAAGATTGATAACAGTTAAGACCAATCGTAGCTCTTTGTGAATTCTGGACATGTTTGGTAACTGTTTAAGTCCAGTATGTCCATAGGTTTATCACAATCTAATATAAAAAAGCTGTGAAAATTTGAAATCAGTTGATTATCGAAGTTGCAAGAGTATAATGAAATCAAAAAATGACCCTGTTGCACAAATTTGTGTGCTTTCAGACGCCTCATAAAAGGCTTTAGGCCTGAAGTATAAAAATGTTCTACGTTTTACATACGGGCATTGTTCCTCGGTCGGTCAATTAACAAGTACCGACAATAAAGATAAACACCCACCAGATCCTCTAAAAACTATCACTTGATGCCTTTAATCTCGGAGATTGTTATAGTCCAGGGAGGAGGTGTTCTACCGGGCAATAATTAACGGGTACAACGGGGGAACGAGTTGGGTGTGATTGCCGCGTGTTTGTTGGCACGTTCCCCGTATCACCCCGGTACGACTCCATCCCACAAGTGAGTTGGGAATGTGTCCCTCTCCAAAACTCAAAGAAGGAAAGTCACAAAATTGCACATCAAATTCAGAGTTGTCATTCATTGCTCTTACGGGTGCATGAGGAATTGGCGGTCATGATTGGGTTCAAACTGTTGGGGGCTAACTCCAAATTAATTTTCAAATTTGCCCGAGAGCGATCTCCTCCGATAGTGCCTCTCAAGCCGTGAGTTCGCAACAAAATGTATTTCAAAAGCATGTTAGATTTGGATGCAAACAAAGATACAGTTTTATTCATGACTAGTTGAGTTGGGAACAGTCTGCTTTCAAAACAACTAGTTCCTCGAAATGCTGTCATTTAAAATGAAAACGAGAGCGAAGAAGTTTACAAGTGATATTATGGGTGTTAAGCAAAGGACTCACAGAAAAGCAAAATTAGACAAGGTATTGGCCAATAACTCAATGGAGAGAAGGCAAGGAATGAAGTTTCAGTTATAGATGTAGGAGAAAACAGGTAGGGACAGAAAAACCCAATCCACATAGTGCCCCTGGTTGGATTCGAACCAGGGTCCTAAGGGGGTGGATGGCGAGGAAAAAACACCACTACAGACCACTTTATATCGATTCAAAGCGTAGATAGAAACGTTAGTGTGTAAACGGGAAAAGTTAAATCTACATGCAGCCCTGTGTTAACTGACCCGGAGATGAGAACATTTTATGGCCACACACATAAAACCGTTGTCTGCATTCAGTATGTACCATATATTGATTTGAAATACTCTAATAATAGAGCAGAAGGCTACCTACGCCACTAATGGTGTCGCCCGTCATGGTTTAGTTTACATTTAAACAAGTGGCGCATTCCAATTTGCTCTAGCGGGAATAAGTGCGCCCAGTAGCAACTACCATAACCAATGATGTACAAGAATGCTTAACAAGAATACCAGTAGCAGTGATGGGAGTTTCGTCATCATCACCAATGATGTACTTTATATTGATGCGAAGAAAGATGAACAACCGAATTCAATCCCCAACGGGTTAATCGGCCGTTGCAACGGCCAACCTATAAAGCAGTTCTGACGAATAACATCGTACATTATCTTCATTCAACAAAAGTGAGCTTAGAGGTAGCAGCTCGGTGGTAGGAAGAACCAATACCCAGGGTTGTACTTTATCTTGATGCTAACATCACAGTTGCAGGGATCACCAGGATGAGTGGACCACATGTCACTTCAAGCTGCATCTATACGCAGCACCGCCGCCCCACAATATCCAATTTCCTTTTAAAAAGACCATCTTAACCCAGATTTTCGGATTGGAAATTCATCCCCTTACCCCAACCCATGCCCATGAGACCCTTGAAAAGTCACAACTACCCCCCCCCCCCATCCCACTCCCCTGCGGTCAATACGTCAAGAACACCAATCTTAAAGGAGCCCCTATGGAGCTGTGGCATTTCAATGTAAGACAATTCAGTAGTCCCCCTCAAGTCATACGGACTAAAACCAATTGAAGAAGCACACCGGTTAAAAACGCCAGCCACTTTAAACTTCACCTCCAAATCATTTCCTACCTATTTTTCGTGTGACAGCGGTTGCCTGATAGCACGTTGTGCTATTTTGAATGAATAAATAACCATGCTGTGCTCTCTTTTTTTTTTTTTTTTTTCTGCCTGCTGTCTTCAAATCTCTTTGTGATTAAAGTGCACATAATATGACTACCATAATCTATTTACCTATATCTATTTCATCAGAAAAAAGATATGCCTATTTAAGTGTGTCGTATGTTGTGATTTTTTGTCTTTCTAAGGGGCGGAAAAAGTACAGGTTGTATACAAATAGGGGTTGACCTGCTTTGACATTTTGCTCAAAAGGTTTTGAGGTTTAAACCAAGAGCTTTAACCGCCGGAAGATGTTTTGTCTTTAACCATTGTTTCCTGTCACGACCACTCAACCCTAACTCAAAGGCAAATTGCTCTCCGCTTTCCAAACATCACTCGATATCTTGGTTTTATCCCCCAACTTCTGATCTGGGGTTGATGAAATCTGTAAACCCTCACACAAAAATCGGAATCGAATTTCCCTCTCCCTTTTTTTAGGGGGAGAAAAGGTCCAACCACCAAGAACCTTCTGTTGTCCGGGCCCACTCGACACTGTTTCACGACGACAAACACTTAAGTTCTCGCTTGACTAATACAGGGTAAACCGCCGTTTCAGTGAGCACACACAAAGTCCAGACACGAAAGAGCCGTCGGTTGCCACTCTTCCAGTCAAGCATTGTACTGCATCAGTATACTAATGTCATTTCACAACTAAACCTTTCAAAATGATTGCAGCCCACTTCATCACTCAGAAACGCAAGATGTCCTTTTTTATTACATTTCTTCATCCAAATGATGAAACGTGTCACCCTAGTTTCTGACATGAGCATCGAGGGTTTTTTCCACACACGGGAAATCAAAGAATATTGTGTTTCTCTCTTTATTCACGTTTCTTCCTTTCTTCAAGTTCGATTTCTACCTTGTGACCATCTTTCTTGGAAACCCAGCCCACAACGGTCACCACAACAAAAATTACAACATCTTCTCCTTTTACAAAATAATACACACCAAAATATTCCTTCAGTGAGTCTCACGAGCAATCGGTAACAATAGGACGAAAGGGCAACTTTGTTCTATTTGGGTCAACACATTTGTCCGAAAAATATTGCTACTCGTTGATTGTTGGTATCGATTTTCCAGCCATTGGCGATCTTCTGCAAAATGAAGGCCGTATCCAATGTCTCTATAAAGAGCTTGTTGATACCAACAAATTGCCCCTAGGATTGTTGTAGCTCGTCTCTCCATCTTTTGTCTGGGATGGTGCCCTCTGTATCCGTTTGTGTCAAGTGACTAATTGTACAGAGCTCCATTTTGTCCAGCTCTTATTTCCAATTTTTACTGTTTCTTTACGATCATCAGACACTGTGGTCTGCCCTCTTCGGATTTTGTTTGATTTGCTTTTCTTTTGCGTGATCTTGAATACTCCTTTCCAATGTTGTGTGGAGCCCCTGAAATTTCCTCTCCTTTTTGAAGATAATGGCCATGTTTCACCACTTTGATACAAGCTATTAAACTAGCAAAACAGCTCGCGCTCGCTTGCCGAAAAACGAACGATCTTTGGCGGTGGTGAAGAAGTCGGTAGACTGTTCAACTTTAGTCCACATACACAACAACAGCAATGACAGCAACGACAAAAACAACAGTTACAACAACAACCAGTCTCTGAAGTTACAATGCTAAAAGCGAAGTATACCTTTTGGAACCGCTCGATCATTTTAATCCTATATTATAACTGTAGATGTATATACAATAAAAATAGCATGTGAACATTTCATTTCAAGAGTCGCATTTTGTAGACATCCCCGATAATCCGGAGAAAATATGCCTGCGGGAATTACATACCAGGAATACACCAATCTGAGAAACGTTACCGACAGTGACATTTCTCAGTTTCAAATTAAGAGGCACACAAACTTATGTTAATATTACATAACCACATTATTTCGAAGTGAAACGTTTCTCAGAAACTGCTGTAGACTCTAAATCCGATAGTTGTTATTGCCATCAATGTTAAGAGTGATGACCAAACGTTTACCTAACTGTCCTTTTTTAACAACATTAAACAGTTCCCGGTCATGGGTACCATTTCACTACCGGAGTTACACTTTAATTTCATCTTCTTTAATGAAGTTACGGTAAACTGAAGCTCCTCGACTGTACGTAATAGGAGACTTTCCAACGCTAGGCGGCAGCAGACATACCGGGTAAATTTCCATTGTCTACGTAGTTCTGAACATGCGCATAATTCTGAGAACAATGGATTTACCCGGTAAGTCTGCTGCCCTCTATCGTCCCAGAAAGTCTCCCATTGCCGTTGAGGCATAGCGTACCCCATAGAACTATCCAAGTTCTAAAGCAGAGTTCTGTAGAGTATTTAAAGACACTGGACACTTTTCGTAATTGTCATACACAAATCAGCTGAAATACCAAACCTGTGAAAATTTGAGCTCAATTGGTCGTCGAAGTTGCGAGATAATAATGAAAGAAAAAACACCCTTGTCACACGAAGTCGTATGCTTTTAGATGCTTGATTTCGAGACCTCAAAATTCTAAACTTGAGGTCTCGAAATCAAATTTGTTGAAATTTACTTCTTGCTCGAAAACTACGTCACTTCAGAGGGAGCCTTTTCTCAGAATGTTTTATACTATCAAACTCTCCCCATTACTCATTACAAAGTAAGGTTTGATGCTAATAATTATTTTGAATAATTACCAAAAGTGTCCACTGCCTTTAAAGCCAAATGTTGATCTTAATATTGGATATTGGAGCTTACTGAAGCTTTATTGTCCGCAATGACACTGCATGATAACTCTGAACCCCCGAAGGCACTTGGTTATTATCAGAAACATATATTGACTGTTATTCCCATTTTATACAAGACTAGCCTGCGGCTTTCAGATCCGACTTTTTGTCAGCTATTTTGAAGTCGTGCTGTGCAAGCGAAGCTTGATATCAACAGCAGATATGATATCAAATAAAACTCACCTAACGTTTCACCACATTAAACTGTGGTAACGCCATTTTGGAAATTGCATTTCCCTTGGGTGTTATAAAGTATAGTGCACGTTTAATCAGCATGCAATTTGACGCACAAAAGAAGACAGTAGCTCACCGGGACGTCTAAAGCAATGGGTTGATGGAACAAAGTACAGCGAATTGTAAATCATCGGGTGAAGTTAATTGCTTTCATTATGAAAGCTGACTGGTTATATATTTTGATGATAATCAGTACCGAATCCCCGGAGAGAGACCTTCAGACAAATACTGGCAAAGTCCTGCCAATTAGCATTGAAATATTACCCCCGGAAAGTCAATACTGCCGCGATCAAATATATTATAATATCGGCGTTCCTTCACACTACAGATTGGCTGTATGTTGTGTTGATACGAATGCCAGTTGATCTACTGCCATATCAAAAACCTTCAAAACAGCAACATCAGCAGCAGCAGCAGCAACACTGACAAAAGTCAACAGCAACAGCATCAACTAAAAGCAAAAGCAACAGCAGCAGCAACATCAGCAGCAACATCAACAAAACAACAACAACAACAACAACAACAACAGCACCGAACAGCAATTTCAACAGCAACAGCAGCAGCAACAGCAACATCAAAGGAATCATTAACAACAACAACAACAGCAACAGCAACTCTCAACAGCAACAGAAACAGAAAAAGCAAAAGCAAAAACAGAACTACTACACCATCTTCGAAAACAAAGCAGTTTGTCCTATAAATGTTAGTTGTAACAACCTAAATCAGCTTTAACGAATTTGTGTTCTTGTGTAACTTGTTATTATAATTTTTTTTTTTTAAATTGCATTTGATGAGACCAACTCGACCGATCCAAGGCAACGTGTTCCTTTAACGATTGTACAATGCAAAGACTTGTATCGTCAATATAGATCAAGTTACTTTACAACGTTATTATCACTATCTTATCTGGCACCATTAATCGCTCCTCTAAATTGTCAAACTCCCCGTGGGGAACATGCAACCCCAAGCTGCTGAAATTAGCGCTAAGTGTTAATCCAACATAAAACTCTCTCAGGCAGCCTTGTCAGATTCTAATTTACACTCCTGGGTTAAGGGAAGCAATTAAGGTCACAATGCCTAACTATGGCAATTATTGCTAAAGTGCTTTGCTAAAGGACACGTACTGCTCGTCTTCGGAGAACCTTGCATTGTGTGTATTTCCTTCCACCCTACAATCTAGACTATTTTAAAAGAAATATATCTCCCCACCTTCAGCTCCCTTGAGTTATTTTCATCCTATTTGTTTTTGTCTTATTGTTACATAATACCAAGAGTGGCTTTTAGCTTTAATTGGTGCAAACTTGCATAAACAAAGAAAGACACATGCCTAGTGCCTGATGATGCACGTTTCCGTATACTGTTTCAAGGGGAATATCAATTCCTACGTCCTTTCCCCCCGAGTTGTTTTCCATTCTTGTAACTGTTTTGTTCTTGTTACCCCATACCAAGAGTGGCTTTTAGCTTTAATTTGAGCAAACTTGCATACACAGATAATGACAGAACATTGTGCCTGGTGCATGTTTCCGTACACTGTTTTAAGACGAATATCAATTCCTACATCCAGCCCTTTGAGTTATTTTTCATCCTAGTGATTTTTTCTTGTCGCCCCATTACCAAGAGTGGCTTTTAGCCTTAATTGGTGCAACCTTGCATACAACAAAATAAATACCAAAAAACATTGATATTATACATTTTGTTTGCATAGTGCCTGGTGATGCATTTTCGTATGTTATTTTAAGAGGAATACAAATTCCTACTTCGGTTGCCCGAGTTATTTTCAATCTTAATTGTTTTGTTTTGTTGCCCAGTACAAAAAAGTGGCATTTAGCCTAGTTTGATGCAAATTTGCACAAGTCAAACACACAATAAGGAAATAACACATATGTGTTTAAACCTTCACAAAATGACATGGTAGGGAGTCGAACCCAAATTTCTATAATGCAGCTCAAACACACCACATAAAGACAACAATATTTCGCAACACTCTCTGAGCTCGAATCACGGCCCTAGCATTCTAAACAGCTCTCATCCATTACTTTCTCAACACCTTTCCCAAAATTGTTCATCTGCAAACACCTCTATTCTCAATTTGGCGATAAAACATTTGCTGCTGTTAGCAAATAGGACGTGCAACCCAAGTCCACGGCGGTATTTACAAAAGTGTTGGGTGCTTTTCAACTAGTGTTTTGAATCAAAACAAGAAGACCAATTAAGACCTCAGATTCAGCGTTGATTTTGTTCTCAGAACACGTCCATGTCAACTTCAGAAGACAATTCAAAGTAACAGCGCTGACACACGCATTAAAGTCGAGACAACCAGTTGTCGCGAATTAATACACGCAACATTAGACAGGGCGGATCCTCAACTGGCTGTGCTTAAATTACTGCCAACTCACATGACCAAGAAGGTGCGGGTTATTTTTATAGTCGGTTTTGCGTTTCACCGTTTATACCGTGTCCAGGGCCTGAGGGTCCCACGGGCGCAACGCACCGCCGAGCCCCACGGATTGATGAAGGAGATACCACGGTCTCGTCATATCGTCTTGCGAGGGGATCCGACCCGACAGAAACGCTTCCCGTTAATACCTCGCTATTAGTTATTTGGTTCAACCGGTATTCCCCGTAGGTATGACATGTTTCTGATGATGTCTCTTAAACATAATGTCTTGCCGTCCACATCTTGAGATTTTTTTTTTAAATAGTTCTCACCTTCGGTTGTTGTGGTGACAGCCATCGTTAACTGTGCACGCCTGAACCTTTTAAATCCAGTGTAACAGTATAGAGAATTGCCATTTTGAAAAAGCCTAGAAATGTAACCATTCGTAGCAGATGCAGTGACTGCATATGAAACATATTTCAAAACTTGGACTGGTTTCCATAACATTATGTTTATACTTGAAACACATACAGAAACATTATTTGGTTTTACTTCAAGTTTCGTATACTTTTTAAACTAATGACTTTTTGTATATATCATAATGTTTCAAACGTTATGGCTTTATTTTTTCAGACAGAAACGTAATAAATGGCCTGCAGGCCTGACGTTGTGACCCTTTTGCAGAGTTTTTTTTTCTCGAAGCTAAAAGACAACACAACATAAACCGGTATACAAGTGTAACAGAAGAAGTTAAAATATAATAGATGTTAAATTTGCATCGGGGATAAAGAATATTAATTTTGGTTTTTACCCATACACCGATGTGTGTTAGCACTGTATACTCAGTACTTTCCCGAGTCCTGTGAAAGAAGAAGTTAAGTGGAAATAAATGAATAAAAAGAGAGAAAGAGACAGAAAGAGGGGGGGGGGGCAGAAAGAAAACAGAAAATGCAAGGCTTTCAATTTTTAGGCATGAAAAACAAATTCTGCATTACATTGTCCGGGTTAACATGTGTGGGAAAGAATCCAACCTTCATGTTACCAGTAAAAGCAAACCAAACTCAGTATTCTAAATATTGAGCCGTCTTTGCTTCTGTATTCTAAATATGTTTCCGTACAGTGCTGCTATTGTTGGTTATGTTTTCCCGTTTTTAGGTATTGATACAACGTAAGGGCAAACACTTTCCTGACAGCTTTACACACTGTCCCTCAGGGGGAAACACTAATCTAATCACAGCGACACACTTGCACAACTCTCTACAGCGATATGGCATTATACTCTGAACATCTTCAAACGGTTTTCCTCCTGCTAATGCCCTTTTCGAAAATACAGTTTTTGATTCGGCTTCAGGCTTTGTCGTCTCGTCTGAAGCCCTGAGGACGTACGCCAAAGCACACGCAATGTTGTCAAAACAGCCAAGCAAGCCCGAGCCGAATCCAAAGTAGTCGTTGTTTCGAAAAGGGTCTTATAGATCCACCACCACAAAGTGTTTTTCAGTGGGGGTAAAATCTCTATTGGGGTAGGAGAGCAGGGAACGGTGTCTGAACCTTGTAGCTTGCTGGAAGTACACGACTTCTAAACGAAAGCTCAGCACCCGACAACTATCTGCCCGGATTACACACAAACCCGTAGGGGATGTTGAAGATGAAATTTCGTATAACTTGATTACTTCCCTGGCATCAACATTCATGAAATGTAACGTAACTGAAGTGGGAAGCTAAAAAAAAAAAATACCAGATCTCGTTTCCATTGCAGAGTTTGGACAAAAATACTTCAGCAGTATAGACGGACGCGAACATTTTTCCAATGGCAATTTCACTAACAATACTCTGCCTGGTTGAAGGATGACTTACATAAATCATATCATACGCCGAAGCGTGAATATTTTGGACATTGTATTTGAATTTGTCTTTCTTCTTTTCAAACAATTCCCTTACTTTGCTAAGGTGGTTGGTGAAAGGCGAGATTGTAAAGCGAGTCCTAAAAATAAAAATCGTTGAATCTTGTAGCATATCATTTTCCTTTGGACAGTTATAGAAAACGTGGTTCCCTTCTTGATTTGTGAAGCTATGCAATGATAGTCGCCCAAGGGAAGATGTGAGGGCGTCTGAAGAAAAGTGGTGACATTAAGAGCAGTTTAATCTAGGGTAGTAGTGTTTGTGTTTGGTGGTCGTATTCAAGTGGTATGCCTTACTTGTGGCGTCACAGGGTTAGAGTACATGTACAGCTACATGGTGGATTTGGTGGCAGCGGTGGGATGTGAGGTTTGGTTTAGTATTACTACTCTATGGTATTACCAACTTCACCATGTGTGCCTTAAGTATTGTCACAGCAGCTATGAAGACAGTCTACCTTTAAGTAACACAGTCCCAGCTCATACAGATTTGATGGTTTGAAATTACTGTACTTTGGCAAGAACGAATGGTTTACCTTTACCGAATAATAATTGATGGATAAAATATTCCCGGTGAAGCATTATTCTACCTTGGTACATACGATATGCTGAATATAAACCACTGACGTCTTGAGGTCTCCAGTAGTAAGACTTTAGACTTGGTTTTAAATGGAAATTGCAGCAGTAGATTCGTCCCTAAGCCTTGTGCAGCCCCTGTACTTGAAGTCATCAATCCATCGAAAACACTATACCGCGATTGATTAAAATTGCAGAAGAGGGTTCTTTTGAAAATTGAATCTTGGATGTTGAAGAGGATCACCGTGGGCAGAAATTGCATTTTTTTTTTTTTTTTTAAAGGTTAGATTTTACGGCAGTTTCTGTTGTGTTTGATGTTTACTGCGCCATAGCGGTGTCCCATCACTCTCGAACGGGAATAATGAGCATCAGGGTGTGGGCTTTGAGTAGTTACTAAATCAAAAACAGAGCGATTAGAGAAATACATGTTTTCATTTCTAAAGGCGGTAGCGATTCTTGAGCCATTGCCGAACATCTAGAGCAAAGTCCATGGAGGAAAATAATAACAGGCAATTTAAAATACACAATGGTGAAATTCTAAATCTGAGGTCTCGAAATCAATTTCGTTGAAAATTACTTCTTTCTCGAAAAATACATTACTTCAGAGGGAGCCATTTCTCACAATGTTTTATACTACCAACCTCTCCCCATTACTGGTTACCAAGTGAGGTTTTATGCTGATAATTATTTTAAGTATTTACCAATAGTGTCCACTACCTTTAATGTCGGTTATAAAGCCTCTATCGGATCATGCAACTACACATGAAGCCCCCTTCAACTCATAACCTCTCTCGTTTTGCCAATCATCTTGAAATCACTATAATGGTCATCCTTGGTCATTGACCGTTAGTTCATCGGGTTACAGCCCAAAGCAATGTAAAATTAATTAGGTGAACACCTTTAGCCTAGCATTCTATTTAATTTCTTGCCAAAGGTGGAAACCTGCGTCTATTTAGTTAAATCCTCTGTCAATTAATAAAATGCCTGGATTTGAAAGCCCTTTCACTGTATTTAAGAAATGAAAACATTTTGGCAGGGTAACTTTATAAAAAAAAACTACACAAATATGAAATTCAGAAATTTTATAATTAAAATCTTTAAGAAATGCCTGGATTGAAGACCCTTATTCTACTGTATTAAGAACAGAAAAAAAATGTTTCTTATGGGCTAAAAAGAAGATATTATCGCAGCTTATTTCTTTGAGGCTGATGTTTGATAAATTTAACAAATAAGTTGCATCAACTTCTCAAAAACAGCGTGGATTGGATAGCCTGTTTCCACTGTATTTTAAAGACACTTGACACTATTAGTAATTGTCAAAGGCCATTCTGCTCAACATAATTTTGCACAAAATGACAAACATGTGAAAATGTTTAGCTCAATTGGTCTTCGAACACCCTTGTCTCACGAAGTTGTGTGCTTTAAAATGGTCTGGGTATTTTTTTTTTTTTTTTTATTTTTTTTTTAAACAAAAAACCACACTGTCTATAGCTTTACATTAACTCGAACAAAGTGAACGCAGTACAGCTGGGTGTGTGCGATGAATATTTGGGGAAGTGAGGACCTTCGAACAAAATAGGTCCACACAGTTCAGATAGGTCCACACAGTTAAGATAGAAACACTATGACACGTCCATACAGTGTTTCTGGCAGTGTTGAAGAATATGATTTTTCTTAGGAGTGTACGCATTCCAGCTGAGTTTGTGCGAGATGCAATGGGTGTTCTTGCAGTCACAGAGCTGTGGTGGCTTCTTCACAGTTATTGAACAGAGGTCCACACAGCGTTTTCTGTGTTTAACTAATGGGAGACTTTTGGGACGCTTGGTGGCAGCAGATTTACCAGGTAAAATTCATTGTTCTCGGTAATGTGCGCATGCTCAGAACTACGTAAACAAAGGAAATTTACCTGGTAAGTCTGCTGCCACCTAGCGTTCCAAAAGTCTTCCATTGGCCAGAAATGGGAATAAAAGAACAGCAATACCAAAGTTCTCACAACTGTGTGCGCATATGGACAGATTGTGTGAACTGTGTATAGATTCCTCGCACATACGAGCTTCACAAGTGCTGTGAAAATAATGTTTATGGACGCGAATTTGCCGGCAAGCTTTTCACACCTTGGAAAGTAAACATTCACACACAGCTGCACTACTACTAACGAGATAGGTTTCCGCGTGTTACTCAGCGGTTCAAATTAACTCTCAAGGCTGCCTGTGATCTGATTGTGTTTTTAACTTTGGTGACTGCGTGTGTAAAGATGCGTTTAATTTGTGTAGCCTACAATTATTTCCTGACCTCGACCACATTACATTAGCAACACTATCACATGAACACCCACACACATTCTAGTTGTATTTTTACATTCCTTGTTTGTTCGTTTATCTCTTTACTAAACATCCTCCAAATAGATTGAAAGGACACTGCTCTAGAATTGCAAGAGTCGTGGGTTCGAATCCCACCCGAGTAATATGCCTGTGTGTTTATCCATAGATCTCGGGTAAGTACTGAGTGTACAATGCTTACACGCATCGGTGTAAGGTTATATAGGCCTTGTGTTTACATTAGGCAACTTTTACAGGCAATTTGGAGGCAACCAACGGTTGCAGTGCATGCTACAGGACCAGTTTGGTAGCACGTTTATCTCTTTACTAAACATCCTCCAAATAGATTGAAAGGACACTGCTCTAGAATTGCAAGAGTCGTGGGTTCGAATCCCACCCGAGTAATATGCCTGTGTGTTTATCCATAGATCTCGGGTAAGTACTGAGTGTACAATGCTTACACGCATCGGTGTAAGGTTATATAGGCCTTGTGTTTACATTAGGCAACTTTTACAGGCAATTTGGAGGCAACCAACGGTTGCAGTGCATGCTACAGGACCAGTTTGGTAGCACACAAATAATTGTCTTGTGATTCCCAGGAAAAATAGATGAATGTTCAAATGTGAATACCCTTTCTTCTTGGAGATTGCCTGGAACTAGTTGCCTGTGAATTGTCTCATGTGACAAGGCCCTACAAAAAAAATTAATATCCTTCATATAATTTTGTGCAATAAGTATTTAGTGAAGCTGCCCACAGTCCTTGGAATCTGCTCCTATTATTTCCATTTGAAGACAAATGTGAGAAGTTTAAACTGGATAAGTTTCAACATTCATGGTTCACTGAGCAAAGTGTAATGGTATTCACATTTATTGACCTGGAAACAAAGACTCCTCCCCCACAAGATGACATTTCCATCAGATAATTTGTATTAGCTGCATTGAAAAGTTAACTTCATTACCAAAGAGAGCAAAACAAGCCGTCCACACGACAGCAATTTAACTGGGGTCCCTTGCTTAATTTTAGCATGATGCTAAAATGTAGCAATATTTGAAGATTTTACAAGAGAACTTGGACAGTAGAAACAATTGTTGTCCTTTCACACGAGGTACATTTTGGAAAATGTTACAACCGAGCTACAATTTAGCAAGGGACCCTTGCTAAATTGCTCTCGTGTGAAAGGGGGCTTTAGTCAACAAGGACAAACATCTTAGATGACCACTGATGGTATTGGAAGTGCAACAAAGATCTGGAGACGGCCTGGCTGAACAAATAAAGAAGATGTCGATATTATAAGAAAGGATAGGGGACAAGGACGGATAGACCTTAAGACCAAGGATTCCGACTTTTGAAAAAGAAAATTGTTTGATTAAGGTTACACCAGGAAGACATACACAAGAAAATAGAATCAAAGGGATGGTCAGCAAGATGATTGTTTTCTCCCGTTTACCCCCAAAGGAAAACTAAAAGACGGAGATTAGAAATCTCAGAGTAACCCAAACAATTCAAAGCCTTCTCCCTCCACAAATCGTTTTGACACTAACACAACCTAATCAACTATAATGCATTCGAGGAAATTGACTTATACAAATGTTTACTTCCAAATTCACGCGACGTTTCGCCACCAACAGAACCTAATCAACTATTAACGCATTTTAGAAAATAGACTTATACAAATGTGTCTTCTCAATTTCAGACGACGTTTCGCCACCAACATAACCTAATAAACCAATTATTGCATTCGAGAAATTCATTTCTTCCCAAATACAATCAAAACGTTACGGCTCCAACTCATGCTAATCAACCATACTGCATTTTAGAAAACAAACGTACACTAAAGACCCTTCCCAATTCGTGCGACATTACGACACCACCAACATAACATAATCAACCGTTATGCATTTTAGAAAACTTACTTCTGAATATAAATGTTTTCCTCCCATTTCACAAAACCTTTCGACACTAACAGAACCTAATAAAAACCACAATGCATTTTAGAATTGAACTTATACAGACGTTGATTTCTATCCCACAAGGCGACTTCATAGTTCGAAAGCCAGTTTGGATTAGTAGCAGCCCGAGCCGACATCAACCTTGTCATTTACAAACATTCACCACAAAAGCAAAAATTTGGAACCAGAGACATCAAAAGAGGACGAATTTGTAACGTTAAAGGCAGTGGACACTATTGTTAATTACTCCAAATAATTATTAGCATAAAACCTTACTTGATTATGAGTAATGGGGAGAGGTTAATAGTATAAAACATTGTGAGAAACAGCTCCCTCTGAAGTAATGTAGTTTTCGAGAAAGCAGTAATTTTCCACGATTTGATTTCGAGACCTCAGATTTAGAATTTGAGGTCTCGAAATCAAGCATCTGAAAGCACACAGCTTCGTGCGACAAGGGTGTTTTTTTTATCTTTCATGATTATCTCGCAACTTCGACGACTAAGATCCAATTTTCACAGGTTTGTTATTTTATGCATATGTTGAGATACAGCGAGCGAGAAGACTGGCCTTTGACAATTAAATAGTGTCCAGTGTCTTTAAGGTAGTTTGCTTTACAATGCCATTTCACATATCATTATGTCCTTTACACGACCTTTTTTAAAAGGTTTTCTTCTTTCATTATTAGTGTCCTCGATTTAAGAAGAAGAAAATCACAAAAAGAAGAAATGGCTTAATGCACGGAGATAACAAAAATAATCTGAGGTCTGCTTTTGATGGCTGCTTGCCATCGAAAGAGACTATTTTTAGGAGTCCATTACTAACGTCTGCGGTGCCGAGTGATGTAAACACACGTACATCACTGACTGTACGAGGGCGTCTCTGATGTCATAGAAAGATAGAGTGATGAGATTTGATGAGAAACACTTAAAGACACTGAACAGTATTGGTAATTGTCAAAGACCAGTCTTCTCACTTGGTGTGTATTATCTCAACATATGCATAAAATAACAAACCTGTGAAAATTTGAACTCATTTGGTCGTCGAAGTTGCGAGATAGGAGTGGAAGAAAAAAAAAACACTTGTCACACGAAGCTATGTGCTTTCAGATGCTTGAATTCAAGACCTCAAAATATCTGAGATCTCGAAATTAAATTCAAATAATTATTTAGGTGGAAAATAACTTCTTCCTCGAAAACTACGTTACTTCAGAGGGAGACGTTTCTCACAATGTGTTATACTATTAACAGCTCTCAATTGCTCGTTACCAATTAAGTAGTCATGCTAACATTTATTTTGAGTGACTTCCAATAGTGTCCAGTGCCTTTAACACTAAAAAAAAAAAAAAAAAAAAAAAAATCCCCGCTAAACAGGGTCATCAAATTGATGGCGTGCACAGATCAGATTGATGTGTTGTTACGGTTACTTAACTAATCCAATCAAAGTGTGTTGATGTCTTAATGTTTAGATGTTTTAGCCGACTCTGGGCTCCAACGAACCAACCGACTCATATTAACTAACTACGGTGCGTTTTCCTGAAGACACTGGACACTACTGGTTATTGACAAAGAACAGTTCTCACTTGGTTTATACAAACATACTGCATTCTCCAGAAGACGACCAGAGCATACTGATCAAAACGTCGAGCGAGTTGAAACAAACGGTTCTTTTCAGAACCACCCCAACTCTTAGTTATTACATGTTGTTACCTCAAACCTTTCTATAAACATATATGGATTGCATGAACAAAAACTGTGAACATTTTGACTCAATTTGATCATCTAAGCTGCAAGAGACTAATGAAGGAAAACAAAACCTTTGTTGCATTACTTTGTGTGCTTCAAGAGTCCTCATATATGGCTTAGTTTGCTTGCAGATGCCTCATAAAAGTCATAGGATGGAAGTAGTTAAATTTTTAAGTGAGGAATTACCCCTTTCTCAAAAACTACGTTACTTTGGCGAGAGGCCGTTTCTCAAAATTTGTGTACTATCAATAGCTCTCTGTTGCTCGTTACCAATGAAATTTTGATGCTTACATTTATTTTTATGTTTATTATCACTAACATCTAGTCCATTTAACTCAAGCAACTACTTGATTTTTTTTTTTTTTAAGATTTTTAGCCGACTTCGTGCTCCAATAAACCGGCTCACATTAATTAACCATGCTGGTTGATGGTCTGTCTCTTTAAATGAGACCGAACGCATAAATGCTTGCTCTGCGAGGCAGGGACTGATTCAACAGAGCTGGTAAAGCAGGAAAGAATTGCTTAACAACTATCTGCTTAGCAATAATGAGCAGGATACCAGTCACGAAGTACACACTTCATGGAGGTTCGGCTGGTAACCTTATTCTGTTATATACAACATATTATTTGATGTCCTAAGGTACTTTTTGTGTTTAAACAGCTCTATAAAATTGGACCTTGATTTTTTATAATTTCATTTTTATGTTGTCTCTTTTTCATTCCCGTCATGAGTTTACACAAGGTGTTCATTTACCGTCCCTCTTTACAGTTCCGTTTATACACATCGTGCCAAATTGTCTCGGGATTTGTGGAAGTGTCGGTTAAAGTGGGTCAAACGATAACTCCAGCTCGAGTAGGAAACGGGGACTATCCTCTGGGACATTAAACATATGAAATATTAGCACTTGATCGGGAGGAACGAAGCAAAGAGAATGTTAATTCCCATCTGAAGGGTCGCACTAGTTTGTTTTTTTCTTCTTTTTTTCTTACCCTTTTATTTATAGTCAGCAGACCGGTCAAAACAAATATTAGTTTACCCTAGATGGAAAAGTCGAACACGGGACTTTTTTTATTGCAGAGTGTGACCTACTTTGGGAGTTGTCTAAATCAATAAAGCTGAAAATTACTGGTGTTTTGAGAGTGCGTGGCTCGTGTTTGGAAAGGCTGACCGGCCACTTTCGCTATGGGAGCCTCGCCGGGTGTGGAATCGACATGTCGACCCCAGTGCCGTGTGTTGTGACCTAGTGCGTGCATTTAGTTCAAATGGTGAAATCACAGTTAATTAGATAGGTGTTTAGCCGGTCAGCCTTTTGCTGCGCGAGGTATCTTTCTCCCCCCTCAAAAAAAATGTTTCACTATTTTGATTATCTGCATTGTTTCAGGTAGCTCATTTTATGTGTTATAATAATATGTGAGGCTAATCATCCTTTACTCGCATCTAAGAGATGAACTGAAGGACGCGGCTACAATAAATAGTGTCCACTGCCTTCAAGGTATGCTGGACATTACTGGTGCACTAAAATGGTATCCATGGTGAATTGTCATTCACAAGCCATCAAAACTCCCATTAACATGTTGTGATATTCACTGTATGCATTGTGGACACTGGGGCACTAACTGGCATCCATGGTGGATTTGCATTCATTTGCAATCAAAACTCTCCATTTGGTTTTTTGGGGGGATACTAATGGAAAACCAAGCGCTATCTGTGATTACGAGAGCCATTTCGCCCCCATATTCTGGCACTCATATCTGACAGCTATTGCCTTTATTGCCACAGTGTTGAGTAGCGATACGGGAAAACTGAAGTGTAAAGTCAACACTTTCAAGTTTGTCTAGTAGAGATTCTATTTTAAGTAACAGTCTAAGCAAACGAGTGTGATAAAATACTTATTCAAGAACATACTTCGGTATTTGTTATTGCGGTTTTTATTTTGTCTTTGTTTTAACAGGTTGGCTTTATTAATAACTGTAGATAACGCTCTTCAGTAATGAGGATTCTGGCGAAGCTACTATACTGGCTCTGCAAATTGTATTGCATTGCGTCGACTGGTATGCATGTATTCTTTGAATCAGAGTTTACCAGTGGTTTGCTGTAACTTTGAATCAAGATAATGTACAACAGTTACATAATGTAAACGCGGTCGTATCTTCAGTTTTACTCAATAAAGAAAACGGCTAAGTTAAAAACATCGTTTGCATCCGACAACTCACACCTGTTATCTCCATGTAATTCCTTTTCCGACTAGTGGATTAAATTGAATTATGCACAAACCAATGGGCTATTAACCGCCAGGGCACAAACCATTTTGGGCTACTGACTCCCGGGCACAAACCATTTAGGCTACTGACTGCCCGGGCAGATTATTTTTGTGCTCATCCAATGACCAGTCATACGTCACGAAAACTTGTACCGTTTGGTTTTACTTTGAATCGAGATAAATTACAGCACTGGCAATGTTAACCTAAATGATGCAACTGGTATGTTTTCTATAAGTCAAATTTAAGAAACCATTACCTTCTCTGAATCAAGATAATGTCCAGCTCCAGAATGGAGCAATATGGTTACTCCATTTTGAATAAATCGAGTTACTTATTCACCACTTCGTTGTACACTATTTTCGAGTAAAATGAGTTTCTTATTCACCACTTCGTGAACACATTTGCGAGTAAAATGGGTTACTAATAAAACAAGATACTTATTCACCACTTCGTTGTAAACTGTTTTTCAACCTGTGCCATATAAATGTCACAACCGGTTACCGGAACGTACTGAAATACTTCACCATTTTGGCAATCCCAAATCTGTGATTTTAATTGACAATTTAATTATCAATAAACAATGTGGGTTTCTAATTTCCAATACCGGCCACCCCCCCCCCCCGGAAATGTACTTAATACATGTGTTTGAACCTAATTTATTCATTGTCTGCGATCGAATTTTATTGCATCATTTTTCACACTTCACAGTTTAAGTCAACACTCATCATCGCACGCCTGGCTCTCGGGAAAAATTTAATTAAACCTCGTTTGATAATTAACAAACGTATGTGTGTGTATACAGTTTAGAAGAAAACAAAAAAGGGGGTTATGAAAAAGAAAAGAAAAAAAATCCGGGTTTACCCTTGCCACTAACGCCTCGAGTGTGTGTGTAGTTCATCGTACTGAGTGCGCGTGGAAAGCAAACAGAACAACGTGCTAAACAAGCCAGTCAGTGGGAATTAATAAAAGGGAATGTGTGTTGAGTACACATGTCGAAAAGGCACTTCTACTATAGACCCTCACAGTCGGTGTCATGCATACTTTCTAAAGATTTATTTAGGTAAGTAGATGCCCAAAACATTATTAAAGGCAGTGGACACTATTGGTATTTACTCAAAATAATTATTAGAATAAAACCTTTCTTGGTGACAAGTAATGGGGAGAGGTTGGGGGTATAAAACATTGTGAGAAACAGCTCCCTCTGAAGAGTCATAGTTTTGGAGATAGAAGTAATTTTCCACGAATTTGATTTCGAGACCTCAGATTTAGAACTTGAGGTCTCGAAATCAACCATCTAAACGCACACAACTTCGTGTGACAAGGGTGTT
This sequence comes from Asterias rubens, assembly GCF_902459465.1. Taxonomy (NCBI): domain Eukaryota; kingdom Metazoa; phylum Echinodermata; class Asteroidea; order Forcipulatida; family Asteriidae; genus Asterias; species Asterias rubens. Next base: position 9,449,226 of record NC_047079.1, read on the forward strand.
TTCTTGTTTCATTATTATCTCGCAACTTTGATGACCGATTGAGCTCAAATTGTCACAGGTTTGTTATTTTATGCATATGTTGAGATACACTAACTGTGAAGGCTAGTCTTTGACAATTACCAATAGTGTCCACTGACTTTAAGCTAAATATAGCATTAAACCGAGTAGTCCTGAAGATGTTGATAGTCTCATTTAATTAAAACACTGACATGTCTAGCCTTTTCTTCGTCCAAAAGGCAATTCTACGCTCCTATTTAGTTTTTTCCACCCTTTGTAATGTTTAGATGAATAGATGCACAAAACATTACAACGTAAAGATAAAGATAGCATAATCCATGTAGTCCTCTAAAGTTATTGATAGTCTAATTGAATTAAAACACTGTCTATTTTGTTCCTCCGCCTTCGTTCACTTCGTCATAATACAAGTGAAAGGTGTCTTGTGTATACACATGTCAAAATGGCACTCTTTTGGCTACATGCATACTTTGTATAATGTTTTGTTTAGGTAGCTAGGTTGATGCGCATAAGCATTACAAGCAAAGATAAACATTATAGCAGTAAACCATGCAGTCCTCGTAAGTTTATAGTAGTCTAATTTCAACTTGGATTCAAATGCAATGGAGCATGTGGTTGTATTGATGTAATAACTCAATTAAAGTTAACCATTAATTGGTGAATGTATCACTCAAATAATGTGTTGGCGATTAAAATAATATAGTCGGCGCCGACATTTCGATGTTGGCTAGCAAATCGTTTCCTTGGTATGAAAACTGCTTGCCTAATATGCTACTTGAATTTTTTTTGAATTTGATGGAACTAAAATACACTTCCATCTCAGATGAACAAATACAGGTCTCTGTATACCTCCAAGAGATGTTTAGGGGTTAATCTCATCAGCCTGTCTGGTTTAATTTATCCCCCCCCTTACCCCCCCCTTACACCCCCCCTTACACCCCCACCCCCTTACACCCCGAGCGCAGTAATGTTTAACAACTCCCCGTACATGGACTTCGTTCAGTCACAATCAATTCATTAATCAGTAGACTCATCCATCCACAAATATAGGGCGATACTACGAGACCTACTGACAAGGATGGATGGTGTTTTCCCAGCATAGCTCGATTGCCAAAGATCTTTCTCAGAGAAATGACATCTTTCCCAACAAAAAAACGTTACTTCAGAGGGAGCTGTTTCTCACAGTTGTGTATACTCCCAACAGCTTTCCGTCCCATTGCTCGTAAAGATGTAGGCTAACAATAGTTTTGTGTAGTTACCAATATTGTGTCCATCCCAGTGCATTTAAAATTACCCAGTCAGTTTCCCCTCTGGACAACACCTTTAAAATGTACATGTCTCACGGGTAGAACACTGCAACTTTAATTGCTTCAATTTAGAGTTGATCTCAGTTCTTTGCCGATAGGTTTTTGTTTTCCCCCAATACACCTGGAAGGCTATTATCCATACATGATAACTTTAACAATATCATGTCCTCCTTGGTAATTAATTACCCTTAATGAAACCCAATCTACTATCTTCTCTTGGTCATCATTGCGTATTGCCCTTGGTCCACACATAATTAACAACACGACCAAACACCGTGCAGTGTTTTTTTTTTTTTGTCCTCCTATTATTAGTTGTTGTCCAATGATCCCTGCGGTAGCTTTCCTCAGGGAATTTAGGTAAAAGAATTCCCCCGGCTGATCGGTAATTGTCTCGACGCTAAAACAAACAGTGTCAACGCTCAGCACGATATTATTGGCGTAGGGTTACTTAACGGGTCAACTCGTCCATCGGATTGCCTCTTTGAATTAGCTTCATTCCGCAAAACGAGTCTATATAGACGCTGGGATTTGCTTTCTTGTAATGTATTGTGACGTCACCATGCCGCCATCTTTAATAACTCAATTGCAGCCTGATCTTTGTTTGCAATGCGACTTTTACTAATGAACCTTTAATTAATTAATATTGATCATAGAAGCATGACGAAACAATGCCCTCTTAAAACTTATAGGTCAGAATTGACCCATATCCAGATCCGACGCATAACTCAAAATCGACAAAAACATGCAAAGCAAACTCTCTTAAAGGCACTGGGTACTACTCAAAATAATGTTAGCATAAAGACTTACTTGAAACGAGCTCTGGCGAGCTTTTGTTAGTTTAAAACATTGTGGGAACGGCTTCCTCTTAAAAACGCCGTTTTGGGAAAGAGGAAGGACTAATTTCTCACTCGAATATAAAAATACTTCATGCATGAAGCCTTTTTTCGGCATCTGCTGAAAGCACTTCAGATTGCGCAACAATGGTTTTTTGGTTTCTTTCTTCTTTCAACTAAGAGTCCAAATGTCCACAGGTTTGTTATTTCATGCATATCATGATTGGATACATCAAGTGGGAATACAGGTGTTGGACAACTAGCTATAGCCCATTAACACAACTTGTCAGCATGTACTAGAAACGTACCACAGTGACGTTGCAACCTAACAGATTCACCGCATGTATCAGTTCATCGGGCTATCATCGCTGCGTGCCGGGATCTCAATACAAACATCTTATTAAGTGATAAATGTATTTATCTGTAAACCCTCAACCAGAACTACTGGCACCGTGCCCCAACATTAACATCCGAGCCTCTCTCTACCCCCCCCCCTTCCCTTCTTCCTCTTATGTCGTAAAACCCAACACTTCGTCTCCGTTTCCCATGGTCTTCAAACCATGCAGAACATTTCGTGATATAGAATCATAATTATTGACAAATGACGCTAGAGCGGGGCCATTAAGACCGACCAAATGTGTACATTCGTATATCCTAGTTACCCATTCATTTAGATAAACCTTTCAGTCTGACTCGAGAGATGCAATTACTGGACGTACTTGGCAAACATGAAAACATAACGACACCAGAATAAATATTGAACATAACTTACACAAGTCGACTGTTTAAATGTGGCCTCCAGTAATATTGTCTGTTGGTTTTGAGGGAGTGTTTGTCTGACTAAAGAGCAAATAGAGGCATTCGATTTAAACACAAGGGTGGATTTAAGAGATGTTAAATTTGCATCGTGGATAAAGAATATTAATTTTGGTTTTTACCCAAACACCGATGTGTGTTAGCACTGTATACTCAGTACTTACCCGAGTCCTGTGAAAACATATCACAGGCATGTTACTCGGGTTGGATTCGAACCCACGACCCTTGCAATTCTAGAGCAGTGTCTTACCAACTAGACTGCCGAGGTTGCCCAGTAGCTATAGAGGCAGTTCGAATCCTATGTTTGGCAGCGGGTACCGCAACGATATAAGAGATGTTAAATTTGCATCCGGGGATAAAGAATATTACTTTTGTTTTTTTACCCATACACCGATGTGTGTTAGCACTGTGTACTCGGTACAAAGGTGGATTATTTGGATTAACTCTCTAAACATTCCCGGGTCAGAACTGACCCGGATTCAAGTTCTTTGGCTGACCCATTTTGAGGTCAGGGTGATCCGGTTTGTCGTTGTAAGGAACTTCTTTCTGGCCCTCTCTCTATTCAAAAATTCGATATACCCTTCACTTTGAAACAGAAAACAAATAATCACAACACTCTTCAAGAGACAGTTTTCTATAATAAGAACAAACGCTCCGCAATGTCGATCGTATAGAATTCACACAGTATCCCCGGCGTCATAAAGTTATTTATTTGTGACATTACATTATGTCTGTTTTTAGTTTAGTCTCTTGTCCTAAAATACAGGCTTCTCCCAACACAAGCAACTGCTTATCATCAGAGTTTGCCAAGTATTTGTTTAATGTTGCTGTGCTGTGTGTATTGTATTCCAGTGAGAAATGGAAATTGGGAATAAATGTCTTTGAAATTGAAATTGAAAATTGAAATAGAAATCAACATTTAAGATGTCGTGTATTTTTTCTCGAGATGGCGTCGGCTGAAGACAACCTCTCGCTCAACTGACTGACCAAAGATGCCGTCTTTGGGTCCGTCCATGCCCGGGAAAGTTAGACAGTAAACATCGTCAGGGAGCAATCATCATCTACAGTCATACTTTCATTCTCCCTCCCCCTGAAAAACGGAGCAATTCCACTCCAAATTGACATGACACTCCTTATAAATGACGGAATTCCATGGACGAAAGCCGAGCTAAATTACCGCAAATACCCTTTACGTCTGGATGGCGGGCGGGGGGGTGGGGGGGGGGGGTAGTAGCCAGGGAAAGAGAGTGGGTAGGGGGCATCGAAAGAAACACACACTGAGTGTTTGACTGAATTCATTCGATTATTTGTTCCGCAATTCGCAGCCATATTGACTTAAGTGGGGTTGGAAAATGACAAATTACGCTGATGTTATTGATTCTTGTATCAAGTTAGGGGTTTTCTCGCTCTAATGGGTGCAGTGCACAGCAACGCATTAATCTTTTGCTGTACACTAAAGCCCTTAAAGGGACACGTTGCCTTAGATCGGACGAGTTGGTCAATGAAAGTGTTTGTTACGAAATGCATATGGTTAGAAAGGTGTTTAAAGGTAGAATGTAATGATCCACACAAATAGGCCTCGCATGGTTTTCCTTTATACGTCGTGAGTTAACACGGCTGGCCATTTTGTGGGTTAAGCTTCTATCTGCTGACTCGCATTACGTGTCAAGTTTGACCTGGATTGTGACCCCAAATTGGTCAGACTAAAATAAACAGACCATCAAACCAAAGAAGGTGAGATGGGCAGATCACCTTAGGAATAAGGGCAACAGATGGAAGTGCAAATCAAGCAACTGGACTCCAAGAAACCGAACAAGTAAAAGAGTGAGACAAAACAGAAGATGGAGGGATGAACCAAGTATATACAGGGGCGTTGCTTGGCAACAGATAGCGCAGGATAGCAATAACTGGAGACATGATGACGAGGCTTTCCTCCTGCAGTGGTGGGCGTTGGGTATTGAGAGACAGACGGGAATCCAGAAATGAGAGCAAAAAAAGAAGTGCTCATTTCAGCTCTGTAGAGAAGCAAGTGGGAAAAATGTTTTTGAAAAAAATGTTGTCGAACAAGTCCACCTTTTAGCTATACTCTCCGACTTGAGGGTAGTACTAACTAAATAACATAATTTTTGATTCCTGGAAGCCAGGTATATTTATCGTATAGCCCAAAATACTTTTAATCACGGGACAAATTAAAATCTGTGGGTCAAAGTGATAGGTTGAAATGAAGAAGCAAACTTTATGAAAGGAGTTGAGCCCGGACATGGCCCGGAGCAAGCGGCGTGACGGCGTTCGTCACTCTAAGGTTTCATCATTTTAGATTGGACTCAGAAATGTGATCTATCGCGGGGGAAATGAGTTGATTTTCTTTTTTATCCGCGCGTCAAAAAAAAAAAAAAAAAAAAAATGAGGCCTTTTTTTTATTGAATGAAAAGATGCGGTTCTGCTTGTGTATAAAGACTTCAGGTTGAAGGGGGTGGTTGGTATGAGATTGGGTTTGAGTAAAAAAAAAAACACAGTCATCAAATCACCTTTTCGGGCTGTGAGCTCCTTTTCGGGTCGACACGGCCATAAAGATTGTCTTTCGAATAATGTGTTTTCGTTAGGCTGCTGGTTCAGATTATTGTTGAGCAGGACTTCTCGAGTTTTTGACTCTGAATGGTGAAAGGGTTTAATCTTACATACCCCAACCGATCGGGTATGTTGTGTGAAGCGCCTTTTTATTAAAGTCAGCCCCCACTCTCAATTTCCAACCGAGGAGCAGATTAAAGAAAAAGACAGATTTTTCAGCCAGAAGATCCGTTTACGGTTGGAACCAATTTATATTTAAACTGGTGGCCTTCTGGGCATTGTTGTTCATTCTCTGGAACTAGTTTCTACAGACGTCAGAATTTAGCAATCTCGTTGAAAGGAAGGTATAAACTTGTACGAGTATTTTCCACAAGCCACCAACCAAAATAGAACCTGAGACGAACTGTGTCCAAAAAGACCCCTAGTCATAGTAACACAAGTTGAGAAGTATATCCAAATATTGAGATAATTATTTACATATTGAAAAAAAACAAAAAAAACTTTAACAATCGGGGACATTAGTACCAGGAAAAGGCACCAGTTATGTTCAAACCAGAAAGTCGTTAAGCACACGGGATACCAGCAGAAATAGGATACCAGCCGAAATAGCATGTAATCATACACGACTTGTGACTGCTTCCCTGCTCATTTTCGCTTAGCAGCAAAACAAATTTAAAAGCACAAGTTTTCTGCAGACTGCTTGATGACATCGGGCACTGTGAAAGTGGCATTTGAGTTATTGGTAACATAAGCCACAGCCAGAGAGAAGACAGCTTGCAAATTATTGGGAGGTCAATGAACTTAAAGAGTATCTAAAAGTTAAAAGGTCTTGGCACTTTTTGTAAGACGCACACATCAATGTCCACAGATTTACAATGGGTCATAGGCATAAAAACTAGTTTTTTCTTTTACTTGAAAATTTCAAGTGTTTACTACCATCCATATGAATAAAAGGAAGTAAAAGCTTTTACTGGAAAGTATTTACTAAAATGCTAAAAGTATCTACTTTTAATGAAAAGTAAATCCTTTTCTTTTTAGCACTTACTTACTTTCACATGAATAAAAAGGAGAAAATACTACAAAATGCTAGTAAGTACTGGTCATTTTTCAAGGTAGCTCCAGAGCTACCTTGGACACAGAAGTAAAAGGCTTATCTGAAGAAATGACGGTGTTTATGAATATTCCTCACAGGATAAATGTTTTAGTCCAAATGAAAGACATCACTGAAATATTAAATAGACACATGCACAGTGTTTCACAACAGAAACAAGGCACACAAACTCAAACTGCTTTAAACAAGTTTGTTTATATTTTTGCTGAGGATAAAATAAAACCGTTTGTAAAAAAAAACGTGTTGTATCAGTAAAGCAAGCTTTTTTAAAGATATAAAGCAATTTTTCGGCTCAGAAATGAATGCCTCGATCATTAAGGCTCAGAAATGGTAATTTTTTTAACAATTAAATGCATTTAAATAGAATGTTGTTCGTGTTACTATTAAAACTTCTAAGTTTAAATTAAATAGCTATGCTCATATCCAGCTCTCATCTTCTCTATATAGCACTGTAAGTTTCAAAACCTTAACAAAAACGTTTTGATTCTGGGTTTCCAGAGGAGTCGTCTTCATCAAAATGTGGTCAGAATAAAAACATCATGGCTGACTTGAAGATTTCTATGTTTCTATTAAATCAGATGCTGCTTAAGCTGTGTTTGTGAGCGCGTACGTAGACGTGAATAGCAGTAGTAATACAAAGGAAACATTTTGTTAAAGGGCCATTCAGCCATGGTATAATTATCTGAAGTATTTACTCCAAAGCATTAAGTGAATACTTTGCAGTAAAAGAATAGGTTTATTCATACGGAATTCAGAAGATGCTTTTACTGAATGCTTCTACTTGGAAGTTTATGCTTTTACTTTTTGCTAGTACTTGTCAGTAAATACTACTTTTTATTCATACGACCCATTAAACTTAGACGGTTTAAAGGGTATGATGGTAGTTAGCTTTCCTTTGCCAATGTGCTTTTTTTTTTTGAGAAATAAGTAAAACCATTTCTCGAAAATAATTGTCGTCTCAGTGCGGCGAGAAATGTTTTACCATGTACTACGGATTTACGCGACTCTACTGAAACATTGCTCCGTGGCGTTCACATTTTTTTCTCGAAATACGGGGCTCAATTTCATAGAGCTGCTAAGCACAAAAAGTTGCTTAGCATGAAATTTCTGACTCGATAAAAACAGGATTAACAACCAAATCTCCATTCGGTTTTCAGGATGAGCAAAAAAAAACAGCTGAATACCAGTAACAAGCAGTATGCAACATATGGAAATTTAGTTGGTATCCTGTTTTTATCAAGGAAGAAATGTCATGCTAACTAAATTTGTTGTGCTTAGCAGCTCTATGAAATTGGGCCCTGGTTAGTAACATAGCACACATCTTCATTCACAGTGAGTAGGGACTCTTGTCTTGGCCACAAACTTGATCTACAAACAAAAGATATAAAAACCCTTGAAACGGCTTTGATGAGCATGCTCTAAATAAAATAACACATCACCAAAATGTCTACGTGCGTGTTGCATGTGTAACTGATGCGAACTAAGTTTCAGCTGGTAAAGGTGCTACCGTTTAAAGGGGAAAAATGTACTTTAATGGATAAACATAAAAACTGCAAGGCAGACAGATTCTTGACACAATATCTAAACAGGCTCTGTCACCCTAAACGGGGGAAAGGAAAATGCGACTCAGCCAAAAAAAAAAAAAATGTTGACATTTGGATCAGCTTACAGTTTGTTCGAAAAATTAATCAGATAAGGGGAATATGATTGCAAATAAAAAAAATACAATGTCTGTGAAAATTGATTTACTTGCGTACTCTTATTTTTTTCCCGTAGGAGTTTGAGAAGAAAACTGATTGCTAAAATATCAGGGGTCGATTTCACAAAGGGTTAGGACTCATCTTATCTCGAGTTAGGATTAATCTTAAAGTCTGCATGCTACAGTGCAGGGTTGGGACTCGTCCTAAGTCCTAAGATTAGTCTTAAGTTAGGAAGAGTTTTGTGAAATCGACGGCAGACGGCTTTACTGTGTTGGTGAAATTCTTAAAGCATGGTGTTATAAAATTGATCGTTCTTTATTGTTTATCTGTAACTGATATACAAATACATTGTCGCTCGAGATTAATTCTTATAATTATTAGATTTTTGAAAGGGAATTAGAGTTTGAACAAAATTATTGTTCAGTTTGACCCAATTATATTAAAGAAAAAAACAATTAAGCGAGTCTTATTACTGATACAGTTACGAGACAGGACTATAAAGGCCTTGGATGTTTTATTGTTTACTGCCCAACCTCCCCGAAAGCGAAATAGCAACAATGGTTCAAATTGGATATTAATTTGACTATTGTCTTTTTAATTGGCATTTCAGCTGTGTGACTTAATAATTAGTCCATTTACCCCCCCCCCCCCCATGGAACAAAGCAGAACAGCGACAATCGGCCAGAGGGAACGCCCATCGGCTTGTGTTTCGAAATCGATAACAATTACTCACCATTACAAGAAATTAAACTGTATTATAAGCTTAAATTATATTGTCACACCAAGGTCAACTCATTGGTTAACCAGTTTATGTATATGAAAGCTCATTGACGTTTATTTTCATATTGAATGGTTTACGCTAATAAAAATTAGGAGACATAGCCAGCTCGCGCCATACAATACTTGCAATAGGCTATGTACTACTAGTTATTAAGTAAATTATTCACACATTGTTACTCTTTCATCGGAATACAGACGTGAAGCTCAAACATTTAGGTTTGAGCCGCATTTGTCGCATTTGTTTGCTTGTTGGTGTTGTTGCTGTTGTTGTTTCCAAGAACCGTATAAACTTCGCGTAATAACATTTCCATCCAAATAATGAAGATTATGTTGTTTGCGAAAACAGTTTTCAATCCATAATAATGTCGTGCACTCTATGAAATTGCTTCTCAATTGCCATTTCGCAGCAATTGTTGACTGCTATACTTAGACTATTATCTGATAATAGTTATACAGCATGCACTTTTCCCCAATGCTATGGTAGAATGCACACGAGACAGATTGTTTAGTAACCATACGTCCCCGTGTGTGTGGTCAATTAAGAATAAATCAGGGGAGCCATCATGTTATGGATGTAGTACAGAATTGAATTGGAAAAGCGTGGGGTAAGGTTATTATGGGTGTTTTAGTGCAGTACTGGTTGCCTAGGGCATTAGTAATTACACGCGGACTGAGAGAGAGCGTGAGAGTTCGGCTGATTGTGGAACGCCCGGATGACACAAATGGAGACCGCGGGTAAAGCACTGTGCCCAATTCCATGGCTCTGCTGACGTTGTAAATATTTATCAAATCATGAATACGGGAAAAGTTCAACTTGGCATCGCAATAATTATGTTCCTTCCTTATTTTCCCCGCCCCCGTAGAAACGGGTATATTTATTCATTTTTAAGCGGTTTTTATGTGCTCCAGCAGTAAAACCAGAACTCGCCATCAGTGATGTTAGGCGACTTTTCATTAAACAACATAATTTGTTTTTCACCAGGCGTGAGAGAGACAAGCAACACCGAATCTCTGCTATAAGTCAGCGTTTCTCTATAATAATATATCGGGTCATGGGTGTCTTATATCACAAAAGCCCACCTGCAAATCGCTCAAAGTTTCCCCACCCCAAGCAACCACAACTAGCTCTCATTCCTTGCATAGTCAGCAACATTAATCATTACAGGAGTTAGCGCCATGAGATCTGGTGCGTATAAGATGCTCAAAAGAGACCGGCCCTCGCTCGCTCCAGAAAAGTGTTTTGATGTTGTTGTGTTTGCTTTTTTTAGCTGTCTGACTTTATTTTAGTCTGCAAGTGGGAATTCCGGGCGCCCTTACGTACCCGGGAAAGTCGGGTGTTTTTGATGGAATGGACTATGATATAAGTGAATTAAATGTTGTCTGAAAGACACATATACACGCGTGATTAATGTCTCTTCATAATTGATAGTGCACGATAGGTGTTGACCTGAAATATTTATTCGTGATTGTCGTCGCAAAGCTTTCAATCAAAAAGAACTATGTGTGTGACCTAAACACCGTGAAAAGTAGTTCAAACTTAAGTGCTAAGTAGTTGAAGGGGGGGGGCGAGGGGCTTCATTGGTCACCAAAAACATAGTTTAATTAAATATATTGTTATATAGTACGAAATGTTTTTAGACTCGCAATCCAAAATGAGTTTCACTGTATGCTATATTTATGTGTGTGGCAACACAACAGACTTTGAGTATTGACTATTTTTAAATAACAGTGATAGAATATTGCCTTATTGATAAAATAACTGTGCAATTCGACACACACCATAGGCAGGGTTCTGGTTTTAAGATGACAGTTTGTATACTGTTGTATAATAACATTGACAGCCCCCTGTCCACACTTCTAATCATTGCGTATATGTCTAAAGATTTAAATTATATAGAATATTAAATAATTACATGAGACAACCAGAGCAAACTGCAATGCGTTTGGGGACATGGGCGCGTTGCGGCGGCGCCCGCTTGGACGAAGCCCCTTGTCATAGGACACAATTTTAGCGATACCAGGGGTTTGATGAAAGCGAACAAGAGTTTACCACCCAAAGTAAATAATAAATTCATAACAACTGCATTTCTACAGCCACTAACACCACCAAAAGAAAGTATCTAAGCGCTCAAGAGTAGTTATGTATACTATAAATTGAACAGAAATATTTTGAGAAGGGTTGAAACTTTTAAACAGCTTGTTTGGTGTGTAGGGGGAGATTGGTTCATAATAATGAGGTACATCGACCAATGGTTTATTTATCATGTGAGGCGCCCCTGATTTTTCAAGGGGCGTCTCAGATAATAAATAAACCACGAACACAAATAATATTGCAACAGTTTAGAAAATGAATAAATATGAGCTGAGGGGAGAATAGAAATCGCACTTACATGAGACTTGAGAGAGGTGCATGGAGCTCGGGCTGGAGTCGAACCACAACTCAAACACGGGAAGGAAAAAGGCTTCGCTTCGTGTATGACAATGTGACCAACGCCCCACTCTCTGCACTGATGTGTTGTACCCATTCTCACATTCCAAACCTGGGTAAGATGGGTATTAATACAAAGCAGTCAACAAAAGAACCACCCAAAGGGAGTAGGTATGTCAAATGGGTACGGTATATGCAAATTAACCATGGTTTTGTTAAACTTATACAAGTCATTGCATGTTACAATACTGATTACTGGGTCTTGCTTGTGTCATGGCCAAGCGGGTTTGGGCATTGTATTCGTTCCATTCAATTCAATTCAATTCAATTCAATTCAAGAATACATTTATTTCCATACTCTCATAAAAGAATAATTAAAGTTACATGTATTACACAGTAAAGCAAACAGGTCTTAATATCATGTTCTGTGGTTAAGTCATCAGAGCGTGGGTTTGAATCCCGGTCGTGACACTTGCTTTACTATAATTGTTTATCTTCACCCTGTGGTATTCATTTGTATCATGCAAAAGTTATATATTGAGAATGATATTGTGTTTAAAAAAAGCCATTGGAGCGACACGGCAGCCCATGGTTGTATACTCCTCTGAGAGCTGAACAAGAGTTAGGATTCGTCTTATCTCGAGTTAAGACGAGTAACTCGTCCCAACTTAGGAACAATCTTATGGTCTGCATGCTACAATGTAGGGATGAGACTCGTCCTAAGTCTTAAGATTAGTCTTAAGTTAGGAAGAGTTTTGTGAAATCGAAGGCGGGAATGTTATCGGCCCAATTACCAAGACAGCGCAAAGATACCTCACTCTGAAATGCGCTAGAACATGATCTAGTTGTTGATATTAATATGTTGTATTGATTTAAGACGGTCATAAACAAACAGGTGCATCTAGTAAGATTTAAGGGTTACATTTAGGGGCAAGAAAGAAACATCTTCCTCCAAATGTTATTAATTTATTTTTGTCTTATGGGATTGAACAGGATATGAAGTTGCCAGGTCGAGTGAGCTACAATCGTAGATCCTTTTTTATTCTGCTATTTTCTTTGCAAGCAGAGTGTACCTCGCCCAACCGATGCCGCGGTTATATTGTCATGTTTATCCTATCTCCAATATTTCTTATTTTATTTATTTGTTATTATGATGATTTGTTCGTGGAGTTTGGTACAATTGATTTACAAGATCTTGGCTCCTTTGTATGGCCGAATTGATCCCGATAATTTGAACTTAAATTTATATTTGAATCTTAAAAAGCTAACTGCATAGGACTGCGGAAATTAGAAGCTTCCATTTAATACTTTGCACGAACAAAATTCGCAAGTTATAAGTGGTAAATAAAACCTAACAATCAATGAATGTCAAGGCCTCGGCAATACATCACATCCATTTAACGTACCAACAATTAAAAAACATACATAGTTTTGTTTATTTTAAGGATTTTCGAATCTCGTTTCTGTGGATACGTTGTTTTAAGTCAACTTGTCATTAACTGTGTGTTCTATTCTCTAATTAGATTCTTTAATGGTACGGACATAAAGGAGATTGTTTACGTTGTGGATTTGAATATTTTATAATTGATTTAAAGACCCTAGACACTATTGGTAATTGCCAAAGACTAGTCTTCACAGTTGGTGTATCTTCACAGATGGTTTACTTTAAGAATTTTAAATCTCTAATTGATTTAATGATGTCAACGTTTGCTTTGAATCTGGCCTTCAATGATGTTGTTGCAGCATACATACCACGGGCCATGCGCTCTAAATTAAACCCCATAAGAAAAAATTAACATGGGTTCCGAGTCAAAGGGGGTGGTTGGTATAAAGATATATTTAAAGGCACTGGACATTATTGGTAATTGTCATAGACTAGTCTTCTCACTTGGTGCATCTCAACATATGCATAAGATAACAAACCTGTGAAAATTTAAGCACAATTGGTCGTCGAAGTTGCGATATAATAATGAAAGAAGAAACACCCTTGTCGCATGCAGTTGTGTGCTTTCAGATGCTTGATTTCGAGACCTGAATTTCTAAATCTGAGATCTCGAAATCAAATTTGTGGAAAATTACTTTTTTTCTCGAAAACTATGTTACTTCAGAGGTGCCGACACTGACTTGAACCCAACAGCATTCTGCGCCACAGAACTTTGTACATGTAAAAAAAGGGGGTCACCCCAGTGTCCCTTGTTTGATCGGCAGCATTCTGCGCCACAGCACGTTGTAAGACTAAGTCATGTAAAAGGAGGAACTTGCAGGAAAAATACTGTTTATTGACGGGCCACGAGCGACACTGAGGGACGGGTATGAGCGCTTTATAAGAAGCCGTATTTATTTTATTAAAGTAGATCTATCCTCTACATAAGTGTTGTACGAATGAGTGTGCCTTTTAGTATGTATGCCAGGTCATCAAGTCTTCAAGGAGAAACGGCGGGGGAGGGGGGGGGTCGGATCGTACGGATCGCAGCCAGGCCAAGGTTGAAGCTTTTTACAAAGTTGAGCGTTGAAACTAACACATTTAAGATCAAGATGAACAGCGTCTCTTAAAAATTAAGTTGTTATCAAGTTCAATCTTTGAAGATAAGATAAAATAGTTGCACAACAAATGTCTTAAGGTCACTGGACACATTTCGTAATTTTCAAAGACCAGCATTCCAGATTTGTGTATATCCCAGCATATGCATAAAATTTTGACTCATTTTGGTCATCGAAGTCGCAAGAGAATAACAAAATGAGAAAATATTCGAAAGATGTTCACACATTATAAACACTTTACAAACGTGTGTTAAACTACCTTGGGATACCATGGGGAGGATAAAAGTATTTTAAAAAAAATATAACTGTCGCCAAAAGGTCTCCCAAATCCAAGAAAAGCCAGGAAAGTATTAAGGCATAAAGAGGCATAAAACGAACGCTCAAAAACTTTGCAATCGCACTTAGAAAAACATCTGGTTCAATCTGTGTGATTAAATTGTGTAATCAAGCCGCGTTGCATCTTAAATAAATATGAATACTTGCAATGATTCTGATTGAATCAGCATTTTTGTTGTTTCTGCTATGCGAGGGAGTAAATGCGAACGTGCCCAAAACACAAAGGCCCTTGGCGGAGGAAAAAAATATAGACTACAAAAACTGCAAGGATGTTGCTTTTATCAGAGACCTCTAAACGACAATGACACGATTTCACATGAAGGTTGCATGATGGATTGCGAAAACAGTTCCGAAACTGAAATGATTGGGACAGTTTCATAACGAGTAGTTGACGGCCAAGGAACGGCATTACTTTACAATGAACACAAACTACACGTGAAAATAGTTTGTTTTTATTCATATTTATGCCTTGGTCAGATGCCTTGATTTCGAGACCTCACCTGAGGTCTCGAGTTCGATTCAAATATCTTAGTGAGAGATTACTTCTTCCTCAAAAACTGTATTGCTTCAGAGGGTGCCGTTTCTCATAATGTTATACCTTTACTTAACTTAACTGAAATGAATGTATAAAGCGCTTTAACACTGTTTCAAAGTGCTGTACAGTCAAGAAAAACATTAAAATGCAAGACTAAAAAACATTGAGCAAAAATAGCAATTTTTTTTTTTTTTAAATACACAACAGTTATAATTATGCTATCAACAGCTCCCCATTACTTTTTGAGCAATAACCATAGCTGTCCAGTGCCTTTAAGAGTGAACTACCTTACGAAGTCAACGCCATCACAACCTCGGGGGCCAGCAGGTGAAGTTTTTTACTCAAACACCCAAAAGGGAAAGATGTTGTCTATTTTAGGTCTACACCTTGCTTTTTTTATTCAGCTGCTCCTATTGTGTGAGGAGTATCTTGCCATCTGACAATCGTATTTTGCACTGGCTATATAGGACTCTGTTTCGACGATGATTCCATCGGGATTTGGGTAAATTATGCCCCTGGATTATTATAAAAAAAAAATTTTTTTTTTTGGGGGGTGGGGGGGGAGTGTAGTGTTCTTGAGTTTGTTTGTTTGCTGCTTTCTGGCATGTCGTTGCCGAATGGTGTAATTCACTGGACCCATGTTTTCAAGCAGCAGTGTCTAATGGCTTTAAGCTAATTCGAACAATATTAACACACGGTGCTGGCCCTGTAAACTCTGTCTCCCTGCCCCATCCCAAAACCTGTATTAAAATTGTGCTCTGAAAACAAAACCTGTCCTGCTCATTAATAAACGTTCAATTAAAGGATGTTTGCTCTTATGACTCTAAATGTTTAAAGACACTGGACACTTTTGGTAATTGTCAAAGACCAGTCTTCTCACTTTCTCTATATCGACATATGCATAAAAAACTGTGAAAATTTGAACTCAATCGGTCATCAAAGTTGTGAGATAATAATGAAAGAAGAAAAACATCCTTGTCACTCGGAGTTGTGCGCTTTCAGATGCTTGATTTCGAGACCTCAAATTCTAAATCTGAGGTCTCGAAATCAAATTCATTGAAATAATTACTACTTTCTCTAAAACTACGTCACTTCAGAGGGAGCTGTTTCTCACAGTGTTTTATACCATCAACGTCTCCCCATTACTTGTTACCAAAAAAGGTTTTATGATAATAATTTTTTTGAGTAACTACCAATAGTGTCCACTGCTTTTAATGCATAGTTTGTTATGTATACCTAATCCACACGACTTATAGCGGGATTGGGCTCTGTGCATTAGAAGATCCATCCACGGTCATTATCGTTTAAATGAACACAGGAAATCAGTAGAATCGATCCCGTGAAGTTAGACGCCACTTCACTTAACCCCCCCCCCCCCACGCCACGCCTACCCCTTCCCCAACCTAGAATATAGAACTATGCTAACTGGGGATTCGACAGATTCACCGATTTTAATTTTCAGATTTGCAGCCTCTTCAGTATGATTAAAACGTCTTCCTCTGTTCGCTCGAGTTTGATTTTTGATTTTATAATAAAGACGCTTTCAGCGGCGGCTCAGATCGCTAGTCTGAGCTTTATGGGTTAGTTGAGACTAAATTACCGGCTGTCATTTTTGCATGATAAAAGGAACCTCGTTGTTAACAAGCTTCTGTTACACAATGCCGCTTTTAGAAGAAGACAGCGAAATAGCAAAGGGGATCTATCTGTCGTGTCGGCATGCCTTCACCTATCCATAGGCTATTATTTTAGCATTTGCAAGTTGGCTTAAAACGTAAGAGAAAAAAGACCTAGAGTGGTGACACGAGCTAAAATCAACAGTGGGATTTGAGACTTCCATTTCTCAGGTTGAAATAGAAACTTCCGATTAACATTTCAAATTTCGACCTAAAACTTCCGAGTTAACGGCATTTAAAGTGATAAGAAGAGGGCGGGACTAGGGGCAGGATTAGGGGCGGTGGCTAGGGGCTTGCATCACTGTCTTTGAGAAGTGACCCAGTTCTCTTGACAGTTCACAGACAGAATGTTATTGGGGTGTTCTTTTGCGGGAGCGACCAAACTAAGTAAACTCCCACATCAACCAAAGCTAATTATTAAATGTTTAAAATTATGAATCGAAAAGTAGTGTGTCAGCCTCTTGACGACCAGCCAAACATATTGGACAACCGAACTTCAACTATTTGCGATAAGATATGTGGAATTTATAACACCGGCACAAATAAAATATATTCAAACAATTTGTAGAGCCTACAAGTTATGATAATTTAGTCCGGTGCTCCCATGGGACAATTAGAGCCCCCTTACGTGGCTTAGACCATACTCTACCTTGTCAGCATGCGTGAATATTCGCTTTAACCAACCTCTTGTCTCGTACTAGACTCAATCATCGAGGAAGGACCCCGTGAAAATGGTCCTCCGAGGACCCATCACCAACTTCCTTATCAACACTCCCAACACCATCAATGCTGACTGAGTCATTCCATTCAATAGAAGTAAAAACTGACTTCCCTTTAAAGACACCATAAGAAAGATAGCCAAAAATCTCAGCCATTATGTTTAATATAATTATCATGATGTTGTTATCTTGTATAATATTTATGAAAATTATTGATAATAAAAAATATGCCTGAGATTTGTGACTATATTTCTGGACAGTTGTCTTCCATTAAGTATTAATAGTTGAAATATTCATCACAGAAATCGTTCCCTGTAAGGGAAAGCGGTATTAAATAAAATGCACGTTTGCATGCAGTCCTTGCTTTAATATAAACCTGAATTCATTATCGTATATAGATCGTACCATTACAACCGAATGTTTGCATTATTCGAAACCAACATGGATAACGAGAGAGATGATGGTGACTGCGCCGTGCATGCAGAAAGTCATGCCCTCATCCCAACAAGCTTATTGGTTAATAGACGCACACCGACTTCCCGCCCAGTCGTGACAAGTCCTCCGCACGCCCTCTCGCGTCCGGCAGGAAAAACCCTTCCTTCGCGCCAGAGAGAAATTGTATAAAGCAAACGGAGCGACGTGTTGCAAGGCTCACATTTGTGCCCTATCAGTCTCAACACTAATAAGCGTGTGTCTCGGTACGAGCGCCGTGTTAATAGAGCGACGATGTGCAACTCGACAATCGCAGCCGTGGGCTGCGCGTACATACTCGGAAAGAATGTTTCCGATGAGGAGGGATTCGACGAGGCGGACAGCTCCATGGAGTCCTCGTCTAGCTTTCTCACAACCTCGGACCCCGAGGTTTTCAACCCAATAAACTTCCTACTCTGGCTGTTATGGACTCTTATAGTCGGCGGTAATATCCTAGTCATGTCCGTAATCATTAGAGACAAGGAACTTCTACTAAAACCCGCCAATATATTCATCTTGAACCTTGCAGCCTCCGACCTGTTGGTGGGGATTATCTCCATGACTTTTCAGAATATCTGGCAGCTCAAAGAGGACTGGATTTTCGGGGAGCTCATGTGTAAGTGCTGGACCATCGTGGACTTCTCCGCCGCTACCCAGTCCGCCTTCGCCATCGTGCTCATTAGCTTCGACCGTCTGATGCTCGTCTCCACGGGTCTGAAATACAAGCAGTACATCACTATTCCCAAAACATGCATCCTGGTCATTGTGACATGGGTCATCTCCCTCCTCATAAACGCCATTCCTATTTTACTCTCAGATAAGCTGTTCGGCCCCTGGGTGAACTACTCTAACGAGTGCGATTTCGGGGTGTCGTACCAACTCGGATACCAATGGCCAATGTTCGTTCTGTCTTTCATTGTACCTATTGTGCTCGTGGCATTTTTCAATATAACCGTCTATAATAACATTCGGCAGAGAGCGAGACGTTTCCAGGGCAGGAGTACTTCTGACTTTAAGAAACATCGCAAGGCGGCTGTCACCTTAGCCTTAATCGTAGGGGTGTTCTTGATCTGCTGGGTGCCATATTGGATTAACAAATTCGCCCAAATCATTAACATAGACAATCTTGACAACAAAGTGTTGTCAGATGCTTTAGCGTACTTACTGTGGTCCAACAGCGCCATTAACCCCTTTCTGTACGCGGTGACGAACCCGCGGATAAGGTCCGGCATGCTGCACATTTTACGCAAACCGTTACCGAAGAGGTGGACTGCGAACAACAGACGACAGCGAGGAACACTCGATTACAACCTTGGCGAGACGAATATGACAAAGATAACCCGTCAAGATGGGGATTAATGGGGTTTGATCCTGGAGACATTTGTACAGGCGGGGAGTGTGTGTTGTGTCTACAAGGCGAGTAATACGCAACGTGGGTTGCTATCTTCTGATGAAGGCGGTTGGTATCCTCATCCGTGAACTACTTGTTGCGACGCGTCTGCTCCATCTCATCCCTGCCCGTAAATGTGTATTCATGTGTGTGAGGGTGTTTTTTACAGTGAAAGGTAACCGTTTTAGTTTTTAATCACGAACCAACGGGGTTGAAAGAATGTAAGTAGGTCAATTAATTAACGCAACACCAAGTTTATAACATGTATTACCCAGCATGTACGCACCAAGCGTGTGTTGAAGCTGTACAAATCTACAAAAGCCATACAACCTTCGGCATTTATTAATTTAATTATAAGCTTAATACAAAGTCCCACGGACATGCTTTGTTACCCGCAAGAATCCTATTAATATAATGAAATATTCATACATACGTTGAAAAGCTTAAAATATAATCGTCTATATACAATAATCTTCCCCATGGCGAGGGTTAGCTTTTGTATAAAAAAAAGTGTAAACATCTCCGTCCTTGTAATATGAAAATCCTGTCAAATTAATTAATTTCAAGAACTGATAATAGACTCCCCACTTATGCTTAATATCGTGAGTTGGTTAAAAGCATAAGATATGTAGGTTGGACAAAGCAATTTGTAATTTGAAAAGAACGACTCAATGTTCAAATCAATAATAATATTGATGAGATTGTGTACACTCAGAAAAAATTAAACTGTCAGTACGAAAGGGCACCTTTGTATAACTACTGGTACAGGTCACTTGAGTATAATTCCGTCAGATATACTGCCATCTCCGTAATGAAATTGAGTAGACACCCAATTCCAGGAGAAATAAGCTTGCAAAACAACAATTTTAAAAAAGGGCGCCTCAGCGTGTCATGCCCACATGTAATTGATGCCTTTTTTTGGAGCGTATAGGTTTGTGTTCCACCAGTTCGTGACACGCGTGTCCCTGTGCAGGGCACTTAACTATAATTGCTCTCACTTTAGAGTTGGGCAGTACTCTTTTATGCTTGTTCTGTAATGCCTGCATTACAGAAAAGATATTAAAAAAGAGAGACAGATAGAGAGATAAGGAATTGACAGTGAAATTGCTCAACAGTCCAACAGTCACCTTGCACGTGAACAGTACACTCTGAAGATACCTTGTATAAACTAAGCTGTTTCTTCTTCTTCTTTAAGGAAGTGGACACTATTGGTAATTGTCAAAGACTAGCCTTTACAGCTGGTGTATCTCAACATATGCATAACATAACAAACCTGTGAAAGTTTGAGCTCAATCGGTCTGCGAATGTGCGAGATAATAATGAAAGAAAAAAACATCCTTGTCACACGAAGTTGTGTGCGTTTTGATGGTTGATTTCGATGGTTGATCTCAAGTTTTAAATCTGAGGTCTCGAAATCAAATTCGTGGAAAATTTCTTATTTCTCGAAAACTATAGCACTTCAGAGGGAGCCGTTTCTCACAATGTTTTATATTATCAACCTCTCCCCGTTACTCGTAACCAAGAAAGGTTTTATGCTAATATTTATTTTGAGTAAAATACCAAAAGTGTCCACTGCCTTTAAAGGAATTTGTTTCGGATCCGTTCGTCGGCTTTATACCCGATTAAAGTGTATAAATACACAATAAGTCTAACCTAAAACAGTTTCATTTCAAAGGGTAGAGTTTGTTTGTAGAGCGCCGGCACATTCCTATTTGATGAATAACTGGACCGGTTACGCACATGCCTCAAGAATAATCCGTAATCGGTGTATACAATCTGAGAAACGTTTCCTGCGTGAAACATTTCTTAGGTTGAATTTATTTAAAGGGAAGGTACACGTTTGGTAATTACTCCAAAACAAATATTAACTTAAAAGCTGACTTGGTAACGAGCATTGGAGATTGATAATATAAAACATTGTGCGAAACAGCTCCCTCTAAAATAGCATAGCTTTTGAGAAAGAGGTAAATTCTCACTAAAATTGTAAAACAACTTCTAGCTAGAAGTCTTTTAGTTCTATCTCTGAAAGCACACAAATTCGTCAAACAAGGGTGTTTTTTCTATAATCATTTTCTAGAAACTCCGATGACCAATTGAGCTCAACTTTTTAAAGGTTAGTTATTTTATGCATATGTTGAAATACACCAAGTGAGAACACTGGTCTTTGACAATTACCGATAGTGTACCTTCCCTTTAAAGGTAATCGTTTCTTATAATGTTATACATTATCAACAGTTGCAGTACCTCATTATCAAGGAAGATTGTATGGTCATTGTTTTTTTGGAGTAACTATCAAAGGTAGAGCCTCTCTTTAAACAGCTACCTGAGCGGAAGGTTTTTAACGGAAATGGGATTTAGACTTGTTTATAATGCACTTGTTGACCATTTTAATGTAATTTTGATATGTTTACACTTCTGAGTTTTTCGTAATTATCGATTAAAAAATCAGGCCCCAACCTAAAGGTTTTGAAAAACTAAAAACACTTCTGCCGTTGAGAGCGCGCGCCAAAGGACAATGCCGCTGACGTCATTTGTGGGAGTTTGCTTTGTTATACCTCCACGCTGCAACAAAGCGGCTTTACAAATTGGAGCTCCCAACTATGACGTTTTAAGAGTGATTACGTAACGGGGCTTTTCGCAAATCTCTCAGAAAAGCACTGGATAAGGGTATTCAAAATGATTGTTTTTTTACACAATCAAAATCTATTTATAATCATATGACTCGATTTCCTTATTCATTGAAAACATTTTAAATGGAATTCAGCAAAGTTCACAATTTGACATTTTCGTTCAAGCAGGTCTTTAAAGTCGTTCACACTAATCTTAACGGCACTATATCCAGTAATATGGCGCGGAAACTTCAGCAAATGTGTGTGATTTAATTTGTCGACCTTATACTCGTGTAACGTGATCGTCTTCACGCTATCTACTTGTTTGCTAAGTCTGGCGACATGCATAACACAAATACAAATACTTTAAAAAAGATAAGGCAAGACGGTTTGACGAATGAAGATTTTTCACTTTGAATGTTTTACAAACCTGTTTTCTTTATAAAGAACAGATTCTGACGGTAAAAACTTATTACGATTAAGACGTAGGAATCGAATAATAATAATGGATTTGTTTTTTTACAAAACTACACCAAACTGTAGATTCGTACGAATCTACACTTAAACTGCCGATTCGTTACAAACTATTGTGAAATAAAATTGTACTTGAGAAATCCAATCCATTTAATTCATATCGTAATCAATGGGGAAATAGTTTAAGTCAGAGAATAATATACTCTAAAATGAAGAGTCGTGACCACAACGTACTTGCCTTCGGCTCGTATGGTTTATTCACGAATCTACACTTTCTCGTCCATTCTCCTTAACAGAAATCAAATTCTATTCATGACTTCATCCGCTGACTAAATCTGCAAAGACCGCTGTGTCGACGCAGGAGTAAAGTATAAATACAACTGCTTTAATAATCGTTTGCCATTTTATATGCATTGGTTGCCAACTGAAAACCTCGAGTCATTTACACAAACGCCCGTGCACACACACACGGGTGAACAGCCAGCTGCACAAATACTGCTGTCCGCAGCAAAATTCCCTCTGCATCGCACTGTTACAACCTCAAACACCTTCTTTTCGAAAAAGATTCTGTGAATATATAAGACATGGTGACATTTCATTACCACACCACGATCTAACCCCATAGGGGAAAACGTATAGAATGTCGCAAGCCGAAACTCGCTGAGAAACATGTGAAGAAATTATCACCCCAAAAAGGTGTTACTGCGTATAAATACGTTGACACGAAAATGAAATGGCAAACTCGAGCTTTTTTGCTGTTGGTCTACTGTAACTTAATCCACAGAATATTCTTCTGAAAAGATCCTTTCAAAAGGGTGAGACCCTGTTTACTAAACAGTTTGACTAGTAGTTGGACGAAGAAATACTTTGGTTTGTCTGTCATAATATTTAAAATGAACACAAGTCTCGGCGTCACCTAAACCTAATTGTTGTCCTACTTTACTTTCTGCTTGTTTATAAAGAGTCATACTTCTGTCTCATTACACTTTTTGATAAAACAAATATATACAATTAGATTTTAATTTGTTATAACCGAAGTCGTTGTATATATTCTTCAACACATGCACTTGCTTTTCTCTTAATAATTTACTCGTTAAAAACATTTTATTATCATGTTCAATCTAAGAATCAATCTAAGTCTACAACGTATGACTACGGTCGGCACCTCGCTTTCTCGAGTAGTACTTAAACAACTTTGGGTTTCTGAGAGTTCGTGGTTCTTTTTTCAAATTAAGTTTTCGAATCTAATGTCGATGTCTACAGCGCTTGACTCCGGTCGTCGCCTCAGTATTTTTTAGTAGACCTGCCGTCGATTTCACAAAGAGTTAGGACTCGTCTTATCTCGAGTTAGGACGAGTAACTCGTCCTAACTTAGGATTAATCTTAAAGGCAGTGGACACTATTGGTAATTACTCAAAATATTTATTACCATAAATCCTTTCTTGGTGACGAGTAATGGGGAGAGGTTAATGGTATAACATATTGTGAGAAACGGCTCACTCCGAATGAAGTGCCATAGTTTTCGAGAAAGAAGTAATTTCCCATGAATTTTATTTCGAGACCTCAGGTTTAGAACTTGAGGTCTCGAAATCAACCATGTAAACGCACACAACTTCGTGTGACAAGGGTGTTTTTTCTTTCATTATTATCTCGCAAGTTCGATGACCGATTGAGCTCAAATTTTCACAGGTTTGTTATTTTATGCATATGTTGAGATACACCAACTGTGAAGGCTAGTCTTTGACAATTACCAATAGTGTACACTGCCTTTAAGGTCTGCCTGCTACAGTGCAGGGTTGGGACTCGTCCTAAGTCATAAGATTTTGTGAAATCGACGGCTGCATCTTGCAAAGAGAGTTGTAACTGTGAATGTTTGACAATCAGCTATATCATACAATTTTAAGCAATTCTCGGCCTCTGATTCAAACTGAAAGGGTTGGTTTCGCAGCGCCTATAGATTTACACATATATTATTTATTGATAGTATTTTGTTATTATCATTATTATTATTATTATTATTATTATTATTATTATTATTATTATTATTATTATTATTATTGTTATTATTATTATTATTGTTATTATTATTATTATTATTATTATTATTATTATTATTATTATTATTATTATTATTATTATTATTATTATTATTATTATTATTATTATTATTATTATTATTATTATTATTATTATTATTATTATTATTATTATTATTATTATTATTATTATTATTATTATTATTATTATTATTATTATTATTATTATTATTATTATTATTATTACTGGTTTATTGTAAAAACATCTGCTTGTCGCAGTCCAGAGACTGAATTAAAATACAGAATTAAAATTTAAAAAAGCACAGGAGAAAATTTATACACAAGACATAGTTTGTGAATACTGTGCATGTTTTAGACTTAGTTTTATCAACGTATCTAAACAAATACCGGCCCCTGAGAGTCTGAAATGTTTCAATTATTCGAAGGGGTGACTTTACACCACCTGTTAAGATGAATAGACCGGCAACTATTTTTACTGATACTTTGAAAAAAAAGGGGAAAAAAATAATTTATATGCAAATTTAGATACATATGAAGAGGAGCGTAAGTGTAATTTGGTTTTTACCATTTGGCTTTTGAGGCGAAGTAGGTCCGAGCTGACAATCAATTAAGTATTATTTTGTTGGCGACGTTCCACGGAACGTGATCTCGCATCTAGACGACATATCAATCGATTGGCTTCAAAATATTATACAAGAGTGTCCAAATAACGCGTACAGTGACAAGTCCGGGTGCCACCATGCAACATTTTTCGAAACAATCGCAGACGCAACATCGATCTGCCCAATAATGAACTCCAGCCAATCACGGATCAATTTTACGAATCAAGGTAGAAATCTCACCAATGCCCCTTGAGAGTGATACGTCATCCGTTCGTTCCTAACAGCGCGTGTCTGATTGGTCAGCTCGATTCGGGGGCATTGCAAATGCAAACCGTATGTATTTGGAAACTGTACTGCGTGCAGTGATATTAAACCGCCAGTTGTTATCATCAAAAGAAACCCAGCTACTCCGGTATGACCTAAAACAGTCCGCCCTCTTCCGTTGATTGAGCTCACGCTTGAGTTCCCGCTGGACGGGGGTTTAAAAGGACAAGACAGCCAAAGGCGCGTGGCATTTCATATCGCATAAATGCGTGGAGAGAGGCAGTGAACATATGGGAAGTATGGCACTGTACGATAACTCTTTTTTTATGGCGGGGGGGAATGATTCCTGGCCCAGTGAGGAGGGTCAGGACCCACCGCCCGCGGTAGAGAACTTGATCTCCGTGGTGCTATGGCTGCTGTGTGCGGTAATCGTGATCGGGAATATTCTAGTCATATCTGCCTTCGTCAGGGATAGGGAACTGCGAGTCAAACCTGCCAATCTCTTCATTTTAAATCTCTCCATATCGGATCTGATGGTCGGCTTAATC
The DNA here is from genome assembly GCF_902459465.1 of Asterias rubens. Lineage (NCBI taxonomy): Eukaryota > Metazoa > Echinodermata > Asteroidea > Forcipulatida > Asteriidae > Asterias > Asterias rubens. The sequence continues at coordinate 9,475,003 of NC_047079.1, forward strand.
TCTATTTCGTTTTACAATATCTGGGAGCGGCACACGGAATCATGGATATTCGGGGAGGTGGTGTGTAAACTCTGGACTATCGTTGACTACACGGCTACCACCCAATCCGCTATGGCGATCGTTCTCATCAGTTTCGATCGGGTGATGTTGGTATCGAAGGGGTTGAAGTACCGGGAGTACATCACCCTACGGTTGACTCTATTCCTCATCGTGTCATCATGGATCTGGTCCTTTAGCTTAAACTCCATCCCAATCTTATTCTCAGACACCGTGACTGTACAATGGGTGGACTACGGGCTTAGCTGTGACTTCGGTATCCTATACCAATTCGTGTATAAAATGACTGCGATCATATTCTCCTTTGTCATCCCCTTCGTATGCCTGGCCATTTTTAACATCATAGTTTATAATAACATTCGCGCTCGCTCCCGTGGTGTGTACAGTAGCCACTCTAACACCGCGAGGCGGACTGAAGGTGCACCGGTCCGTTGCAACAGTCAGGGCAGGGGGACCAGTGAGTACAAGAAACACCGTAAAGCAGCCATCACCCTTGCTCTAATCGTAGGCGTGTTCCTGACATGCTGGCTGCCCTGGTCCGTCAACAAACTGGTTTCACTCATAGCTATATACACCGAAGAGAGTTTCATAACAGATGCTTTGGCTTATCTGCTATGGTCGAACAGTGCTATCAATCCGTTCCTGTACGCCGTGACCCATCCGCGCATCCGGACCGGTCTAATCGCCTGCTTACTGTGCTGCGTTCCGGCCAAGTTCCGGCCCCGACGAGTCCGGGGAGGGTTCCAAAACACGGACTATAACCAGATGACAGGGAGGAGTCGCGCACGGTGTGGGACCGGAACAACTATCACTGCGCCCGGTAGTGACACCAGGAACAACGACTGCAGTAAACGTGGATCATCAGTCTGACGTAACATGGTCAGTTTCAGCTTGGATTATCGGCTTTTTAATTAGTGTACTTAACCCATTGTAATGAGCAGTTAATGTTTATCAAATAGTTTAGGGTTCCATGCATGCCAGGGCATCACTGTTACACCCTCCTTGATTAAGACCGAATTTCATAAAGCAGACTCAAAAAACAAAACCAATAATAATCAATATAAAAATACAAACCGAATAATATATAGTAACGAAATTAATATTAAACGGATACAGCTGTTCACCAACCAAAAGTACAGTTAGTTGACTCGACTGGTGCCCAACAAATTTCGGTACAAATTAAGTGCTATTTTGTGAGCGATATTTTTAGCTGAAGAGCTTTGCTTGAATTGGGATTCACAAGGGATGTAACAATTAATGTTGTCATTCATCTAGTCTATTCCCAGTATGCAAGTCAGATGTCACAAGAGCAAGGGTGTATTTTCAGGGTATTGTCAAACTTCCTGCGAAGAAAGATGTGCTCCCCTTCTGTATGTTCTTACAAAATCCCATTTTAAGAAAGGTTTTACACTTGTTTACACAATTCAATTCAAGTCAATTTATCTTCATCCTTTATAAAAGTACATAATAAAATGCAGAAGACTGCAGTATTTTGAAAGCACGATCCCAATATTATAGCCAAGGCTTTTAGTGTGGTAACTTGAAAAGAGAAAACAGACCAAAAACATCCTTCCATCTTGATTGTCACTTAGAAATTGGCCAACCATTACCGCCCCCCCTCAACCCCCCCCCCCCCCTCAACCCCTCAATAGTTTGGGAGCGGCTGAAAAGGCACGATCGCCAGGATGTTGTTGTTTTAGTGACCGTTAACAGGAGCTTGTTTCCAGATCGATAAGTGTAACTTTGGGTTAAGGGTGAGAGACGTTCTTGCGATGGATAATGGTATACCTGTGAGATTTATAATTAATTGATTTGGCATTTTGACAACATTCCTAAAACACGGTTACAAACGAAACATGCATAATGAATGCGCCATAAACCGAATGAATTCCCTTCGGGCTTGAAATACTATACACGCGTTAGAAACCTGAAGTGTGCTCGTTTAAATACGAGAGAAAACTATTGATTAGTTTTTCTTCTGAGTCGTTGTGGGGTTTTCTGGAGGAGTAGTGCATCCATTAGTTCGGGGTTCAGTCGAACGGACATCGCAAATAAATTCCATGGAATCAACCAGTGTTAAAGGCGTGAATCCTTAAAGGCAGTGGACACTATTGGTAATTACTCAAATTAATTATTAGTATAAAACCTTTCTTGGTGACGAGTAATGGGGAGAGATTGATGGTACAAAACATCGTGAGAAACCACTCCCTTTGAAGTAATGTGGTTTTTGAGAAAGAAGTAATTTTCTGCGAATTTGATTTCGAGACCTCAAATTTAGAATTTGAGGTCTCGAAATCAAGCATCTGTTCTTTCATTGTTATCTCGCAACTTCGACGACCAATTGAGCCCAAATTTTAACAGGCTTGTTATGTTATGCTTATGTTGGGATACACCAGGTGAGAGGACTGATCTTTGACAATTACTAAACGTGTTCCTTCCCTTTAACTTGCATTTATGGTGATACTTAGATTTGGTTAGCTGGCGTGACATTTCAGGAGTAGCCGTGAGTTCGTTGGGCACGGAAGGGGGATGGTCTGAGCTTGTGACGATCTAACACTGGGTTGGGATTACCTGCAACCTTTTAAAGGTGCAGAGTCACTAACCTCTACCCACCCACCTAAAGACCCCGCTCTCAGGGTTTTACACTGCTCTGTAATCTAAAACAAAAGCAGTTTGAGAAGCATATTTTTCTCAAAGATTCATTCATTCGTGTTTTCAATAATGGTTTATTCAAATAATTCCAAATCGCGGCGTCATCCGATTACTGTATTATTATTACAAAACTGAACGGAGCAGAATGGAATAACAACAACGATTAGTAACAAATTAATATTCACAGCCAGCAGAACTAAAAAAAAAAAAAAAAAAAAAAGGAAGTAGGTTCATTGCTTACAAAGGTACTTAACACAAAACTTATTTTTACAAATATTTCTGACGTGTTTTTTGTTTTGCTTCTTAAAAAAACTGTTTTCTTTTAAACCAATTTCTGTCTTGCAAGTCTGATAAAAGAACACTTATGTCTTCAGACTGAAAGAAATCTTACCGAACCGGTCGGATGGGGGGCAATTTATATCACTAATTTTCAGTTCGTGAACTAGTTCTCAGTTTCAAACTTTTAGAGATAAATAAGCTGTTGTCCTGTAAACTCAACTTTTCGGTTTTCTATAATTCTACAACACTTTGTATTGAATACACATTTCGTGTGTGTTTGGGTTGTCTACAATCGTAATGGGACCATTGATTGTTCTGTTATGTCTAATATTCGAATAATATACAGATTAATTGTCGATTAAAAAATAGCTGTGGTGTTAAATTAAAATTTCGAACTTGGTTTTGTTGATTGATTACCTTTCTAAGGAACTGATGTGTACCCGCCCGTAAAAGGGAAGGTACACGTTTGGTTATTACTCAAAACAAATATTAACTTAAAAACTGACTTGGTACTGAGTATTGGAGAGCTGTTGATAGTAAAACAAGAAACAGCTCCCTCTAAAGTAGCATAGATTTTGAGAAAGAGGTAATTTCTCACTAAAATAAAAAAAGACTTCTAGCCAGAAGCCTTTTATTCCTATCTGAAAGCACACAAATTCGTCCAACAAGGGTGTTTTGATCAATGACCAATTGAGCTCAAGTTGTTATAGGTTTAATATTTTATGCAGTTGTTGAGATACACCAAGTGAGAACACTGGTCTTTGACAATTACCAATAGTGTACCTTCCCGTTAAAGGGGTTAGGTACTTTTTGTTCGACACAAAACACAATGTCCACAGATTTACATTAAACTTACAGCGTTTGAAAATAATGATAGTAGAAAGCTCCCCCTAAAATATAACCCACTGAAGTGCTGTAAATTGTGAGAAATGAGTAAAACAAGTCACGAAATAGTTTTAGTCTCAGGAGACAAAATTTATCCAAGCATGTAAAACGTATTTTTTTGACAATGTTTAACTTATTTCACACAGCGGATAAAGCCCAAATGTTCACAGGTTTATAGCTGATCCAACATAAAATACGAACAGTTTCAGCAACTATTTTTGTAAGCTCTACCAATTCTGTATAATATCCTGACTCTATTTGGCCGTAAAAAAACCTCTATTGTCCTCATTTTCCCCAACTAAAGAAACCATCTCCCTTGAACATTTCCTACGGACACGGCATCACGTTAAAGATAACTACCATCGCATCTTCATGTGTACAAAATCTCAAGGCCAGAAAAGCCTGCGGAGTGACGGAGTCCGTAAAATGCGTTCAAAGACATACGGTAAATAGACCTCCATAAGAGAGCTCCTATCACACAACACGCAGTCTGCCTTGGGAGGAAAACAAGAAACACAGCGCCTACGAGATTCGCATGGCATGGCCGCTCATATCCTACAGATTATGAAAGAAATAAGTGCATTTTGATGATGCATTCTGCGTCACAGCCCCCCGCCCCCCCCCCCCCACCCCCCACCAGCCATCACCGTACTGTTGAAATGCACATACGTATTGCTTTGCAATGTCAATGCCTAAACATGTTACCAATTCCCCCATACAGTCTGAACCAGCTTGTACTATATGCCCTGCTTGTTCATGCAATTTGCACGAGCGGTAATGACGATTGGAACGGTAAATGGGGCCGGTTTTCTATTAAGTATTTGAGCACACTACAACTGCATTATTATGCATTCTAGCATCTTCATGGATAATTCTTCTACTTTATTTTGAGCTCTTCAACCAAAAACCAAGGTTATTCTTGCTGATATGTTTTCACTATACCTAAATTCCAAATAAGCGAAACAGGACAACGGATCTCTCTATTTGGTTTACACAAACACTGATGCAGTGTGGTGTGATTTCACTTAATGTGTTCGTTTCCTGAGCGGCTGTTGTCGTACGCCATGAGTAAGAAATCAAATGGCGCTGTAATAATATGGTTGTATTATAGCTAGCTGGGAACACACACACACAGAAACAAGAAAAGATCAAGCACTAGTTAGCTAGTCTTGAAAGATCTCTGGAGTGCGTAACCCGACGACGTGTGGCGACTGTTCCGCTACGGTGGTTTTAATCGCTGAATGTGTGATTCCGAAGACGCAAATTTGATATTAAATTTAATCGGGTGGACACGTGTACGCAAAGCAGCGGCGCCGACTAACTGAGCACGCACTGCCGACATATCTGCAAAAATCTCCGGCGGCAATTCCGTGACCAGCCTCCGTAGATCTATTACAATTAGCGGAGAAAATAGCAGGCGGTTTTATTTTTTCTTTCTTTTATTCTCGAAAGGTAAGGTATTGATTTGAACGGGGGAAAGGAACGGAATTTTTTTGTAAGGGCTTGTGGAGGAGACTATTATTTAGGGCTGGTCAGACGGCATGTATGGTTGCTTTCTAAGCGTCACAGGTTTATACACTTCTAGGACCTATGACTAATCATTTTGGCTTATCACACTGTAATGTGCATTGGACCACAATGCACTATTCTTGGTATTTCTGTGGTTAGAAATGTTTCTGCACAATTAGAGCATGATGCAATCACTGAATATTCTCTTGTATCTCGTCTGTTTCACATTGACTCATTCATGACTTTGTTTGTGGACACTTTAATATGTAAATAACACGTGACGTGCGCGTTACTTCTGAATACACGTTTTAAATATGCAGAGAAATTTATTGTTTGGACAACAGGACAACAACCTTTGAAGATAAACACCGTTCTCAATTCTTGTCAAATTACTGAAAACAGGTGTTCACAAAATAGAGATAGTAAATGCACGAAGATTAAGAAGAAGAAGAAGAAGAAGAAGAAGAAGAAGAAGATTGAAAACTAGACCTGTAAGCATTTTAAGTTGTTAGACTCTTTATAACATTTAGGACCAAATGGTTTCTTGTGATTCCCATGACTATATTCACGTAGCTATCCACTTTTTGAATACATAGAGAAAGACACCCCTACCCGTGTCTCTTGTACTCCTGGGCGAAGAGAAGCAATTGGTGTTACACTATTGTTATGTGTGTGATCATTTTATATACGGCGTGAGGGGGAAGCCCGCCCTGCGATCGGAATCTGTTATCCATTTGAAACGTATAAAAGTATTTCCTGTTTTGAATTCATAAACAAAATACTTGTACCCATATCGCTTGTACTCCTGGGCGAAGGGAAGCAATTAGTATTGCGCTATTTCACACATTGCAGTTCAAACCCGCCCCACGGTCGAAATCAATGTCCTTTGAATTATCTTAGCCGTATCATTTGTACAAGAGACCGGGGCATGTGTCTCTTGAACTTCCAGGCGAAGGGAAGCAATTATCATAACCATTATTGAAAACCCGCCCAATAATCTTGATTCCTGGAAACATCAATCCATTTGAAACAGTTAATAGCCCCTTTTTGCTGCATTAAACAGAGTGCTTTGATAATCCTGAACTGTTATCACTGTTTCGATTCAGACATCTGGAGTGATTTTTTTTTCTTTATTAACTCAAATACGTAATAATGTACCCGTCAAAGAGTATAATAAAAGTAATTCTAGAATAGTTATTCCCGAAAGACCCATGCATTAAGGTTTGAAGAGCTACTTCAAAGTGCAAGGTACGGTGGCCATCGTTGCTCAGAAATCATTTACGGGTTGTCGAGATGAGTAAACCAAATGTCGTTATCCAACGCGTAAGAGCAAACCTACAATAGTCGATCAAACCAAATTGCTGGGCAAGACATTGTGCATTATCTGAGGGAGAGTTTCGTCAGGCAACCTACGAGGTATAGACAGACCAGACTATGCGGCGTGGTTTGCTCAAACCACCACTATAAATAATTACCGCTAAGTGGTGTTCAACGCAGGACGAAAACCGGCGTGTGAAAAGTACCACCATCGTCGCGTCTGATTTTTTGTTTCTTCTTGAGAAAATAAAATTAGCTGTTGCAACCTGCTTACCAACCAAAAACGCCCCCTGGTATAAATGCAAACAAAATAGTTAACGGCCTGACGTTTCGACCCTAGCACAGTCTTTCTCGAAGGCTAAATCACAACACAACACACATGGACTTCTTGGCAGGAAATCTCCAGCTTCATTTCATTCACCCAAAATGCGGCCATGTGCAAAAAAGTACATTTCATTCCCAGAAAAGCAAATTTCACACGAGAGCAGTTTAGCAAGGGTCCCTTGCTTAATTGTAGCATGATCGTCACATTTAACAAAATGTACCTCGTGTGAAAGGACAATAACTGTTTTCTACTGTCCAAGTTCTCTTGCAAAATCTTGTCAAACATGGCTACTTTTACAACCTCGCTAAAATTAAGCACGGTACCCCAGTTAAATTGCTGTCGTGTGAACAGCACTTTAAAAGTGCGATTTCTGATGTACGAGGCTAATGCTTGCTCACTCTCTCTCTCTCCTGCTCACCTGTTTTTCGTCGCTATATCGCGTACCAATGTCAACGCTATAAACGGTGACAAATTGTCCCAACAAAAATCGATTGTAATGAAGTTACTCTATACTGCTTGCACGGGCCGAGCTACTACTGATCATATCATCACTGGGCGTGTATCTCACTCCCTTCGGTCTAGGGTATAGAAACTGAATCAATGCCATGCACACACAGTCTTGACCGTGTCTTACCAGGGAATCATCGCTAGACTATACGCATTTAACTGTCACCGTGTTCAAGTGGTTAGACTGCATGCAGGACTTACAATCACAAGGTTGTGGGTTCGAATCCCCCAACTATACCACTGTTTCATAATGACTAGAGTGAGTATTGTCGAGTAGTTACTGAATCACACTTTCTCGGTTTGTGTATTATAACCATAGACGATAAACCAATATTTGCATGGGAGAAATTGGATGTTGCCAGCTTGGTGGTTATATCCCTTTGTGGGAGTTTGCCGAGTTCCCTTGATGGGAAGATCATCTTTACAAAAAAAAAAAAAAAAAAAATAGGGTCCCTTGCTAAATTTTAGCATGTGTGACAAGATTTTGCAAGAGAACTTGGACAGTAAACAAAATTGTTGTCCTTTCACATAAAATACATTTTGTAAAATTGTACAAACATGCTTCAATTTAGCAAGGGATCCTTGATAAACTGGCCTCGTGTGAAAGGGGCTTTAACACACCCAATAAAGGATGACACTTTGGTTATTTACATGGAGGTATTTATGGATTATGCAGACACAGTCATACCTGAGACAGGTATAGGTCGAAGGTGGTGCATCGGTCGCTCGGGTTCGGAGACTTGCACCCTTAGCAAGTCAAACACCAAGGTCTCTGTTATGATCCAATAAAAGTATTATACTGTTAAAGTCATATACGGTGAGGACTGCAGACTTCTCAGAAATATAACACCATTCTGCAGACTTGTTATGGTGGCTATTTGTTCAGCAAGGTGTTTTTATCAACTTATAACACAATATTTTGCAAGCTTTCTATACCAAGTTGTGCAGGGGCTTGGCTTTCTATAGTAACATCTAGTAAATATATTCTGTATATACTTTCCACTGTAGCAACATTCAGCAAGGTGGTTTTACCAATTTTATAACACAATATTCTGCAGGCTTTCTATATCAAGCTCTACAGGCTTTCTTTAGTAACATCTAGTAAACACATTCTGCAGACTTGTTCTGATGACAGCAACATTCAGTAAGATGTTTCTATCAACATATAACACAACATTCTGTAGGCTTTCTCTATTACATCAAGCTCTGCAGGTTTTTTTTTAGTAATATCTAGTAAACATATTCTGCAGACTTTCTTCAGTAACATCTAGAAAACATATTATTTATTTACTTTCTATAGAAACATTCAGCAAAGTGTTTCTGTCAACATATAATTTAATATTCTGCAAGCTTTCTCTACAACATCAAGTTCTGCAGGCTTTCTTTAGTAACATCTAGTAAACATATTCTGCAGACTTTCTTCAGTAACATATAGAAAACATATTCTTTATATACTTTCTATAGAAACATTCAGCAAAGTGTTTCTATCAACATATAATTTAATATTCTGCAAGCTTTCTCTACAACATCAAGTTCTGCAGGCTTTCTTTAGTAACATCTAGTAAACATATTCTATTTACACAATCTATAAAAAACATTCAGCAAAGTGTTTCTATCAACATATAGTTTAATATTCTGCAAGCTTTCTCCACAACATCAAGTTCTGCAGGATTTCTTTGGCTACATAGAAAACATATTCTGCATGTTTTATCTTCTAGTGTTACATAGGCCTGGTGATTATGTGCAAGCTTTTTCCATCTGCGTCTCATAACAATACTGTACATGTGTATTCTATAGGAATATAGCAATATTCTGTAGGATTTCTCTCTAGTGACAATATTTCTATACAGGCTGTCTCTCTAATATATGATTGGCTGATAATCTTGAGTCAACCTCTCACCCAGCAATCCGCGAATGCTTCCAATTAATGTTGTAAAGCAACAGACCTAAATGTTTCGGACGAGCTGGTATTATTTAGGGCGTGAACAATAATCTATATGCGTACCTTATGTCTAGCTCGCCGACTCAAGGTAGTGCTTTGGGAGTCCCGATTAAAGGTGAGGGACAGACTAAAGATATCCAGCCATGGAAAATATATTACCAACTGGGGCCCCGCCCGTGAAATATGCTAATTACATTGACGCATGTTGAGTCTGACACTGTGTAGACGCAAAAGCCCGTACGCGTCGTGCCAACCTCAGTCCAATTCAAAAGGTGCGATTTGTCATCGTTTCACCATCCAGGGCTAAATGTTTTAATTTCTCTAAAGCACAACAAAATTGGTGCGGAATAGTTTTGCAAAGACGGAAGCGGTTAATAACCAAAATTACATCAAAAAGAGCTGCCTATACACGGAGTGGCTACGCACAAATTAATTATACTTACCCAAATAAGATTACCAGCACAAATACAATGTCACATGTACCTTAATGTGACCTTTATCCTGCTCAGTGTCGCTAAGCAGAAAATCGTTAGGAAAGATTTTCTGCTTATAAAGTGGCTCTTTGAAATTGGGCCTAGGCCCCCTATTTCAGAAGCTATTTACCAGAAAGTCTTGCTTTCATTTTTTTGTTTTTTTTGCTTTAAGCAAAACATAAAAGTGAACCAGTCATAATAAGTCTGGTAACACTTCCTGCTTAGCGTTGTTTTCGTTCAGTTTTTATTTAATAAGGCCATGCAGCTCTAGGGAAAATCATTGGTGATATTATGGATTATTTTTAACAACCGGGGAATACGATGTTTATGAACGTGCTGAACTGGTTCCGAATAACCCGTTGGCCATGCTGTCTAAAAGCTCCCTAGTTTATTCAGCCTGCTTAGACGACTCCGGTTCCAAGAAACATAAAGTGTTATTGGACTAGGGGTCGGAACGACCGGATAAAAGTCAGACTGACCCAAATTGGGTCAGGTAAGTCACATAGGCCCTAGGTACTCTTCTGGATGTTCATTAGAGGCAAAGCATGCCTTTAGTTTTAAAACCGGTCGATGGTTTTAATCCTTTATAAATATTAATAATAGTTAATTATTATTTATAAATGTAGATATCTACGAACAACAATGTGGACATTTCATTACAAAAATGTGGTCGTGTATTTGATACATCGCCGAAAATCTGGAGTGTATTTTTACAATTCGAAGCAGGAAGTAGAATCACACAGCACCCTAGTAGGAATACACAATGTGTTCCAGATTCGAAACTTTTACAAACTGATATATTTTACCATTACCAAGCTAACTCGAAGTAAACTGTTTCTTAAAATCATTTACACTATCGAAGCCGCTGTGGGCTTCTAAACCAAAGTTCGTATTGCCGTTAATTTTAAGAGTGACTACCAATCGTATACAGTCCCTTTATTTGATATTATTTATAGAGGGATGAGAAATTATTACAAATAAAAATAATCTTATTTTGTATTAAATTATTTGGAAACCCACAATCTTTTGTCCGAATGTAAAACACCAGTGAGTTTCAAATTACGGAAGAAACTGTCCTCCATTTTATTGATAAAATTCTCACACCGAATACTTTGATACCGAGAAAATATACAAATTGCCCATGTTTAGTTTTTGCCTCTCGACAACCCTGTAATTTTCATTTATTCCTGCCCGTAACCATTGGAGAAAAAACATTGAAATGCAAATCACTTTTCGGTAATAAATTATACACCAAAAACGTCTACCATAATCACGAGGATTAAATATTTAATGTCACTGTACCGACACGCGTTGCGTTATTAACACTCAGTTGCCTATGAACGTCTGAAATTACAGGTAGGGGAAAAATTACCATTAACGACTTGAGCAGCGAAAGGCTAATATTTGCCGATCATGCTGAAACATCAGATTTGTTGAGATTTTTACCGCGTCTATGCGATGTCACGTATAAATCGCTTGCCGGTAGTCTGAAGTAATGGCTATACAGGTCCCTTGCGCATACTTGTAAGGCCCGGTACAATGTGTGATTAAAAGAAAGTTAATTAAACAAGCTTGTAAATGCGCGAATAAGTAGTGGCAGTTATCAAATTCAAGGCGTCTGTTTGCCTAGGCCTCGCCTTAACAGAAGTTTTAATAAGTCTTGGGAGCGAGTTTCTGATGTCAGTGTGTTTAGATCAGCTTTGGATATCTGGCTTTGTTGTCAGTATTTGTATTCGCGGTATTTAAATTGCTCTATGGTAAGTGGTGAAAAGAGTGGGGAGAAAGGACAACAGAAAACAAGGAGGAAAACCTTGTCATAACAGAACTTTGCAGTCAAGCTTTCCCCCTGCTTCAATACTATAGAAAGAGTCTCAGTCAATGACCGTGGAAGAAGCGGGTCATTCTCCTCTCAGTTAATAAGAGCGTGCCACAGCTACAGGCGGGTGAACAGATCCCAATTAGGGCCAAGTCCAATTGTCCTAAAACTCTGAATTCTAAACACTAGTTATATCCTGACTCATGTTACATGTAAAGTAATTATACGATAGCCATTGACCCTGAGCCTGGGCCGGTGTCCTATCAGTTACGTTGGTAATCTATAACGAGATCTTTAAGTGCTGGAACAGGCTAGGACTATCCAAAAGCCGGTGTCAAATCACGGAACAGTGAAAGGACTTGGATGAAGTCTTATATAATAGAGGTACAAGAAACAAGACTGACTGTTTCGTGTTTAATGTCTGGAGACATTGGCCATTTTGTATGATTCATTTGCTTGCATATTTACTTAAAGACACATGGACACTATTGGTAATTGTCAAAGACTAGTCTTCTCACTTGGTGTATCTCAACATATGCATAAAATAACAAACCTGTGAAAATTTGAGCTCAATTGGTCGTCGAAGTTGCGAGATAATAATGAAAAAAAGACACCCTTGTCACACGAAGTTGTGTGCTTTCAGATGCTTGATTTCGCAAGTTCTAAATCTGAGGTCTCGAAATCAAATTCGTGGAAAATTACTTCTTTCTCGAAAACTATGGCACTTCAGAGGGAGCCGTTTCCCACAATGTTTTATACATCAACCTCTCCCCATTACTCATTACCAAGTAAGGTTTTATGCTAATAATTATTTTGAGTAATTAGATTATAAACAAGAAACTTGTAGATTTGTGTAGATACCCTCTAATACACACAGTTCAAAGAGTTGCAAATAGTAAACTTTCAGACTAAAGTTCATGGATGAAACAATTTCAACTCTAAGTACTTCTGAGTACTTAGTCGCAGTTTACCTTCGAGTAGAATGCCGAAGCTTGCTTTTCATCTCAACAAAATAATATCAAAATATTTCACACAAAAGACCTTCTAGAAGTATATCTTTTTATTGTCGCCACAATAGGTCTTCCAGATATTATAGCTTTATCTCTTTTAAGCGGATTGCAATTCCTCTGATAAGATTTTATTTTGTTGTGAAACAGAACTATAGAATAATCGAAGAATGGCCCAGAATTGCAAAACCTTTTAAAAAAATACATGTTAAAAAAGGTATTTTTATCTGTATATTCATGGTTTTCATTATACAAAAAATATAAAAATAATGCACTTTTGGGTATCAATGGATGACAAAAGGATTTATGACTGATTATCCGGTTGTGGCGTTTTTTAAGGCGACCAAAGTGGTTTTCTATCCATGGCACTATAGATATAAGTTTTCTCCAACACTTTTTGTACTGCAACGCCATTGTCCTTTGCTTTTGGAACTGTATCCGACTAGGTACACGTAGAAAGTGCATTTGGACTTGCAGAACGAAACTGTAAGGAAGCATTGACGTCAGATTAGCCACATCTTTATCACATGGGGGAATTGTAATTCATAAGTTTGTATTTAATGGAATATCTGTGGCATCCAATTCGATTTGTAAGCCAAAAAAAGAATCAGGTCTTAGATTGTTCAAACTTGATATTAAGAGAACTGCACCGTCCTTTGTTAGCCCGAGAATAAGATGCACCGTGATGACAAGCCTTCTCTCTAAGAACTGGGTCAAAACTTCCGGGTTATGACTGGGCCAAAACTCACGTGTCAGAACTGGGTCAAACACCCGGGTCAGAACTGGGTCAAAACTCACGGGTCAGCTGGGTCAAAACTCCAGGGTCAGCATTGGTGCAAAACTCCTGAGTCTGTACTGGGTCAAAACTCCCTGGTCAGAACAGGGTCAAAATTCCCGGGTTAGGACTGAATCAAAACTCCTGTACCAGAACTGGGTCAAAACTCCCTGTTCAGAACCGGGTCAAACTCCGGTTTGAACAAAGAAAAATTTACGATAGCGGACATAAACGATTTTGCACAAGATGTAAATGTCCTTCTTCTTTGTTTTCATTATGTTTAACGAAGAAAGGTCCTGAACATTTTCAGCGATGAAGTCAAAAATAATCATCAGATGTTTACATAAAAAAAATATTTTTATCTAAATTTAATCTCTTTCCGGACAACGACGAGGATAACCCATTAACACATGTTTGGATTTCCCTTTTCATAATTATTGTTAATACTGTTTTCAGTCAGAAAATCATTAATAAATAAAATTGAAACATCAGGGAAAATAGCTTTAAAATGTGCAATACTATTATTAGACAAACCAATTCATAGGAAAGGGGCAGAAATTATCCACAACCGCAGGGCTTTTACTTTGAAGGGAATCTTTCCTGAAAAGATTTTCATTAACAGCTGTAGTGCTTCTCGCCAAGTAAGGTTTTATAGCCATTAGTGTTTGAAGTGCTTACCAATCTCTGATCCTATACCAATTTACTCTCACTTATTCTATTCAATCTATTCGCGACACTTGTGTCTTTTACAACGCACCTCGGGTGAGATTCAATGCCTTTAATTGACTGTAATTACACATTGTTTAAACGGCATGATGGTATACCGTGTTTGTTTTTAATCAATGCACCAAAATGATACCTCCACAGCAAACATGTTTCTTGCGCCTCGCTGTACATCACCCGAGGGACGGCTATCAAATCCTTCAATTCAATTTAATTAAAAAGAAAATGTGGCGAGAGTAAAAAAGACGATACAGTCTGTAAACACAGTCGCTTTCACGTATCCACTTAACTTGTCCTTCACCGGGAACCCTACCCATGTAATTAGAAACCGCCTTGTGAAGAGACTAAGACGATGAGACATTAATTGCTATCCATGAACACTTTGGAGACAATGTATCATCACAGAGCAATCTCTCCCTGTCATGTTTCTCAAACAATGAATTTTAATTACAACGCTCTTTTCTGTGAATCAAACTCTCACGGGAAACGTAAAAACCTTTCCAGGGGAAAACAACCGACGAATGTTCTTTCGCTGAACAACCAGCAAAAATAGCTCTAGACTTAAAGCAGCGGACACTATTGATCATTCCTCGAACTAATTTTAAGCATAAACAAATTACTCGGTAACGAGTAATGGAGAGCTGTTGATAGTATAAAATATCGTGAGAAACGGCTCCCTCTGAAGTAACGTAGTTTTTGAGCATAAACAAATACTTGGTAACGAGTAATGGAGAGCTGTTGATAGTATAAAATATTGTGTGAAACGGCTCCCTCTTAAGTAACGTAGTTTTTGAGAGAGAGGTAATTTTCCACTCACATATTTGAATTGATTTCGAGACGTCACCTGTGAGGTCTCGAAATCAAGCATCTGAAAGCAAATTACTTCTAGTGTTACTGGTGTCTTTTCCTTCCAATATTATCTCGAAATTTCGACGACCAATTGAGCTCAAATTTTCACAGGCTGGTATGTCAGGCTGTGCCTGTTTTGAGATACACCAAGAGAGAAGACTAGTCTTTGACAATTACCAAACTGTTTCAAATGCTTTTCATAGACCAACCCGCCCGATCCAAGACAACGGGTCCCTTAAAGGCAGTGGACACTATTGGTAATTACTCAAAATAATTATTAGCATAAAACCTCATTTGGTGACGAGTAATGGGGAGAGGTTGGTAGTATAAAACATTTTGAGAAACGGCTCCCTCTGAAGTGCCATAATTTTTGAGAAAGGAGTAATTTTCCACGAATTTGATTTCGAGACCTCAGGTTTAGAACTTGAGGTCTCGAAATCAACCATCTAAACGCACACAACGTCGTGTGACATCGGTGTTTTTTCCTTAATTATTATCTCGCAAATCAATGACCGAATGAGCTCAGATTTTCACAGGTTTGTTATTTTATGCATATGTTGAGATACACCAAGTGTGAAGGCTAGTCTTCGACAATTACCAATATTGTCCACTGCCTTTAAATGGTTTATATACTGTCACAACACGTCGATTTTGCACGTTTATGTATGCCTCTGCACAGCAATTGTTGTTTATATTATTGGATGAGTGTCAAATAAATTACACTAAATTTTCCCTTAATGTCTACGTAGTCGGCAATCGCCTTGGTTACGTGGTTCGGCACAATGACATTTATCTTGTCAGCAGAGTATTAACAAGCGACAGACGGACAGACAAACAATGACTAAAAACCGGCTCTGCTTGCAAGCTTTTGTAACCATTCACATCACAGTTAAGTAGATGTTAAAATTGCATCGGTGGTAAATAATATTAGGCCTGGTTTATTTTTAACCCTTACACCGATGTGTGTAAGCAAATAAAAAATACCGAGTATGCACTTCAAAGTATCGAGTGCATGCACACTCGGTACTTGCCGAAGTTCTGTATGAGAAACAAAATCACAAGCTTATTAATACTCGGTGGGATTACTTTTGGGGTTCGGCAAGAATATCTGTTATTAACTTGTACATGTTTACCCTTCAAACTTGTTTTGAAGTAATGTTTTTATATAGCGTTGGTATCTGGGAAATTTAGACGCTTATCAAACGGCTTACTTAAAGGCGTCGGCTCGTTCTACTTCCCCTTGATAAATAAGCGCATTGAATGCATACATTTGAACGGTAGGTGGCCGAAGCCGCTGCAGCCCCCATGGGATACACGCGCTTCCACCAATGCTCTCTGTTATTCACGTAACAAGTTATTGTTGAATTCATATGGTGAAGTTTTAAAGGATTTTGGGTACTTTTTCAAAATGTCCATATATTAACATTAAATCTACAGGGTTTGAAGACAATGATAGTGGAAAGCTTCCCTAAAAATGTTACTTACCGAGATGGTGCAGTTTTTGAGAAATGAGTCAAACAATGTCATGAAAAAATGTTTGTTTATGATTAAAATAATTTTCGTGAAATTTTTTTACTCATTTCCCCAAAACTACAGCACCTCAGCACATAATATTTTCAGGGAAGCTTTCTATTATCATTATCTTCAAACTGTGTAAGTTTAGTGTCAATCTGTGGACATTGTGTTTTTTGTCCTACAAAAGTTACATAGATCCTTTAACAGAGACTCATTCTCTCAAACTTTGTTCGTCTTGAAAAGATTCAACTGTAGTCTTGAAAATGGTGAGGTTTTCACAAAGACACATTCTTTCAAACTTTGTTTGAGAGACTCAATTGAACAGAACGCACTGCTGTTAGTTTTGAAAATAGAGAGGCTTTTACCAAAACTTTGTTTGAAGAGACACAACTAAACAGACTGTTCTGCTGTTACTTGTACAAATATTGATGACTCTGCACTTTTCCCAGTAAAAAAGACCACCATATTTATTTTCAATCCCACAACACGAGATTCGATACCAAGTATCAAATATCCATCAGGGACTGGGACTTTAAGGAAATACAGAAACCCAAACATCCCAGCTCCGTTATTATGCGTCGCACTTATTTTGCGATACATTCACTTTCTCTCGCTGTGAAGTGCTCCGAGTAGGCCTTTAGTGTTGAGAAAACAATGATATTGAAAATGATTCTCTATCAGCCCTAAGCATGTATTTCTATTTGATCGAGCCCACAATCCGAATCCTCTGGAGTAAAAAACTAGAAAGGCAAGTGGATATGTTTTGACAGATCACGTTGAATAAAAAGAAAATCGGTTTTCATGTGCCACACAATGAGTCGCGAACGTCGCACTTATTTGGTTTAGAACGGGGCCTACATCACTGTATTGTATACGTATAAATTGCAACTGTAGGTTTGTTCAATTCAACATGACTTCTATTCCACTCTTTTTGGAAAATAGTACATTTTATATAACACCCAAGCAGATCCTTGCCATTTGATTGGAGGATTGTCCGTCACGTGATAGCAAATAAATGTACCATTGCACGCTGAGTCACTCACCGTGCTTTTTCGTTCCATCCGAAAAGTACCATTGCACGCTGGCAGCGTGCAATGGTACTTTTCGGATGGAACGAAAAAGCCGAGTAAAAACATCACTGCGTGCGCGTGCCTTTGGTAACGCAGCAGGTGTTACTGCAAGGCATAAAAATAAGTAAAATTTCTAGCATTCGGCTTCTACAATTAAAAATTGTAGGCCTACGCTTTGTTTGTTTTGAAAGTTGTATCTTTCAATCAAAATGACAAAGATCTACTTGGATGTTATATAAAACAAATAATGAATGTTTTTCATTCGTGCAATGGTGCGAATATGTTCATTCGTTGAAAGCTGGAATGTTCCATTCAACTCGGCTCCGCCTCGTTGAATAGAACATTCCATCTTTCAACTCATGAACATTATTCGCACCATTGCACTCATAAACATTCATTATGTGTATAATATTTGAGCTCAAGATTTACACGTTTATTGTTTTATGTATATGTTTGGATACACCAAGTGAGAATATATGTGCATTTAAGGAAACAAAAGCAGTGTATTTCCACTTTCAAGTGAGTGTTACATTAATGTACTAAACGCTGTCGGGAACTAGTGGCCTCTTTAAAGTAATAAGTGTCAAGTATGATACTTGACGATTACAACACGGCCACTTCGTTTTGAGTGAGTAGTTGAATCTAAACCAGACCCTGGGGCTGTAGGTAGACAGATGTACATACTGCGTTTTAACTGCCGACTAAACCGTTCTCGGTTCCAATTAACAAGGCGAGGATATCAGACATGTCTTAGGGCAAAATACATGCTAGGATTATTTCGTTAAGCACTTCACGTGATTACAAAATAGTTATATTTGAAGGGGAATATGATGGTATGAAAAATAAATCGTAAATCAGATTTACAATGTCAAGGGAATGCTGGATGATGAATTTGAGAAAATTATTTTCCAGATTCAGTGTACACCAAAGTTTACGGACTTTAGTAAACACCCCATTAATTCAGTATAAATGCAACCTGCTTAAAGGCAGTGGACACTATTTGTAATTACTCAAAATACTTATTAGCATAAAACCTCACTTGGTAACGAGTAATGGGGAGCTGTTGATGGTATAAAACATTGTGAGAAACGGCTCCCTCTGAAGTAGCGTAGTTTTCGAGAAAGAAGTAATTTTCCACGAATTTGATTTCGATACCTCAAGTATATAATTTGAGGTCTCGAAATCAAGTATCTGAAAGCACACAACTTTGTGAGACAAAAGTATTTTTTCTTTCATAGTTATCTCCCAACACCGACGACCAATCGAGCTCAAATTATCACAGGTTTGTTATTTTATCCATGGTATACACCAAGTGGGAAGACTGCTATTTGACAAATACCAATAGTGTCCACTGTCTTTAATAATAGTAAATACTAATAAAAAACTTGTAATGCGCAGATAATATCACCCTGGTGGATGTTCAAGGCGCATCTTCTGGTCGTAGATACCCCTTCACGTTAAGACCATCTCAACCAAACAGAAACAACACTCTTAAAGTGCCTTATACTATCAAAAGCTACTGTAATTACCAAACGTATACCACCCCTTTAAGATTATCTTAACCCACAAGAAAACAACACCCCACAATGCTTTATACTTTCGGAAGCCACTGTGATCAACAAACATAAACCTCTCCTTAAAGATGATATTAATAAACCCAAAAGCAGCAACACTCTCTAAGTGTTTTATTGAAAGCTACACTGTGATTACCAAACCTATACCACCCCGTAAGATTATCTTAACCCACAAGAAAACAACACTCCACAATGATATCGATATCGCATTATCAGATTGGCATGGTTCCCATCTCAAATATGACATATTCCTTTAAATACCAGATTCATCGTGATTAGTTGCTGAAAGTGCTGAGGGGGAATCTTTCGGAGTCGTTTTACAAAACCCCACTGTACCCAAAACCAATCTCCGAAGTCCTTAAACCGTGATGTGTTTTTGCATATCCACGAGCCATGGTGATTGAAAATAACGCTGTTCCAGTAACCATTGCCTGTATCACACACTATTCGTATCCTAGATTATACGCATGCAGTTGATGTAAAAGGCCACAGGGTGTACGGTCGCGTGTAATTGCAAGAAACTGACTGCCGTCAGCGCCACACGTTTACTCAAGTTAAATCATGGTTTTTTTTCTTATGCGCTGCGTTTCCTCTGTAGTGGAGATCACAGTTCATTAAAACACGGTAATAGAGTTCCTTGTGGCATAGGAGAATTGCCATCATTGAAATAGAAGGGAAGTGATTTGGGTTTTCGTAGTTTAATGTTGTTTCAAAGTACATGATACCTAAATTTGAGTCTTCTGCAATGTTAGGAAGTTGTTAAACACGAGGCAACTTCTAGGCAACTAACTACAGTGCTGCAAGACAACTGTTTTTTTTTTAAAGGTTTTTAGGTCCACTGTTTTTTAGGTTTTTTTATACGCGAGACAATGTTTGAAGGCAACTTGATAAACAACCAACTACGTGCAGGCTGCAGGACCACTTTTATAGCACATGTCTTGAGTAATGTTTCCATTATCGTCTTACGAACCCCAAGAACAATATGTGAGAATGGTAATGCCTTTTCCTCCTTGAGACTGTCATGGATCTGGTTGCCTGTCAATCACTTTGTTTGACATGCCAATTAGTCTCTGCACAGAGTGGATGTGAGATACGTGTGGTTGTATTGTAAGCTGATGGTCTGGTCCATTGTATTCTAATCACTTCACGCTCGCACTGTGGTATGGGGGACACGACGGGGAATTACGGCTTCGAAATGAAATTGTAGTCAAGGGTGGCTGATGCGAGACTACGTTTCTCTGGTACTCGCACGAGCTGCACTTTACGTAATTCAACGTGACTGGGAATGAGGCTAATAGTCTGGACCCTATTATGCTGCCATTTTAATCAAGTAACGGTCGTATTGCGCTAAAGGGAACAAGACGAGGAATTATGGCTTCGAAATTGTAGTAAATGAAATTGTTGTCAAGGGTGGCTGAGGCAAGACTACGCTTCTCTAGTACTCACGAGCTGAACTTTACATAATTGAAAGTGACTGAAATTAAGGCTAATAGTCTGGACCCTATTATACTGTAATTATAACCAAGTAACGGTCGTATTTTGGTAAAGGGAACAAGACGAGGAAAAATTGCCCCTAAGTTATAGTAAATGAAATTGCAGTCAATGGTGGCTGACGCCCGACTAGTTTCTCTGATCACGAGCTGCACTTGAAAGTGACTTGAAATGAGGCTTATATAGTCTGGACCTCAATGCTGTCAAATCAAATCAAATAACGGGTGTATTGTGGTAAAGGGGACCAAACGTAACGTGAACATTGCGATTACTTTGGATTCGGGCTATACTAGCTTGGCCCACGGTTGCTTTGTGACAATTGCGCATGCAGCTAAGCGTATAGGCAGGCACTCAGGTTTCAGACGAGAGGACAGAGCCTGAAGACGGACCCAAAGCCGAAGCCGTGGTTTCGAAAAGGGCCTTTGACTAAAAGTGAAGTGTATAGACTGGCCCCTTTGTCATACAACGACTGTGTCCGCTTTACATTCGCATTAGACAAATAAGGAACCCAACATCAATGGAGAGTGGTTAGAAAGGAATATATTGACTGGCCAGCTGCATCAATATTATTTTGTATGCGGACGCCTCCATACTCAATCTCAAAATGCCTCATCCTGATTTGGACGTCTCCCTTTGTTCCTCACGTACACTTCTTCTGTCATTTCTCGATACACCTTGATTTGATGCATCTCTGCAGAGACTTTAAATCACATGTTTATTTTCTTTTTTCTTTTCTACATTTCGCCTTAAGTATGGGTTGCTATTACCAAGAATCTCCTTCTTAAAGGCACTGGACACCTTTGGTTATTGTCAAAGACCAGTATTCTCACTTGGTGCATCCCCAAATATGCATAGAGTAACACAACTTTGAAAATTTGGGCTCAATTTGGTCATCAAACTTGCACGAGAATAATGAATGAAATAAACAGCCTTGTTCCACAAATGTGCGTGCTTTAAATTGCATAATACAATGCTTCAGCTGTTTTATTCTTTAATAATGGGAAATAACCTCCTTCTCAAAAACAACATTACTTCAGAGGGAGCCGTTTCTCACAGTGTTTTATACTATCAACATCTCTCCATTGCTCGTTACCAATCAGTTTTTATGCTTACAATTATTTTGAGTCAATAGTGTCCAGTGCCTTTAAGTTCCTTGGGGATGTCTTCTTCCCACGATGGGGTATAATGTTTGTACAGGTTGCTGGCTTCAAATCCTAGTGTAATTTTCCAGTGACAGTCCGGGGACAGAGAGAGTCAAGCCCCGTCTGCATTGATACCTCGTGAGTATCAACACTGACTCAAATGACAGTGAATCCATCTGCGTGAGGCTTTCACATAAAAGTCGCACCCTAACCCATTTCATTGTTCGTGATAAAGCTTTAATTCATTACCGCCAGATGTGTCCTGTGGAATTAATCATACAACCCAGAAAGAGTGTGTGCATAAAATTAATTTGTTATTTTGATTTGCAGTGTACGGATTTCGATTTCCAAGCAAATCAATCAAAGTGGAAAGAGACCTGATCATTTAATATTTATTTAATATTTTTAATCTTTAAACATCACACACAATTATTACAATTTGGACAGGGCTATCAAAGTTAATATAAAAAATATAAAAGCTGTCATCTAAAGATGTTCGTTGGAGAGGGCAGATAAATAAACAATAAACAAATAATTACAACATTTATAAAGCGCTAAATACGGGAGTTTCTAAGCGCTATAACCAGATTGGCAAAACAGATGGGTTTTAAGTAATGATTTAAAAGTGTCCAATGAAGGAGTTGCTTGAGTGGGTAGCTTGTTCCAAAGTGTTGGAGCTATGGCTGAAAAGGCCCGATCGCCATAGCGTGTCATGGTGCGGGGTCCCGGGAAAGCTGGAAATGAGCGATTGCAGATACGTTTACCGTTTTTAAAATAATGTACTTTTTAAATCCAGCACGAGACAAAAGGAGGTCAGTGACTGATTATATTAACTTGGTGTGAACGTTTGCGAAATGTTCATTCAGATATTGCGGGGAGTTGAAAAGTATACGGAAACTAATCAAATAAAGATTATTTTTATCAGACGATAGGAAAACAATTATTGAGGACGATTGAAACTGATTTTTTTCGAATCGGTCCTCTGTCAAAACAATTTTTCATTTTGATTCCAGCCCAACAAAAAGCCAGAACCACACTCCAAGCCTCTCGACTCATTTAGGAATAGTTGTAGCCTTCATCGCATCACAGCCGAGCAATCACTACGGCCTAGACATACAGAAAGTAGCCTAACTTAGGAATTAAAACCGTTCTTTACGAACCGGCAGCCTCCTTGAGGCGAGACTACGAGTGTTCCTTCTATATTTGGAGTATGTTCAGGTGTCCGCCTTGCTAGAGTAATCAAAATTGATTGGGAAGGCGGCCACTTCCAACTTTCAGCTGCGGGTATGTGCTCGACAAGAGTACTTTATTACATGGCATTGTGCGCAGCTCGGATAGGTATTTCCTTCCACTGTGGATGGGCGAATCCCCCGGTCTTTGTAGTGAGCGGGTGCTTGCGATGACCGTGTTTTCGGGAGAAATATTGAAACATGAATACGCGAAGCGAGCACATTCGGGTTTATTTATGACGGGGGAATCAATCGATATGGACGGTATAGGCGATGATAGCTCGGTCTGGTGGCACTCTCGGTCTTTTTTTTTTTTATTTATTTTTTACAGTCTGCCGTTGGTTATGAGATAGGGTAGACATTAAATCTAGATACATGCATCATGTTGCAATAACTTCCTCTCTCCCAAACATAAAAGTGCACACCAGCAAAACAAAATGAAGGGCTGTGATGAAATAACCTAGCAAACCTTTTGTATGACTCGCAACTCTTCTTGCATGAAGGAACCAATCAAAATATGCATGTGTCTCCCCCCTCCTTATTAATTTGTTTTCTCAAAACCAACGTTACTTCAAAGGGAGCCGTTTCTCACAATGTGTTATGCTATCAACAGCTTTCCATTGCTCGTAAGTAAGTAAGTTGTTATGCTAACAATTATTTTCAGTACTGCCATAGTGTCCAGTGCCTATAATCAAGAGTATAATTGCATCAACAATACAAAACCGTCAAAAGCATTGTTTTCACTAAAGATACGCAAACCACTTAATTTAATTATAAAATGCAATTTGTAATTCTTCACCAGCTAGAGTATTAAACTCACAATCGTTTTGACCTAGAAAATGCTCAGACCCCACGAGACTTAGATGTGGGTCAATTTGTAATTTGAGTTGGTTTTGTTTTTGTAGAGAAGTCCCCAACCGCTCTCACCATTAACGGTTTGTTGTACTTTTTGTGCGGCACAAAACTAATGAAGCTGAAACTTCTACAGGTAACTTATATACATCATTCACAGTGAATATGGATTCATGTCATTGCCTAAAACTTGATCTCACAAGGTCATATGAAAAACCTTTAACAACAATCTGGACAACTCCACTCCATTTCTTGATGAATTGTTCATTTTCGAAAGTGAATAGACCGTAACGCCGGGGTCTTAACGAACGAGCAGGCAAATAGTCAAGATTTTATAACAAGCTTTGCTTGAGAGAACATGGCATGGAATTAGATTGAGACATGTTCCTTCTTCAATCAGGAGATCGCTCCAAAGGGTTTTGACGAAAAATAAAAGTCATCGTTTATTCATGTACGTTGCTTTATGATGCTGTTTTCCCTGTGGGCTGATCAGTCATTTGTGTCTCACCACACAACTATATCACGCTGCAAACATACAATTTCTTGTTATAGCTGAGGTCTTGAGTTTGCTGCGGTTTCCGATCGTTCGATGACCAATTGAGCTCAAATTTCCACAGGTTTTTTATTGTATGCATATGTCGATATACAATAAGTAAGAAGACTGGTCTTTGACAATTACCAATAGTGTCCAGTGTCTTTAAGTACAGGGGCTAAGGAAAGATCAAAAGATGTCTCCAAAGTGATGCATAATGAGGGTTAGTGTTCTACCTGTAGATGGGCAAGACGCTGAGTGTCTTTGTTCTACTCTCACTGATATGAGATGGGAAACATGGCAAAATAGACATCACTTTAAAGAAAATGAGGTGCTCTTTCCAACGATATAATGTTTGCTGGGGTACGTTTGTTTGCAAAGGCAGTTAGTATGATGTTTATTGGAGTGAAATGGGCGCTACAAGCGCTACGGCGGGAGCAGAGTGTTGACGTACTTTGACAAGTAAGGCAATTATATGGGTTAACAAAACACTTTTAAATGGATGAGTTTACCCGGACGACAACCGACGGTCAAGTGGATGAGTCTCGGTTGATGATGGTTCGGTCGTGTCGTACCCTACGTGGGTACTGGATTCGACATTACTGCTTACTATAAATTGATGGGTTTGAACTGCTGACTAAAGTGACCCAGAAAAAACATCGGCTTAGGCTCAGCGTCAGATCCTTGGTCTATGGATCAGACCAACTTCTGAAGGACATTCTTAAACCGACCCCTCTGTTCTTATTAACCAGAGACTTTCAGTTGCACTAACAGTTCAATCTGAAATAACGAACAAGTATTTCTCCTGAAGACGAGCAGAGTATACTGTTCGAAACGTCGGCTCTTTTCAGAGCGTACACTCACACAAAAAGAGATTACACATGGTTGTACCCGAAAGTTTACTATTTATAGTTTCTTCATATTTATCCACACCATGCAAAGCTTCAAACAATACTTAAAAAAAAACATGTACTCCGTGGATTTCTTTTTCACAGAACTCAGAACGAGTAAAACTAAAAAATAATAATAGGCCAAGTTAAAAAGCATGTCAGTTGTGATGCTTGCCGGTTACGTTGAAGGAAATTCGTCACGAGTAAAACTTAACAAACGTCTATCTAGGGCTAAACGGTAAAACCAAATCGCAGCAAACTTTGATGCTCCCGGTGGTCAACCCAACGGGGTTGAAATAGACACGGGCTGATGTTTTACAGCCGCAGCGGTACTTTGCAATCACAGCACCCGTGCTTAGGTCTGAGTTTGCCGGTATAGACTCAATCTGCGACTCGCTCTGCTCGATAAATAATTATTGCAAAAACGCCTTGCTAATGCAACATACCGCGTAAAAGGGAGTATGGTATCCTGCCGGGGGTTTTGTTTGGCTATAAGTTCGATCCAACCAACTATCGAAACAAACTGAGCTCGCAGCGTAGGTTTTGAAGTCTGGAGATGGTTACGTTTTATATCTAAGCCAGACCTCTCCTCGAGGGACGGATATTTTGTACCAAGACTAGTGGATGTAGTTTCTATAATAACAAGAAACGCCCGAGGAAATGATAATGGTATCTTTGCTGTGTATACACTAATGAGTTTCTTAAGACTGGCTCATGAAAAACAAAGTATACACTTCTTAAAACCTAGGAGACATCAATGACATTTTCACAGCACATAATGTATCATCTTACAATATTATACTGAAACAACACAAACTGAGTGGCTCGCTGAAACCGTGCACTGGGTCTGCAATTTCAGACGTGGTTGCTGTCATGAGACTTGGAACCTACACATAAAATGATTATGTGTATTGTAACACCATATTGAGAGTAAACACTTTCGACTTGAAACTCTCTTTCGACTTTAAAGTTCACGCCCCGTGGTTGTGCGTGGGGTAGCTTGAACATCTGACGTCACACTTCGAGGCTCGTGAATAACGCCATAGAGTGGTCTCAAGCCTAGGTTAATCCCCGTCCATCTTCACCTTTCACCTACATTCATAAAGCAGATGACCGAAAGCGCAGCTGCAAAACGTCACCTCGGACCAATCAAAACGCATATGCAATGAGGTCGTTGTATGCAATGAAATCACTGGTGTCGAAAAGAAAGTACCTATCTTTATCCTTGCGGATGAAGACAGAGTACCAGTCTAGTGCCTGGGGTCATCCACTCGCATCTAATTGTACGCTGTCATACACTGCCCGCAGTGCCCTTGGATCGATTTTAAATCCACGTCCGAATATTCTTCGAAATCCAATAACGAAAGACGGGGATCTTATTGAGCTGCTACAAAACCTCATCACGTGTAATATATTTGCTTTTGTCGGGATGACACAACCAGTTTTTTTTAAAACCCCGTCTCTCTCCCTCTCTCAAAGTTGAGAGAAGGCCTCACTCGAGAAAGAGCGCTAGAGCTACCCGGGATGTCATCAGTTAAGAGTGGTACGACCTCTAAGTCGACAATACGAATAATTGCCCACAGTCAAAACTTATCAAAAAATCAGGTCGACTGATCTCCACAATGTTGATAGATGTCAGATATAAAAAAAAAAATCCGGGGTATACAACTCATTAGGGGGGGGGATGTTGAGCTTTCACCATCAGTCATCGGTGATTGGTCAAGCCTTTGTAAGGACATCTGAATTATTAGAAGGTGTGATGTGAGAGGGGATTTCCAGAGACAATGTGCCCTAGGTATGCCTGACCTCGATGTACGGTAGTGACACCATCTTTCCATCTTATATACCGCGCACCAACAAATCCACTCTTACTCATGGCTGGTAAGGCGAGCAAGCAATGCTGTAATATTTCTCACAACCCATCCTCCCGTAGCTTTCCTAGTTTCACGCGTCAGTGGAAACTGGCAAATTTTTCTGTCTGAGGGTGACTGAGCACCGTTTCGATCCTGGCTTTACAAAACGAGTAGGTTAATCTGGTCGCCCAACAAAAAGTCTTAACAGCATCATAAAGGATTGTCTGCAACGTCTTAAAAGCGGTGCACGTTTCCACTGTCGGACACCAAAGATGGTAGCCAAATGCAGGGGATGTTTGGCGTAAATAAAACGTACGTTCTAAACATGTTCACTACCTTAACAGCATTTACATCTACCATTACATCTAGTTACAATAAGAAAAACCATTCCCATTTCAGTTTTCTCATGGGGGATCTGCCCTGTTGAACTAGAGCAACCAGGTAACTGATAATGTCAGATGAGTATAGGTCAACAGTGCCTTCACTGAGGTCAGAGTTTTCAATGGTTGTGAGTTGTGAGCAGCGTGTGGTGGCACGCGGGTGCACGTTTCCAAAGATACATTTCAAATATGGCGGGCAAGACAAGGCTGGCCCACAACGTTTTGTTCTGAACATTTTCACTACCTTTACAGGTACGGTCAGTCCACAGTCTCATTCAAAATGAAGTCCCTATTGTTTTGATAGATGGTTTTCTGTTTATCACGGCACACACCTGTTTTATATCAATGTGAACACAGCTCTATACAAAATAGTAGTAAGATAGTCACAAATGTCTGTAACACAAATTTTAACAAATTTTTCACGATGTATTCTACGATGTCTCCAAATGATTCACTAAAACATGTTCTTATCTCAGCTTAACCAAGCCACCAACATTACATTGCCTTGATTGTGTGGACGGGTTGATCAAAACCACGTGAATACCCGTATTGCCTCGAGGCCTGCGCTTTAATTCCACCGCCGTTTCACAAGTTGACTCGCTCGTGTATTATACAAATACACCCGAAACAACCCTCCAACGTTGTAGCAAGCCCTAATCAGGAAAACCGCGCCTGATTCGAGCCTCATTTTTTGTTCATCCATCTATTTATTTTTAACTCCTCTTTCTTTCTTCTTCTTCCTCTCCGGCGATGAACAAAAATCCATTCCTATTTTGACATTCATTTTTTGTTCATCCATCTATTTATTTTTAACTCCTCCTTCTTTCTTCTTCTTCCTCTCCGGCTATGAACAAAAATCCATTCCTATTTTGACATTCATTTTTTGTTCATCCATCTATTTATTTTTAACTCCTCCTTCTTTCTTCTTCTTCCTCTCCGGCTATGAACAAAAAATCCATTCCTATTTTGACAAGGTGGCATTTCACGGATGAGAAAATCCTCGTTGAGTGCAGCCTTGCTCCTTCCCTTTAACAAATTGTGCCTAATATGCGTGGCTTGGGACTGTTCCTATGAAACTATTTACCATTGAGTGACGAATTAAGTCCGGCTGTATTAACACTGTGGAGGCATACGCTGAGACAAATGGGTTGTTTAATGGAGTTGAAATTTTTTGTCTTTGCTATGCCGGCTTTCACTTTGTTTACCAAAAAACATCTCAACAGTTATCAAAATATTTTGCAAGGAAGAGTCAAATTAAGAGAGAGTCAAGTTCACCACGAGAGCAATTATGCTGTAGTGGAATTTTGCTTGCGTGTTGTTTACCAGTCAACTGTCATAAGACGCCATTAAATTGGTTACGATCATTGTTGTTCATACATCAGGTGACCTGTAAGTGAGTTCTAAAAAACTCCATGTAAGTGAGTTCTGAAAACTCGACTTCTTTTACCATTGACGGACTGACAATTCCTATTATTGACTCGCATTCTTTGTCAAACTTAACACGCATGTATTTCTGGAACATTTTGTTTTCATCAAAGGCACTGGACAACATTGGTAATTACTCGAAATGATTGTAACGTACAAACATTGGTAACGAGCAATGGAGAGATGTTGGGGAGTTGGGTTTTCCCTGCAATGTTTCCTCGCAGATCTAAAACTGAAACTTGGGTTTTCCTTCTACATTTAAAATGTGCAGTCCCTTATTACTATTATTTTTTTATTAAGAAGGACATTGGCTAATAGTCATTAAGTTCGCTTTTCTGAGTATCATTGACCTCACGACCGGAATTATTAAATACAAATGAAATGAAATAAAATGGGGGTTTCTGAATATTACTTTGTCAGACAAAAAAAAATGACTCAGACAAAACCCCTTAAAGGCAGGTCATTGTTATGAACTAATGGTGGTCCATTAAGATAAAAGGTATGAACAATGCTTCACTGTTACCCAAATGCAGAATAGTGAACGAAAATCGTGACCAAAGAATATTTTTAAAAAAAATGTAACAGTACTAGATCTTTTCTAACGTTCCAATTTGTCATTATCTCTCAGAAGAATGCGATTGCAAAAAAAAGAAATATTTCTGACCGTGTTTTTTGTTTCAACGAACTTTTGAAGAACAATTGAACCATTCGTCAATCATGGCATGCCATTCAGTAGAGCGTGATCTTGGATCGAGTGGAAGAAAGCGTATTCAATTGAAGAATTTGGTACGTGCTCGGGCAAGTTTTGTTTAAGAATGCTTCGCTGGATCTCTAAGAGATTTCCAGTTGACATTGGTCGGGACTACCGGGGAAATAGAACAAAAAGGTACATAATTTCATGCTTTTGTACGATGAGCTTGAAATTTCTGTCAGACGCAATCTCTTCAATGGGGGATTGTATCTCGTCAAGTGACTTGAAGTCAATTTCAATTTCTCCGGAACCGTTTCATTCACTTGAAGACGCAGTCTTTTTAGGACTAGTCTTTGTGTTGCTATTATGACAGGAGAGACCTAATAAGTGAAAACTTCAAAATGTCTCCCCAGTTTGTATCTAAGTAACTTTTATAAACAATGACTCATTGAGAATTGAGCGGACAGTGCTTGTAAAGGAAGAAGAAGATTTGCTTTTAAGTTCATGCCGACAAAAGAGAAACTATCTTAAAAGGAATTGGAAACCATTGGTTAGTACTCAAAATAATTGTTGGAATAAAAACTTACTTGGTAACGAGTGACGGAGAGCTGTTGATAGTATAAAACATTGTGAGAAACGGCTCCCTCTGAAGTAACACATTTTTTTGAGAAAGAGGAAATTTCGCATCCAAATAATAAAAGGTTTCAGATAGGCATCTAAAAGCCCACAAAGTAATGCTGCAGGGTGTTTTTTTTCTTTCATTATTTTCTTGCAACTTCAATGACCAGTTGAGCCCAAATTTTCACAGATAGGTTATTTGATGCACATGTTGGAACACACCAAGTGAGAAGACTGGTCTTTGACAATTACAAAAGGTGTCCAGTGCCTTTTAGAATGGATTTCTGCATGCCGCCGACGAGACAAAAGACCCGCCGACAAAATGACGAACCTGGACCCACAAATTCCTCAAGGCAGACGTCTCCGAAACTAATAACGACTTCCTACTGACTAACGAACAGAATGGTAATCGAAATCTATTTGAAAATCTGCAATGACCGAGTTCTGAAGGAATTCTTACACCTGTACGTGTACCCCTTTATTCCTTGGGATATAAGCAAAGTCAACCCTTGTGACAGAGGGGGAAGCCTAGGAGATATTGACCCGTGTGACTTGCGGCCTTTGTAGCCATTCGATCCATGTTTTGTTGTGGGTTTTTAAAAAAGGGGTCATGGCATTCACACAGCTTCAAATTCACCATAGGAAGCGTTTCCGAATCTTCGGAAAACGGACAGACACAAACTCACATGACACGACGTATTGACGATGCTGTGGGACACGAAAGGAACTACGACAAGCAATTGAATTGCACTTCCGCCTGTATAAAGAGCCCGTGGAAATGAAAATCAGCTGAAACTCAACCTAGATTGAAAGGATACGGACTCGCTGATTTGATAATGATTTTATAACAAAGCTGTAGGAGATTATGTTAGGTTTACTTCAGTCGGATGTGTCTATACATAGAGCTAGGTCCTAGCTCTATGGTCTATATTACGCACTGGTGTATAGCAAATTAAAGGGGCAGTCAGGGGAATGTCACTTTAATGCTACATACCTTAACTTTACGAGCTATCCTAACTGAAAACCTGTTTCAGTGACATTAGGTGTGTTTAAATCGCATTTGTCCACTTTAAGCTTTGGTGTTTAGTAAATTAAAGGGACAATCAGGGGAATGCCACTTTTCTTCTAAAAAACTTTAGAGCCATCCTAACTAAAAACGTGTTTTGTGAATACTGGGTTTGTTTCAGTCGGAGGTATCCACGTTATGCGTTATTGTTAACAGCTTAAAGGAGCAGTTGGTAAGACACTACTAGATGTGCAAAGGTCGTGGGTTCAAATCCCACTCGAGTAATATGCCTGTGAATTTTGTTCACAGAAAGTAGTGAGTATTCAGTGTTACAAATATTGGTGTAACTGTGTATTAAAAGCCCCCCCCCCCCCAAAAAAAAAAATAATAATAAATAAAAAAAATAAAAAATATATATATATATATATAAATCTTCATCCTATTAACAACTTCAAAAGAAACATTGATAGCGCGGCATGCCGACTATGAGAAAAGAACATTAATTTAAAGCTGTGTGTGTATTGCAAATAGCATTTTCTCCACCCTTCGCCCATGCAAGTATCTGAAAGCCATTAAGGTTCACATCACACCCTCAAATCTCAAGATCCAACCACGCGATTCATGTAATTAAAAGGAACTACATAACCAATATGACCACCCCCCCCCCCTAATCTATCAGCAAGGGATGAGAAAAAACCTTAGCCCGATGGCTTCACACGATCTCATGTCATTCTGTATCATTCATCCGTTCAATCGTAAGTTGTAAAATAATTTTACAACAAAAAACACTCGTCTGGGTTAGGCTGAATTTAATGGACGAGCATGCATGTCGCAATGAGTTATTGCTAGCTCCGTGGTTATACACTTTGCGTCCGATTCGACTCGTTGCATCTGCATGTTTACAGAGGAGCCCTTCCTGCGCATGACTGAGAACTGCGTGCAGCTCAATTTATAAGTACGTGAAATCTTACATTTTTGCATAAAGTTATGAAAGTGGGAAACGGCTTTAAAACATGTTGTCGTTTTCTTTCTACCCTATAAGGCGTATCACTAGACTCTCTGATTAAGTGGCAATTGCTTTAATAGCAAGACACAGAAAAACATAAAGTATTATACTCTAAACACATGGTGTTAGCACAATGGGTGCGTTCGTTTTAGCTTCCCTGGGTCGACCCCGGTGTGTGGCGGGTTTAATTTTCCAGGAACACGTTCGTCCTGGAAAAAAAAACGCCACACACCGGGATCGACCAGGAGAAGCTAAACGAACGCACCCAAAATAAATATACATATACTTATCCGTCACAAGGCAACGCCCAAAACCCACATAAATCGCAAACAAAATGTACATTAGATTGATTCGAGGACAAAGGATGAAGACTAGCCAAGATCATTCAATCAAGTTCTTACCGAACATGGTGGTGAAGCAAGATGGCCAGTTTGACAATCGCTTCTCAAGACACAGTTCTCAAGGAGCAACACCAACACAGCAAGTTATTAATTCTACACACATGGTGTCATCGCATACCAAATTATACATTCACCCGTAACCATGAAACGCCAAAAACCCACATAAATCACACACAAAATAGGTTCATTAGATTGCTTCGAAAGCGACAGATGAAATCAACCGTTTAGAAAAGAAGTATCATTCAACAAAGTCCATGCAAACATTGTGGTGGCGCAAGTTGATAGTTTGACAACCGTCGAGTATGTATAACTTCGACGGGAATCTGAGTTAAGACAGTGGACACTATTGGTAATTGTCAAAGACTAGCCTTCACAGTTGGTGTATCTCAACATATGCATAAAATAACAACCCTGTGAAAATTTTAGCTCAATCGGTCATCGAACTTGCGAGATAGTAATGAAAGAAAAAAACCACCCTTGTCACATAAAGTTGTGTGCGTTTAGATGGTTGATTTCGATACCTCAAATTCTAAACTTGAGGTCTCGAAATCAAAGTCGTGGAAAATTACTTCTTTCTCGAAAACTACGTCACTTCAGAGGGAGCCGTTTCTCACAATGTGTTATACCATCAACCTCTCCCCATTACTTGTCACCAAGAAAGGTTTTATGCTAATAATACATTTTTTCCACTGCCTTTGAATGAAATCTGATATTTGCGGGTAGAGTTAAATGGCATTGCCTTGGAAGAGACTCATTAATCATTGAACATAATTGGTTTTCTAATGGATACACTTTGTCTATTCCTTAAAGTGATCTCCATGGGGTGTAATTTAAAATCCATTATGGAGAGTGGGGATATTAAACTTGGACTTTGTGCATGCTGCCTTCATCATGGGTGGTTCCCCGTATCGAATAACATTAACAAATGATAATAATCATTTTGCAAATAGGAACCAGACTATTTTGTTCTTCCAGCCTCGGTTCGGTAACATTGATATCAATGGGAGAAATTTCAAGATGGCTGCACCATGATGAACTTATAGAGGGCGCAAAGGGCAAAACTAAATCCGCTGAAACTGTTCCAGACGTCAAAGATTCCAACAGAGCGCGAAAAGGGCAAATCAAAATGTTATCAAAAACAAATAGAGCCTATCTACAAAGATACAGACACAAACAAATCCAGCTCTGTGTTGCACACACTCTGTGAACATTTTTCTGTAACACTATGAAAAAACACTGTGTGGACGTGTTTATGTCCACACAGTGTTTCAAGTCCCTACACTGTGTGGACCACTTTTGTTCTGAGGTCCACACTTCGCAAGTTGGCTAAACACTTAACAACAGACTTGTCAATAACATTCCTGTTATCTGTCTCAGCTCCCTCAGGGAGTATACAGCCCTGAGGTGCCGAAGGTTTTTTCAAACACAATATCAACCTCTACCCTCGCAGGTATTCATTTGTACTCCAGGGTGAAGGGAAGCAAATATAGTGATTAAAGTGTCTCGCTCAAGGACACAAGTGTCACCCCCTCTATTGTCCTTTAGTGTCCTCTTTCTTATTGAAATACTTTGTTGGGTAGAATTGCTTTCTTTTGATTTCTTGTACGGTAGCACTGTTCCAATCGTTTGAGAACCACATCAATTATTCATAATAAAAGTGATCGCACAACCTCAATATTTAAAAGGAATCGAAACAGGTGCAATCATATAATTAAAGGGTTGTGTAAGTTGTTGTAACACAAAACACAATATCCACAGATTTACATTGAACTTAAACAGTTTGAAGATAAAGATTGTAGAAAGCTTCCCTTAAAAAGTTACTTGCTGAGGTGCGTTAGTTTTCGAGAAATGAGTAAAAACGACGTCACGAAAATAATGTCCGTCTCAATTTTAGCATGTAAAACGTATTTCCATGCTAAAATATTTTTTTTTTCGTTTCCTGAGACAAACATTATTTTCGTGACTTGTTTTACTCAATTCTCAAAAACTACAGCACCTCAGCAAGTATTATTTCCATGGAAACCATCAATATCTTCAAACCGTGTATAAGTTAAATTTAAATCTCTGGACATTTTGTTGTGTGTCTTACAACAAATATCCACACCCTTTAATATGAGCCAAACTTATTCCAAATTAATGAACTTATACTGGTCATAAATCTATAAGTACATCTACCCTGATATAAAACTGTCAATTTCTCAGTCCCGGGGGAAATTATTTTTTTATGCTGATAAAAGTTCCAATTTCCCAAGCTATAATGACCCAATTGTGTTCAAGTTGTATCGCTACACATACAATCATGTAAAGTGTGTTAGTGCAAAAACAGGGTCCGATTTCATGGAGCTAATTAAGTACAACAGTAACCTAAGCACAATCAAATGTGACTTATTCAGAATAAGGTTACCAGCCAAACTACCATGACACATGTAAAATTTGTAACTGGTATCCTGTTCATTGCTGCTTAGCAGGAAATTATAGGCACTTAATACGTTTGATAAAATTGTCAAAGAACAGTCCTCTCACTATGTGTATCTCAACATATGCACAAGTGTCCAGTGCCTTTAAGGCAGTGGACACTATTGGTAATTACTCAAAATAATTTTTATGATGAAACCTTTCTTGATTACGAATATTGGGGAGAGGTTGATGGTACACAACATTTTGAGAAACAGCTCCCTCTGAAGTGACGTAGTTTTTGAGAAAGAAGTAATTTTCCACGAATTTGATTTCGAGACCTCAGATTTATAATTTTGAGGTCTCAAAATCAAGTATCCGAAAGCACACAACTTCGTGTGACCATGGTGCGACAAGGGTGTTTGTTCGTTCCCATAATTTTAACTCAATAAATAGGGTAATATCTTGCAACTTCGACGACCGATTGAGCTCAAATTTTCACAGGTTTGTTATTTTAGGCATAAACATGTTGAGATACACCAACTGTGAAGACTTATCTTTGACAGCTACCACTAGTCTTTAAGCAGCTCTATGAAATTGGACTGAATCAAAGTAAACGAGACATCGAAGACTGTCGGTGGTCTGTTACAATGAAATGTGTTTTCTCGCTCATCACGCCTGACATCACGCCCTTTTTTCCATAACGTTAACTCAATAAATAGGGTAATGTTTAAAGGTCATGTGACAATTTAAAGCACTTAATCTCCAAGCATGGTCTGACATGCCCCCGTAAAAGGATTCCCAATTTTACGCCCCAAGGTTAACTCCTGGGTTTGTTCATGGTCTAATTATTTTGTTGGGTTAAATTATGATTTTGTTTGCTTTCTGATTTATCGTGGTCTATATTTTGTTTGAATCTGTGCCAATCATATTTTTACTGACACAAATTTTGCGATAAGTGTAAGAGCAAAATCAAATCAATATAGTTGTCAGTGACCGGATTTTAAAGTGTAAATTCAACGCTAAAGTTTTTCGGAATGTAATCAACATTTTGTATCCGTACCGGTAAATCAGATTTTCGAAATATAAAGAATATCTTTAAAAACAAATACACAAACAAGAATTGTATCCCACGAATATCTGAAAATGGCAGTCAATTGTACTCTGGTCAAATAATTCTTGTACGAACCCTATTAATATCTAAAAGCCTTTGGTGTACAAAACGCGGACGTACAATGATTTCCCAAAGGTTTTGCGTGTGAAAATCTCTTATCGAATTATGACTCTGTAAAGACTCCAGCTTGCAAGTTTTCACCTCAAAAAGATTCACCTCAAATCATAATTTCGAGCTGACGAAAAAACGCCGTAGACAGAACTCATGTTTAATTTGATCAACCATAATACATGTACATGAAAACTGTTAAGGTGAAGGATTATTTCGATGTGTAAGTCAAAAACATAATGGATATAAACTATGCACAATTTCCAGCATGTACAAAACACATTGTTCTTGATGTTGGTTGCAACAGCCGAAATCGGTTGTTGCAGTTGATGTTGTCAAGGTTTTTCGATCAGATAACCATGGGGCCATAGTGGGTCCCCTTCCCCCACCACTCCCAACCTTTCAATAGCTCAATAGCGTCTGTGCCAGCACGGTAAATGTCACCGTTCTGGGTTTTTGTTTTATTGATTTGGAAAGAGACACTATGGCTACGCTTTGCTCTAATACGAATCTACCATTTTAATCAAAAGGTAAACACCTTGCATGTTATCATTTGATAAAATGCAGCTAATTCAATAGTGTAGACTCTACCATTACTCCCAATTACCACCAGACTAGTTGTGGACAAATACCTCAATGGACTTACCAAATCAAATTAAAGGATCAATATGTAGACGTCTGGGATTCAGACGCCCGCGTCTGGGACCAAGAGGGCCGGCAAACGAGCACCAAGTTGCCCTTTTTGAAACCACGCTTTGAATGGTTATTAAATTATGGGATAACTTTCCGTATGGCGCCACCACTTTTTCACTCATTTTTACAAAAAGGGATATATCAATCAGGTAAATCAGATACTATATTATTTTATTTCGAATGAAAAAGTGGTGGCGCCATACGGAAACTTTTCCAAATTATGCAGTGCTTGTTTCGCAGTACGTGGACAATTGTTTTGAATAATGAACGAAAACAGACAAGCCTTTAGAGAAAGTCCACGGTACTGGGTCAACTCAATTTACTTTCTCTCCCAATGAATGCATAACAAATAAATCATACAACAACGATGGTCATTTTGTCAAGTTTCCTTGGCAAAGGGAGACTATTACTGGTGTCTAGTTAAAATAGACTGGCTCTTATACAAGGGCTGGTGAAACCACACAAAGAAACTAGATTAGAGCTTCAACCTGAAAGATCATGTCATTATGAAAATTATACCGTTTACAGTCCTCCAGAGAACGATTTTGTAATTAACCCCCCCCCCCCCCCCCCCCCAATAGACTTGAAGACCCCCTACATCATAATTGCCCATTTCGAATTTCGCAGTCGTAAATGACAGTGCAAATATCTCCGATAAGCAAAACCATTTCTTCAATTCCGTCTTCTGAATTATTTGCAGGGGGCGCCTCCCATGATAAATAAACCACAAACAACAACATTATTGCAGCAGATTATACAATAAATAAATAAGAGAAGAGGTGATAATATATATAGCACTTACATGAGACTTGAGAGAGGTGCATGGAGCTCGGGCTGGAGTCGAACCATAACTCAAACACGGGAAGGAAAAGGGTGGTGCGTTCGTTTAGCTTCCCTGGGTCGACCCCGGTGTGTGGCGGTTTTTTCTTCCAGGACGATCGTGAGTAATTATCTGCACACGTTCGTCCTGGGGAAAAAACCGTCATACACCAGGGTCGACCCAGGGAAGCTAAACGAACGCAACCAGGCTTCGCTTTGTAAATGACAATGTGACCAACGCCCCACTCTCTGCACTGATGTGTTGTACCCATTCTCACATTCCAAACCTGGGTATAATTGGTATGAATACAAAGACATCAACAAAAGAACCACACAAAGGGAGTAGGTATGTCAAATGGATACTCTATATGCAAATTCACTTTAGTAATTATTAATACTTTGCATGTTACGGTACTGATTCAATGGTCTTGCTATAATGGTCGTCGCGACCGAGTGTATTCAGCGTATAAAGGTGGTTATTAGTCATTAGAGTGTGGGTTCGAGTCCCGTGGTCTTGTTTAAACTGCTTCTCTACACCCAGTGGTGATCATCCGTATCATGCACGGTTTGTATAATACATAACCCCTGAAGACGGTCCGGTTTGGACCGAAAGCTAAGACCGTCTACCCGTCTACCTCAATTCAAATTATAGGGAGAAATAACTTCTTTCTCAATTACTTCAGAGGGGCCGTTTCTCACAATGTTTTATACCATCAAAAGCTCTCCGTTTCTCGTTACCAAGTAAAGTTTGTATGCTAACAACTGTTTTGAGTAATTGTTTATAATTATAAGTGTCCAGCCGTCGACTTCACCAAACTCATCCTAACTTAGCATTAATCTTAGGACTTTAGGACGAGTTCAGTTCCATATCTGAAGACGTAGGACGCATTGAACCCATCCGGGTTACTTGTCCTAACTCGAGATAGGATTGAAATCGGCTGCAGTGCCTTTATTAGAATCGTCTCAATGGTGATGAAAATGTCCCTTTAAAAACAGGTCATTATTACTATAGATCTTACACAATCGTGTCGTATCGTACAGGGAATCCAACCGGGATCCCCGTAACGGCTTGCACCTTTTGTAATTGCAAAGTGGATTGCAACCACTAATTCACAGAACGTCCCCCTGGTTTAAAACCACACCACGCAAACTGATGAGCCAACTAATGAACTTCGACAGCACACTATAAAACGCACTCAGTTACATCATAGAAACATCTTCATCAATTGGGTTCGTGTAAAAACTACACACTGAAAAAATCCTGTTTCTGAAGCCTGAACATCTGAAGTCACACCTCGTGAATCCTGCCCGAGATATGCGTTAAGCCAACTTCCATAATCACCTTTGACCTTGCGTTCATTTCACATGGCTTTAATGGTCATGGAGATTTATAGTTAAATCAGACGTGCATGGGTATTATACAAATCCAATACTTAGCTGTCTTTATTCTTGCGGATAAAGACAAGGGACCAGTCCACTGTCTGTGCTAATGCTGAACAAATACATGGTTGAAATAAGCAGAGTTGTCTAGTAGGATACACGTCTCAATTTGTGC
Source organism: Asterias rubens (assembly GCF_902459465.1). Taxonomy (NCBI): domain Eukaryota; kingdom Metazoa; phylum Echinodermata; class Asteroidea; order Forcipulatida; family Asteriidae; genus Asterias; species Asterias rubens. The sequence continues at coordinate 9,514,477 of NC_047079.1, forward strand.
CGAGATAAGTAGAAACCAATGATACATGGATCAACGACTTCGCTTCGCTCCAGGGCCGTGGAATTTGTCATTCTTGCCTTTATATGTTTTTATTGCAAGATATACATTGTGATCCTCGGCTAATCAGCCTTTGATACCAGGACCGCCCGTATGTCCTGCCATGGCGCTAGACGAAGGTGGTTTCTTTATCACTCTCTAGTTTGTCATGGGGCCCTGTGCTTTCTTTAATTGACGTTTCGCGACGGGATACGCATGGTACGCATGGTGCGTACAGTAATGAGGTCACGATGGTCGCGTTCCCTGTGTACTATAGTAATGAATACCGAAGCTTTCCATCACATAATGAACGAGGGGACCACGCTGTAGAGCATCTTGACGGTGTTGGCGCCTTAGCAAGACACCATGTGTGCAATAATATTTGTTTTATTAATTCTGATTTTATTTTACACCGGGAAGCGATCTTACTATTGCCCCACTCATTCTGATTTTAAACGAATGAGTTTTAAAACAAAAGTCTCGGATTGACACACCCTTCTACCCCAGTTGAAGTACACAACATTGCTTAGAGTAAAGACTAGACAACTTTCTCACAATATGTACACACAACTTACATGGTAAAAAGATGGTTTTGGTGGTTCTATAGGATATAATAAAAACTTAAGGCTAGTCCTAACTTGAGATAAGACTAGTCTTAACTCTTCGTGAAATCTGCCCCTGGTTCTTTCAACCATGCAAGATCTGGTCTTGAAGTCAAGACGGTAATTGTTAAGCGCGGTGTAGTTACGGGGACGGTACACACACCCTCGATCCCAGCATGTGAGTCAGACGCAAATACCACGCGCTACCTACGACCGCTGCATGAACGACAATCGCATTGTGACTGTTGCATGAACGGGGGGGCGGGGGGGCGGCAGCAATAACGACTTGTCATCAAGTCAGGATCAAGATGGGGGTGGGGGGCAGACAAAACAGGTTGGGTGCTTTACAACCCCATCCCACAAAAAACAACAGTACAGAAACCGCAGTACTACTACTACAGGCACATTAGGGTAACAGACACAGCTTGTACGAAAACATTCCTACATGACTATTGTTTTGTACAGCTCCTCAACAAACACTTAAACAAATTATGTGATAAAGACACGGGTCAGATATCTTATGATTAATTAAACAGTTTGTAATTAAAGCCAAACTGACCTCCATGCAAGTATCCTTGAAATAATTATAAATTAGTGATTATAATGGATATAAGATCTGGTTGGATACACAACTCTTTTTTTACCTTTTTTGTTTACTTTTTTTTCCGGAACACTCATTCGTTCAAACCGTCTAGCTTTATAAGAGCGTCAACGCTGGAAATTGACTCTGCACACATTTTTTAGACAATACAATTAAAAGATACACGTTTACGCTTTCTCCATGTCTCTTGCCCATAAACCAACCCCATCCACCTGGTTAAGTCACTGTTGTACTTCTTTGCCTGCCAATCAATGACATTTTCCTCCATGGAATGACCAATCATCTGAATTGAATTGAATTGAATTGAATTTACTTGAATAGAAAAAAAAACAATAAGTACACTGAGAAGTTCAATTTGAGTTGGGGATAAAGACACAGCTAATACACACTGCTCTAGAATTGCAACGGTCGTGGGTTCGAATCCCACTCGAGTAACATGCCTGTGGTTTGTTTGTTTGTTCACCGAACTCGGGAAAGTACTTAACGAACAGTGTTAACACACATCGGTTTAAAATAAGGTTAAATCTTAATACACTGATATTAACACACTACAAAGCATGGCAGGTTTTCTGACGGATTTGTTTGGGCTGACAGATACCAATGCTGTACCACGTATATATCTGTTTAGGGTAACACGAACAAATCTTTCGTTTACCTTTCCACTTTTAAAATTTGCGGTAGAAACATATTGTTTTATTCAATGTTATTTTTTGTTTACTATGTTATTACTTTGATAATGATTAGACATCTGTTTTAATTATACGTTTTTGTAACATGATCAATTTAAAAACACTTGTTGACCTCTAAAACTAATTGTTGATAAACGTGTAAATTGCTTCACGCAATCCTTGAATGAATTCCATTTCGGAAAAAAAACATGTATGTATGAATATGATTATTGTTTACGTCCATCAATCCAATTGACAATTGTTGATTAAAGTATTGTTATTACTTTCAAATATCAATGCAAACTATTGTTCAATTTGAATGATTGGGTTTAGTGTGTTATGGAAATGTCACCCGAGGACATTTACAGCAACTATTTCCAGGCAATCGTCATGAAAAAGCCAACAGATTTTCCTTGTTGATCGTAAGACGTTGCTCCGAAATGACTCAGTGCTACCAAAGTGGTACTGCAGCATGCACATTAGTTGGTTTCCTCCAAGTTGCCTGTAAAAGTTTCCTCGTTTGACAAATGCCCAAGCTCCATTTTGCATGTTTAAAATGTTTTGCAGACGACCTAGAACTACATATTATAGAAAGTTGTACAAATGTGAATTGGTTTTCGGTGCATTATACCTTTTATGAAGATGTAAATAATTAGATTGTAGATGTGATAAATACTTTAAGATACCGTAGACACTAATAATTGTTTTTTATGAAAACAGATTAAGACTTCTGGCTAGTTAATATTGTGTACAGAACAGTAGTATAGTGACTCGTTATTGACAATATCAACGTACGTTCATAAACAAAAAAAAATGTCTTATTATTTCGTGTTGTTGTGTAAACGTTTAAATAGCAGATAAAATTAATGGTAATTATCAACTTTGCCTTCTACTGCAGTCCGTGTGCGTGTGTGTGTTAGTTATACAGAAGCTAATGACAAAAACAAAGTTGCAATGACAACAATAACGTATAGACCATTCGCAGTAGACCTTTATCACGCATGCCACCATCTTGGTCAAGTTCCCTGTTTCCATAACAGTAATGAGTGCTACTTTCATTGCGGAAACATGGCACCAGACTATTATTTCTTCCAGCCACGGTTTGGTTACAATGAGTTGGAATGGAGTAAAATCAAGATGGCCACACCGTGGTAAAGGTCTATGACGTTATAAGCGCCTGCAGCTGTATGGTCAAGGCTAGCCAATTGACGGGAGTTAAATTAGATGTGAAGATAAAAAAAAAATGGTGCTTGTCTCACCCATACAGGCGCCAAAATCAAGGTTGAGGTTTTTTTTTCGAGGGTGGTGTCGTCAGACTAATTGGGTCAATCCTAATTACATATTGTTTCCAGATCAGTAGACATGTGGGTCGAGTTTCATGAAGCTGTTTAAGCAGAAAAAAATGCTTAACAATGTTCTGCTTATATAAGCAGAAATGTGCAGGATACCAGCCACAAATGGTATATGTGACTTGGTATGTTGGCTGGTAACCCTGTTCTTGTAAGCTACATTTCATTAGCCCAATTACATAAGCTGTTTAGCAGAACACACTGCTTAAAATGTCTCTTTGATAATGAGTGGGGCTCAAGAAGCAACAGTGTAAACTTAGTGTTGGCTCTGGTAAAATGTCTTTGCTAATCAAGATTTTCCTGTGCTTAGCAGGTTTGTGTGCTTTCGGACTTTATGATATTGGGCCCTGCTCACTCATGTCGCCGCCCTCTTGGTCTAGTTCCCTTTGTGTACAATCAAACTTGCAGATACATATACTGACAAGGTGCCAGACTAATATTTGCACCGAACGGTAACATGACATTTTTTCGAATCCATGTGGCCAGGGCATGGCCGAACGGTTACATCTTATCTTTTCGAAACCATGTGGCCAGGGCATGGGCTTGAGTCAAGGCTTCGTCAGTTATATTCAGACAACTAGCGATTTCCTAACCGGGATTTCAATGGTAGACGGAACCCAAGCCGAGGCTCAATCTGAAGCCGTCGCCGTTTCGAAAAGATCCATAGATTTGACTGATATGGAGGCAAAATGACAATGTCATAAGAAACGCCTCTTTATGTACTTGCAATATTGTTACTGAAATGGATGGTGCACTAACCTCCAGATAAAACAAAAAGTTGACTTCCACTGAAAGAACAAAAAAAGGGCAAACGGATTGGAACTCAATCTCATCGGACCAAACTAAACATGACTTCTCCTTCGCGTGACAATGTGGTACCAGCAAAATAGTAAAACTACTCGGATCAGAATGTATAATTGGTTTCTAGCAGTTACAAATCATACCATTACTAAACATTAAACTGTCAATTTAAAAGCGGTTAGTATCTTTAAATGTGCACTCCAGTGCAGTTTAGCGAGAACACATATAGGTATATAATTTTGCTTTGCTTTGCTTAAATTTGAAAAGGGTTCTTGCCGGGAGCGGGTTGATAAACTGTTTAGCAATTGTTGTACAGATTGTGATGTTGCTTTGACCAAACTTCCCTTGTGAAGTTGATCATAATTTGTTTCCAAAACACTGTGCAAGTCTTGCAAATATTTTGAATTTGTTGGTAACTTCAGTTCCGACGTCAGTGTATGGAGCCCCTAAATGGACATGTTAAAAAGAATGAAAAAGGTAAACACTAAAGATTATTTTGTTCACTCGACAACTAAAGATCATTTCGTTACGAGGGGAAAAAAAACGTTTTTTGGGAATGAAATAAGTTATTTTGTGGGAAACGACATACTATTTCGAGGGTCTAAAGTAATATTTCTACTGGGACAAAAATAATGTCAGTTTTTGTTGACCCTTTCTCTGTTTTACTTGTCTCTTTAGGGGCTCCGTATCAATGTTTTTTAACGAAAAGAACAAAGTTGGTAACCTTGACGTCAAATACGCTCGATAATTGCACAGTCATTTAGGAAACCAGTGCACCTGAAAGTTGATGTCTAATCACGATATCCCTCAGTTATTTAAATATGTGGAACCCGCTTTATATAGTAACCTTTAATAAATAATGATATTTTCAGACGATTGGACCCTTCCAGTTCACAGGGTGCTCTCGTGCACTCGGACACCCCCTGGCTTTAACCAATTGAGTCTCGAGGTGTGAAGTGTATAGATTCTAAGGCAAAGAATGAAGCCTTGAAAAGCAATGTGTCGGACACTTTTGTGATTAAGATTAGGCATTTTGCATTATGGTAAATACATTATAGAAACCGAGTAAATAATTTAGAATTGTGCAAGGAAAATGGTGGAGTTTCGGCAAGAGTATATACACTGCAAAAAAAAAATGAGATGTAGGTTTGAAACCATTATATGTACACATAGATACCATACAAAAAAATCAATTACCTCATAGGGTGTCAAAATACCACTTTACTTCTGCCAAGACAACGTCAATGGTACACGATTTGGCGTGTTGTGGCCCGAGTGGTCTACTGGTTCATTGAACCCAAGCTCGGGTGTTGTCAGCATCGGGGTGTGGGTTCGAATCCTGGTTATGACACTTGCACACTTAAGCCACTAAACCAACTGCTTTGTTATAACAGTTCGGAAGGTAGTGCATTCTGCTCCTGCCAGCCTCAAAGTGGATGATACCCAAGCCTACGTCCACAAGGTTTGAGAAAGGGTAAACCCCTTTTCAACCCTAGGAGTAGCCCCTGGTTGCAGTTGATATGGGTTTTATTTTACCATCCCAAAAGGGACTGACTGCTAAATGACAAATAGAATGCCTAGACGCATTGCTCAACATACCAGTGCCGTAAGAAACTCCTAAGAATTATAGCCCTGGGGTTCTAAAAACACCCCCCCCCCCCCCCTTAAGGACGTGCTCGGAATAGATGACATTGAATCGCATATGTCACCCGGGTATTTAACATTCCCCAATTAAAATCACCAGAAGGACAGGTGCCCGACCTTGTCTTTAATGGTTAAGAAGCCTTTGTTTGACATAATTGTACGCATCAATGCCAATTAGTTGAGCCCTGTTAGACTAGAACATCGGGAAACTCTATATAATTCCCTTGACGCTATTTGACGGTGACTGTGGAGTTTACGATGTTCGTTAAGCTTCGAGAGCCAGTGAGTACTTTATCAACAAGGAGTGTGCGCGGTACTGCACAAAACATAGTAAAAATAGGAAAGTATAATGTAAGCAATTCTATAGAGGAACTCAACTACAGGTGCATAATAGTTGGTATGACACTGCTCTATAATTGCAAAGGTCGTGGGTTCGAATCCCACCCGAGTAAAATGCCTGTGTTTTTATTTTTTATTTTTTTCACAGGACTCGGGAAAGTACTGAGTATACAGTGCTAACACACATCGGTGTATGGGTAAAAACCAAAAATTAATATTCTTTATCCCCGATGCAAATTTAACATCTATCAAAAATTAACGAGGTGCATATAACTTGAATCGGTTGCAGTACTTGTAAAAGTACTAGTGCGAGTAACAGTTGTATAGTTGTTTTTTGTCAATAGACTCCGTCAACCATGTTGTGCCCAATTTGGTAAAGCAAGCGCAGAAACTTGCTAAGCACCGACAGATATTGTTTAGCCCAAACTGGGAATGCACCAAATCAAAATCCCATGATGGTGCCCATCTCATATTTTGCTTGGCAGAGAAATGTGCTAAGCAGTATTTTCTGCTGAACTGCTTTGAAATTGGGTTGTAGTTTTTTTTTTTCATTATATATAATTACATGCTGTATATATACCTATACGAGACAAATTAAAATAAAGTACTAAATGTAAATAATTTTAAAAGATGTGGTAGATTAAATGAATGACGCATGTGCTTGTTATATAAAAACTAAATCTCTGTGGGTATTACTTGTGTTTTAATAATTGCTATAACTGATGTTAACTTGACCGTAATGTGATAGTAAAATGAGAGTTTGACACGAAGCTCTCAAACTGGACAAAAAAATCTGCTTGTACGTGTGTGGTTTTATTCATTCATTGTGTTTGTTAATCAGTCTTGTCTTAAAAGGAGCGTTTATAAGTGGCAATGAAGCATAGTCATCAAAGAAAGTCCCATTATAGTTAATTGAAGAAGCAACTGTCCAGAGCAATTTCTATGCACGACATGCTGCCGAACCTTGCGGTCAAATTCAAGGAATTTTGTTTAATCAGACAAGTATGATAAGCATTACTAAATCGTGCTAAGTACAAAAACAGAGTATACCAACCAACGTGCTGGTGATTCGTGCTGCTTGTCAACGGTGTCCGTATTAAATATGAACTAATTACAAACATTTAGTGAAGATATTATGGAAAGGTTTGCGCTAACAAAGTAATGAGTACTCTAAGTTGGGGGTGGTTCTGAAAAGAACCGGTGGTTTCAACTCGAAGTTTCGATCAGTATGCTCTGAACCACCAACTCATTAGAGATAGTCATTACATGGTGTTACCGCAAACCTTTCCATATCGTATTTCCACCTTGCAAAGTTTCAAAAATTTAGATTAAGATTACAAATAGCTACCAGCAACTAAAAAACAAAAACAAATGTACACCCCATCCCAAGGGCATAGAAGTGTTTATTATTACATTCCTTTGTTTATGCAATTTAATTTTGTTGAAAATATTTTTTTTGCTATTTTGACACAAACAAATCAAGCTACGTACACCCTAAAGGCATAGAAGTGTTTTTTTTATACAGTCCTTTGTTGTGCTATTCCATTTCGTATAAGTATTTTGATATGTCGACATAAGCAAAAAGATCTTCGTGTCAACAAGACTAAACACAAGCAAATATAACTCCCCGTGGACTAAAAGTGTTTATGATTCGTTTTAGAGTTGACGTTCAAAATAATGTCTGTCAACTGCTTCTCCAAATGACTAGAAAGGATAATTGTTCCTGCCCAAAGCAAAAACAGCGTAATTTCTCCTCCATGTCTAAATTTGGATGAAATTCTCCTGTCCTTTTCATTCAATTGAAGCTGAACAATGGCTCTACACAATTAGCCCTACAGTCACCCCAAATCTGAATGTTTCCATACGTGTGTATGACAATCACCTCTCGCCAACCATTGCTCTTAAAGTTCTTGCGCACTATTTTGGCCTTAAGCTAAGCAATTACAAGCTTCTTGAATTGTTACTCAAATAATGTCTCACTCACACTCAAATAATGAAAACACTCAGCAGAAGTCTTTTGTGATGCATCCGAAAGCACATAAAGTAGTGCAACAAGGGTATTTTTCTTTGATTACTCTCTTGCAAATTCGATGACCAATTGAGCCCAAATTTTCACAAGTTTGTTATTTTATGCATTTGTTGGGATGGGATACACAAAGTGTGAATACTGGTATTTGACAATTCCCAAAGGTGTCCCGTGTATTTCGAATGAAAGGTATACATTTGGTAAACATTCATATAACAAAAATAACGGCAATTAAAACCTACTTGGGTATAACAAATACATCAGCCTTTGATAGTATAAAGTAATCAGAGCTTTATTTAAATTCGAAGAAAAGTAGTAATGGAATTACCAAACGTGCAGCAGCCGATTTCACAAAACTCTAGGATTAATCCTAACTCGAGTTAGGACGAGTAACTCGTCCTAACTCTCGTCCTAACTTAGGATGGGTTCAATGCGTCCTATGTCTTCAGATAGGGAACTCAACTCGCCCTAAAAGTCCTAGATTAATCTTAAGTAAGGAAGAGTTTAGTGAAATCGACGGCTGTGCCTTTATAATGGTAGGCCTTTATACTAGATGCTTTTGGAGGCTAGTCAGTCGCCTCTTCCTTTCTCTCTCTCTCTTCTTTTCTAAATGTGCAACTTGTACCCCCTGAGGTGAAATCCAAACAATTAGAATAAAATAAGGTGCATAAGAGAGGTTGCATTGCACACTTAGCAAGGCAAATTTCTCCCTTCCTCCAGGCACTATTCATTGTCTGGCTGTATCACAGCAGAAGCAGAGTCCCCATTCCGATTCCGGTCAATCCGCATTGTCCTTATCTAGTTTCAATGTGCCCCCCCCCCCCCCCCCCCCCCTCGAAGGGTACTCCATGAAAATTAAGAAGCACTTCATCACGGCGTGGACTTCAAAGAAAATTGCAGGTAAATTCAACATCCATTACATTAAGTGTGTACCCCATGGGTGGGGGGAAGAATAGAAATACATTTTAGGGGTCAATATAAGTTCATGCCAGTTGTAATTTTTGCATCACTGAGAGATCGTTGAATGAAATTTGGCCTAATTTCGTCACCTAATTTAAAAAGAAAACTATCGTGTAGGGACTGATTAATAATAATATGCACTCAACTCAGATTTATCTTTCTCCAAAATTCGGGAAAGTACTGAGTATACAATAAAAGACACATGGGTGTAAGGGTTTAAGCAAATAGCAGTAGTAATCACATCACAATACTCGCAGACTATCTTTTAAATAGTATATGTGTGTGTTTTGTTTTGTTTTGTGTATGATTTGTTCTCCAATAAGCCAATTGCGAGTCAGATTTAAACAATGTCTGGTAAAAAGACCCGTTTGCCAACAACCAACCACTTAAAGTAGAATTCCTCAAATGTAGACTATAGAGACAGTTGCTACGTCACATTATTCGAGGCAAGCTTTCGCATAGTTACATACAGGGTGCGTTCGATTAGCTTCCCCGGGTCGACCCCCGGTGTGTGGCGTTTTCTTTTTCCAGGACGAACGTGTGCAGATAATTACCCACGTTCGTCCTGGAAAAAAAAACCGCCACACACCGGGGTCGACCCAGGGAAGCTGGGAACGCACCCATAAAGAGACGTTGAACAACCATAAACACTACAATAGGGTGTCCTCATCTGGAGAATGCTATACAAAGGTCTCTAGTCTGAGGAATTTCAATTTAAGCATTAACTTGTGCCTCAGCAAGTCATTGTACCAGACCTTATACAAATATGTCTCGCAACTGGTTTGTTCTGGAAGCAATTTGGACCTCGACGCAAAGCGAGACGGATAACGTGACGTCATACCGAGGCTATGGATGACACCACATGACGTCATATTGAGGCTATGGGTGACATCACATGGCGTCATATCGAGGCTATGGATGACATCACATGGCGTCATATCGAGGCTATGGATGACATCACACTCCTATGGTTCAACTGATACGCTGAATGGGTAAACCAATTGGCTATAATGTGAAACAGACATGCAATTTATTAAGAAAATGCTTATTAATAATACAAGGAGTTGGTCATAATGGAATACCATCCAGTACGAGTTATAGATCATACATAATAAATACGTTATTGAATGTTGCTGTTTGCAGTTTCTTCGTTTTATCAAGTCTAACATTCGGAAAAAAAGGAATCTGATATTTGGTACATGTTTGTGTCACGATCTGAAAAAGTTAGACAAGCATCCGAAATAAATAAATAAATAATTCAACTCGTCACATTTTTTATGTTAGCTGCAAAAGCAAGTCAGTGCTTAATTTCAATTTATTTGGAGATGCAATAAAGATCTTTACCAGATGTAAGTTTAGCTGGGTAAAATATATAGACACTCACCCAAAGGAAGAGAAACATTCACCCTATATTTTCTATGTTAACAACAAAAATATGCCAGTTCTTCATTTCATTTTAGCGGGGGACTCAATGAAGGTTTTACCATATGCATGTTTTGCGGGGTGGGTAATACGTCACTTGTTAAGCAATTCAAAGGTAAGTGCTCGAATGATTTTAAATAAAGCAATAACTCAAAAGTTACAATTTTTAATTTGTTTGCCATGAGTCTCCACAGCAGATGATTTTGGATTCGATTTGTGTGCTTGAACTTGTCATGGTAAACAGCGCAACGTGTCAACCTTAACCCTAACTCGTGGGTTGCCTTTATTTATAAGTTATGTCACGTTTAAAGGCAGTGGACACTATTGGTAATTACTCAAAATAATTATTAGCATAAAACCTTACTTGGTAACGAGTAATGGGGAGAGGTTGGTAGTATAAAACATTGTGAGAAACGGCTCCCTCTGAAGTGCCATAGTTTGCGAGAAAGAAGTAATTTTCCACGAATTTGATTTCGAGACCTCAGGTTTAGAACTTGAGGTCTCGAAATCAACCATCTAAACGCACACAACTTGGTTTGACAAGGGTGTTTTTTTCTTTCATTATTATCTCGCTATGACCGATTGAGCTCAAATTTTCAGAGGTTTGTTATTGTATGCATATGTTGAGATACACCAACTGTGAAGACTAGTCTTTGACAATTGCCAATAGTGTCCACTGTCTTTAAACATGAAACATACCAGTACAATTACAAAAATATGTATTTATAATTGATGACAAGATTATTTATTTTGATGACACGAAACGTAAACAATTAAGTGTTGACCTCGGGGATGTAGCTTTGATTAAGTTTGGAGAGTACAATAAAATTGGTGATAAAATCAAGGTAAAAGCAAAATAAATGCTGGTACAGGTTCAACCAGTTCTCTGTGTGGAAATTTACATGTTTTAAAGTGCATCCGTTAGCGCTCTTCCATAAATCAACCTACAACACTTTCAAGAAGAAAAGTTCGTAAAGCTTTTTTAGCAGAAGATACTGCTTAACACAAATGTTTGCTAAGCAGCAAAAATGTAAACGTTATGGAATAATGACTGGGAAACCGGTTTTGATAAGCAAGATTTTCCTGGGCTTAGCATGAGTTGTTTGTGCTTACAGTCTCTATGAAATTGGGGCATGGTGACTGGTGCAGTATAAAGCAATCGCACAATATCGGTAAACAGTATTGTCCAAAGGCCCACACTTCGTGTATCTCAACTTATTTATAAAATAACAAACTTGTGAAAATTTAAGCTCCATCGGTCATCGGAGTCGGGAGAAAATAACGGGAAAGTACCATCCTTGTTTCCGCACGTTTCGCAAATCCGTTATTCTCGATACCGATATATTGTTTTAATGGTTCCTCAAAAAGTAAAGCATTTCATGGATTAATATTTCAAGAGAAGTCTTTCATCATTACCTCATGTAAGCCCTGTAAGTTATTTGTAAATCTGTTTGAATGTAAAACTTTTAGTTTTTGCTCTGTTTAGAAAAGTGTCCAATGGCTTGCAGTTCGATCGCCTTAATAGTACAGGATAGGTACACGTTCAGTTAGGCAGCCGAACTCCAAAACAAGCACACGCGCAATCCGAGCACGTACGATGGATTTAAAAGCTTATAATTATTCCTGAAGGTAAAAGCAGTACAGTCTACGGGTTTCAATTTTCTTAAAATCATGAAAGCATTCCTGAGAAAAAAACAAAGATTCCACTAAGACTGATCACCATCTTGTCTCTCTGTAAAGCCACCTACCTAAGTTTTAAAATCATTCGTTCTGCTTCTGCGACTTAAAGGCACTGGACACTATTGGTATTTGTCAAATACCAGTATTCTCACTTGGTGTATCCAAACATGCAAAAAATAACAAACCTGTGAACATTTGAACTCAATTGGTCATCGAAGTTGCAAGAGAATAATGAAAGAAAAAACACCCTTGTTGCATTACTTTGGTGCTTTCAGATATAATAAAGCTCAGCTTCCTCAGCTGAAGACTTTGTATTATTTGAATGAGAAATTACCTCTTTCTCAACAACTAGGCCTACTTTACTTCAGAGGGAGCAGTTCATCACAATGTTTTATACTATCAACAGCACTATCAACAGCTCTCCATTGCTCATTTAAAAGTAATTTTATATGCTAAAAATTATTGTGAGCAATTACCAATAACATCCACTGCCTTTAAGAAGATGTTACTACGGACTTCATCTTTGATTATTATCTGGTCTAAAGGCCGTCTTCTAGGCAGACTTGACGGCTCTTCTTTGATACCATCGAAGTACTTTACTCGGTCTTTGCTTTATTCTTCTTCACAACAACCTTCAAGTACAGTCTGTCAACATTTTGTCAAAACAAATTTGATGACTATCTTTATCCGCTTGCGGCTTAGAAATATTAATGTATACCTTAACAATGGGATACTTCCTGAACAATCATTTACAAAAGTGTTCACATAAAAAGAAAACAAAAAAGTGGGATTCAACTGCGATAGTTCAGACTTCCGTCTACTAGTTTCTTCGTTTGAGTCTTAGGGCACAAGACGGGAGTCTCTTAACCTAAATTGTATCCAATACAGCATGCCCAGAGAACTCCTTTATCCGCTTTGAGAGGAGACTACTTCAATTAAAATTACACCGAAGTTCAGTCCCCCTTTGGGTCAAACGTATTAGTAAGAGTACATATTTAACCCGAAGTGCGGATTTCGACTATTCTTGTTGCCCCCGCTGCCTTTTATAATCTGAAGTAGAATTCGAGCGAGAGAGGGCGCTTTTCCTGTACAGTATCAAATAAAAGGTGGGGTGGTACGGCTTTCACACACAATTGAATCTAACGTCCGTAGCAGCAGTGACGTCATTACACAGGGTATGATTCGTAATCCCTATTCGTGACCTTTGACCTGCCATACGGGGAGAGTGGACACTCTGTTGCGTTGGCGACGGTAAATTGTATTGGGTGATTTGAAGAGATATATAGCCTGGAGGAACAGGTGCGCAAATTTAATGAGAGATGGTAACATAACGATACCAAATTAAAAAGCAGATGAAGAAGTTATTTTTAGACTCTGTGGCGAGATGTATGTTCTTTGATTATTTGGGGGGGGGGGGGGGTGTGAACGAAACTGTTTTATGTTGTCTTACAGTTCCACTTACAGAAAATACAAGTATTTGCACAGCTTTGTAGCTTGAAAAAGCAGATGAAGAAGTTATTTTTAGACGAAAAAGAACTGTTTTTCAATCTAGAGATATATGAGTTCTGTGATTATTTTGAACGAAAAAAAAGTACAAAGTGTATGTCCATAAGCCAAAAATTCCATAAGTTACACTCAAAGAAAGTAAACAACATTTGCACAGCTGTGTAGCTTCAGCACTTAAACAAGCTTTTGTGGACAACCGTTCTTTCACATTTCGATGATCCGTATAAAGAAACACGAGGCTGGTCATAAGTTAGGGCGAGTAACCCGTCCTTAATACTCAAGATAAGACCAGTCTCAGGGTTGCGTTCTATTAGCCTCCCTGGGTCTACCCCGCGGTGCTCACTCGGGTGAGCCCCTGACAAGAGCTAATCGAACGACCACTCACCGCTCTCGTAGCCAGTCCCCAAGTGACCCACTCCACAAGCAGGGCACTTGGGGCCGGATGACGTCAAATCTATTCGAACGCACCGGGGGCTGACCGGGGTCGGCCCAGGGAAGCTAAAAGAACGCACCCTTAATAATAACTCTTCGCGCAACACACCTCAGACCCTGTAGCATAGAATGCATTTGATAATTGCTGTAGATAATGAAGTGACAACAAAAGCAAGAAACAATCAAGACCCCCCCCCCCATCGTACCAACCAAGCCAACCTCCTGTCGGGGTCTTTAGTGAGAGAGGGAAAGGCAACAGAGAAGACAGAATAGGTCCGTCTAGGTTCATCTCGTGTCAGAGCGCCCGAGGGATGCAATATTAGAGGCCAGAGATCCATAATATAGAAAACTCTTCTCACATTCTCGTTTTCCATTTAGGGAGAACATTCGACGAGGCGCAACTGGACTTATAAGTTATAGTGCACATTGATTCACATTTCATTCAGGTAACATTTTCCACAACACGTCATCACATTAAAGTAGCATTAGTGGAGTTGCTATGGAAGTTCTTCAATAGACTACAGCCCTTCTCGAAACGAAGGCTTCGGCTTTGGATTCTGCTTCAGGCTAGCTTGGCCCCGCGGTTGTTTTAACAATCACTCATGCTGTGCGTATTCGCGATCAGGGCTTCAGACGTGAGGACGGATCCATAGGCCGAATCCAAAGCCGAAGCCGTGGTTTCGAAAAGGGCCTATTGAGGTAGAGCGATTCAAGACAAACATGAGGAAATGGAGATACACCGACAATGACACAAAAAATGTTACCAATCCAACCCCAAGCCAACCCCAACCCCACCCCAATCCAACCCAACCCCACCCCAATCCAACCCCAACCCCACCCCAATCCAATCCAACCCCAAGGCAACACGCCCGCCATCAGCAGCCGGGCAACCCTCCCCAACTTTACCACAAAATGACCGATTCGAAATGACGTCACATGTAAGAAAGTTTCCGTCACTCGACACTTCTTTAAAGCCCAGTGCACTCGACACAACGCAATGGAATTACGTATAGTTTGAAATGTTAGAGCCCTGTGAGTTGTTTCTCACAATTACGATATAACTCTCACATCCTGGACTTCATTCATGTGCACAGAAATCGTGTGCGTTGTTTAAACTCCCATAAACAATGCCATACTCCTTTACATCCAAATATAGAACCATTGGCTCAGTTTACCATTCATGTATAAAGAGCCAGTTCAAAAGTCTATTTTTGCTTTTCTAAACCCTCATCCCATTTTTATTTTTAGAGATAGCTTTTTTCAGATAAAAATATTTGCTGTCGCCAATTCTTTTCAAAACGTTTACAATGGTGTAACATTTTGGGAGTCACCCCCCCCCCCCCCCTGTCTGCCCCATATCTGTTAGGATCAGGTGAAGGGGAGGATGAAAATCCAAAAGGGGCAAAAGGAAAACTCTCCGTGGGTATTTTATGAAGGTGCCATGTGTACAGGGTAAGGTACTTTCTCTCAGCGACTCGTTGGAAACCGGAGCCCTCATCGATCCAGATGTTTGTATCTCCCTGGTGAATGTTTGAATTTAGAGAGACTTGGGGTCACATCTAAATGCGGAATTTTCTGTTCCTCGCGGTGTGGCGGAATTGGGAAACGATATTTGCCACGGCTTTGTCCACTTCAATGCTCCTGCTAGACCGCAGCTAGACCGTGTCAACATGGATTGTAGCTGTTCAGTTTACGCTACAAAAGGGGCCGTTCTCTCTGGGGGGTGATGGGGGTAAGGGACCTTGCTAAAACAGCTATGAACTCGGGGGAAATTTACAAGACACGATGGCGTGTCAAAGTGTTTAGTTTATAAGATGTAATCTGTGTCAGTGTTTTGCGAAGGGACATTTATTAAAACAACACAATGCGAAATGGTGTCGAAGTTGAGGCTTACGTTTTGGGACAAAAAAAAAAACAGTAATAACTGAAGATTCGGTTTGTTTTTTTAACAAGCTGTTTAACAATGAATTGGTGGCAACATTTTACCTTATAAATCCAATGTCTGGTTCCAGAGTTAGTTTTTCTCCATATAGGAAAATCTTTAGGTCTGAAGTGGAAATCAGTGGGGTGACACTCTGTGCAGCGTTTTGAAGGCAGTTTCCGATGGTTATGGACCACGTCATCATAATATTGCAAGACATTCACTAATAACAATACAATGCGAAATGGCTTTCACACAGAGTTGCTGGTGTGTGGAATGGGCATTGACTTACACTTTACAAACTAAGCCTGGTTCCTTAGAGTTTGATGCTCTCTATAAAATCGTTACTCACGAGGCCTTTTTTGCAAAGATGTAAAGAGTTGCCAGACTAACTGCTTAATCCTAACTAAATCCAGTAGAGTGACTTTCCTGCAACGGAGAGGCTCAACTCATCTAACCAAAACAGTTAAATAATCGAACGAGGATACTTTTGTTGAAATGTTTGACAGAAATAAGCTAGATGATGAATTCCTACCCGCCGGTACTTATCAAAAGGGATTAGGCGTGGTGCCATTTTGAGCGACTCGTTTTAAGGTTAATGCTGATGTGAAATGATAGAACACGAACGGTTCGTTTGGGCCATACTGTCAGTAAATTAGTCTTCTGTCAAGGCGTATTTGGACCCCGTCTGATAGACGTATAGCTAAAGGCATGTACAGCAAAGTGATGAGAAATTCATTTTGTTTTTCCAGCATTATTATTATCTCCCTTTGTGTGTGATTCGTCAGTCTAAAATAAAGCGAGGATAAATCGTGAAAATGAATGCCCTCTAGCGGTAACAAAGCACCGTGTTTCCCTAAGCGATAAATGGCGCCGTTTTACGTAATTTTGTTTAGCGAGCCCCGTGGCAGGCCATTGCTAAGGGTACTCTGGAATCCCCCCAAAAGATTCCAGCTTGTGACTAGTTTTTAAATTTAGATGCAAATAAGGGCCAATATCCCAGATTTTACCAGCACCAATATGCAAATGCCTTGGCGACTAAATGTCTCTTTGGTGGGCGAGTTCCCTGAAGCAAAACAAGGAACGAGGTTGTATGCCACGCAGACTGGGTTACGCAAAATCGTGGCATGGACATTACGGAATTTGTCAGCAAAATAGGTCGTCTAGGATCACAGATTTACATAAAACTTACGCGATCTAATGGTTAAGATAGTAGACAAAAACTTGAAATATTTCTGTCTGAAATGGAAATGTCATTTTTTGATCAGAGACAAAATGAAGCTAATTTCCCGTTTAGAGTTAGTCGCTCACTGAATTGATGACATGGGCGTGGTTTAAAGTGCCGAAACTTAGCATAAACATGCAAAGGAAATTATTTGGTAAGTTACAGTTTCATTAAATCGCACACGAGCAAGTCTTTTGTGTTCGGTTGAAACAAAGACAAAAGGGGAAAAAAATACAAAATCAGGACAAAATCGTCTATGGAAAAGAGCAACAGATTAAAGATCAATATTAGCGTGGCTTCAGTGGCGAAACTTGGTATACATAGAGAAAGGTTACAAAATAGGTGCAGCTTCGTTGAAATCGTATACGCGCAAAGTCTCTTGTGTTTCAAAGAAAACCCCAAAAAGAGAAAACAAAATCAAGACAAATTGTCTTAGGAATAGCCACAAATTAAAGATCAATTAGCGTGGCGTCATTTTGGAATACATGTGCACGGAGGTTATGGTACGGGTAAGAACAGCTTCATTAAATCGTATACGAACAAGGTATCCTAGGATCATCGGTAAAACACATCCCCTAAAAGAAAACCAAAAAGAACACAAAATCCAGACACAATTGTCTGAGGAATAGCAACAGATTAAAGATCACGTAATGTATCTGCTCGAATGTAATTAACGTGATCAAGACGCGACGATTCCCCAGTCATCCAGACATCCTTCATCTTCAAGAGTCTGAAAACCGTGACATTTTAACTCTTCTTCAGTTTCAAAAAGCAAATTAAATTTTCGCCATGTTTGAAGATTTAGTGTTCGGTCATGCTCCTATAAAGCAAATCTTTTATCCATATCTGATGTCCGTAAACCAACCAGAATTGTTTTAACTACTATAAGAATTAATCCACCAAGAGAAGTCTGCCCTATTCGAAGGATATGGCATTTGGGAGAGAATAAAAAGTCACTTGCTAACCAAATTAAGTGTTGCGTTACATTTCATATCGAGTATTATTGGAAACCTACACCTCACAAATAACACTCTTGAATAATCAAATTATGCAGTTGAGCCTTAAAGACAGTGGACTACTTTGGTAATTGTCAAAGATCAGTCTTCTCACTTGATGTATCTCAACATATGCATAAAATGACAAAGCTGTGAAAATTTGAGCTCGATCAGTCATGAAAGAAAAAAACACCCTTGTCACACGAAGTTGTGTGCGTTTAGATGGTTGATTCAAAACTTGAGGTCTCAAAATCAAATTCGTGGAAAATTACCCCTTTCTCCAAAACTACGTCACTTCAGAGGGAGCCGTTTCTCTTAATGTTTTATACTATCAACCTCTCCCCATTACTCGTTTACAAAGTAAGGTGTTATGGCAATAATTAGTTCGAGTATTTACCAATAGTGTCCACTGCCTTTAAGTCGGCACATCGACAGGCCATTGCAATGAATTATTCATTTAGATAGTCAATCAAATGAGAATAATTCTCAACATATGCATTTGGGTTGAACAAACACAAATTGACAAGACCGGGATCTGAACCAAAGACCTCCTGATTGAAGTACCGGCGCTCTACAAACCAAGCTATCTACCCCTATGTTGGAGGTCTCCCTGTTTTGTCAATATCTTCGTTATAATAATAATAATATCGAAGTATTATACAAACTTTCAGAAAGATAGGTTATTGCAGTGATGATTTTTGAGACCCAATTGTTTAGCACTTTCTAAGGGTTTACAAGGTGCTACGGCGCATACAGCAGCCACCGCCAGGAACACCGGGGCGAACCCCTTCTCTTTTCGATAAGTGCACTGGGTTCTTTTACATGCGTTACACAACACAACACAACAGCGATGGTTAAGTGTCTTGCTTAAGGACAAAAGTGTCATGGCTGGGGATGCCCCAGTTCAGGTGCCCCTACAGGTTTCTTAGAAGAAATATAAGAAGAAAACAAACTTGTTAGGTGAGTTTAGACCTCCTTAGCCTATAAATTGCGATTCTTATTTGTCAAATGAGACGCTGTGTTTTGTATAGAAGCACAAGTCATTATTAGCCCAGGATCATACGGATTTTGTTTTGAGACCTTCATGACGTCGGTTTGCGACCTTAAAGATAGTTGAATATCACCGCGCTTCAAATAATGTATGACATCAACAGCTCTACGGATCAGAGGATAAACTCTACTCCTCGGCAATGTAACCCAAAAGAAGAAAAAAACTTGAATTGATGCAATTCGAGATCAAGTCATTGTTTATTCATCCCATTCAAGATAATCCAACAACCGGCGTTGTCTTCACAAAGCGCGACCGAACCCATCGGGACGGAAAGTTGGACACCTTGAGTCGTGTATATTATTACAGAGAAACTATCCACTCACGGTTTGAGCTGTGCGTTTTTATCCGTTTAAAGGCACTGGACACGTTTGGTAATACTCAAACTAATAATTTCTATAAAATGTACTTGGTAACGAGCATTGGAGAGATGTTGATAGTATACAAAATTGCGAGAAACGCCTCTCAAGTAACCTAGTTTTTGAGAAAGAGGTAGTTTCGCATCCAAATAACAAAAGACTTCAGCAGACGCCCAGGGAACTTTGTGTTGACGTTCCGTTTACAGAATTAACATCAGGGATATCCCATTGAAATACTTCGTTGAAAAAAATGTATCGAATTGGTCAAAGCAACTTTAATGTTGTGGTTTATCTTGATTCAAAAACACTAAGCAAGTAATGACTGCCGTTCTTTTTACCATTATCGTCAATCTCTACCTATAAATCTTAATTTTAAAAAAGTAGTCAGACAAAACAGCTGCAAATTATTGCCATCACTATCAATTCACACAGCAACGGTTTAGACATCGTTATTAATAAAGTTGTACCTGAACTTGATCGAAAGAGAGAGGGCACATCAGAAGCGAAACGTTTCCTGTAATTTTTTTCAAAGTGACTTGGATCTGAATTCTCGTCCAACCCTCAACTCTGATAAACCACTAACAAAAGAAGACATTCGTATGTGTGTGGCGACATTTGAATCGTGCCGAAGCGTGGACGGACTGAATTTGCGCAAAGGCTGTTTGAAACTCCATCAAAATCCGGATACATGCAGATCAATTAATAACGAGCGAGTTGGTCTGCGACCACGGCTGTCATTTTGGAAAACAGATCGCCAGAACAGACGGGCAGGGACGTGGGGACCATGTATCGCAAAAGCCTTCGGAGTCTTTTGGTTTAAAGACACTGGACACTGTTGGTAATTACTAAAAAATAATGTTGAGCATAACAACTCACTGGTTTGCGAGCAAAATGGAGAGCTGTTGGTAGTTTAAAACATTGTGAGAAACAGCTCCCTCTGAAGTAACGTAGTTGTTTAGAAAGACGTAATTTCTCACTCAAATAATAAAAGACTTCAGGCCAGAAGCCTTACTCGGGCATCTGAAAGCATACACATGAGTGAATCAAGGGTGTTTTTCTTTCAAAATTCTCTTGCAACTTCGACGACCAATCGAGTCAAAATTTTCACAGGTTTGTTATTTTATGCATGTGTTGCGATACACCAAGCGGGAATACTGTGCACAGTTTCATAGGGCCGCTTAAGCAGAAAATGTTGCTTAACAACTCTCTGCTAAGCAGAAATGAGCGAGACACCAATCACAAAATGGTACAATGCGACTTGGTAGTTTGGCTGGTAACCTTAATCTGGTAAGCGTAACTTTGTTGTGCTTAGCACCTTTTGATGCCTTTGGCAGCTCTAAAGAGGCCACGGACTTCGACAATTGCCAGAGGTGTCTAGTGCCTTTAAAACCCCGCCGTCTGTAGCTCTGATCATGAAGGTGGGGGATGGGACGGAAGTGACGGACGGAAGTGAAGGATCAGCGTTTTCAGTTCTGTGCTTAAAAAAAAGTCACAGCAGGAGGAAATTATCTTCATGTCTGGTATACCCATGGGCAAACCATCCTGATTAACAACACGTAATCGAAACCATGATATCCATGTCCCAGATTGAAACTTTGGAGCGTTCAGGTTTTTTTCTAACTTTTTCTTCATCACACACGAGAAAATTTGGCGTTTAGTTTCCTTTCTTATATGCCTCATCATCGTTGAAGGTGTTCGGAGCTTAAAGGCATTGGATGCGTTTAAAAAATTGTCAAAGACCAGCTGTATTCTTAATTTGTGTATCCAAACATATACACACAATAACAACTCTGTGAGAATGTTGACTCAGTTGACAATTGAAGTTGCAAGAGAATAATGAAAGAAAAATAAATTAAATAAATTTCATCTTCTAATAGTGTTCTGAACAGATGAATAGATGTTCACTAAAGATTAAAGCATTCTGAGAATGTACACGTGCGAAGGTTAATCTATTTTTTACCTCTATTTCCCCCGTTTTTTATCATGTCAATACTGAAAATCAAATCAATACAAAAACAGCCTTTTTCATCTGTAGGCGGAAATTCCAAATCCATAGTGAGGATGGATTTTCAAGACAGTTTAATTGAGTTAAATATAAGTATTCCCAGAACAGAGTGAACAATTTTTGAGTTGTATTGTTATGAACTTTGATGAATGGATTTCCGGGGGGACGACAGGAACGTAATTAAACCTAAATGAGATCGGAAACCTATTTAGATAAAAACCGCCAAACAATTTCAACAATTCTTTACATTACTTCTTGGACACAACTGGTAAAAAAGGAAGTTTACCTTTAAAGTCACTATGACAAAACTGTTAAAGACACTGGACAGTATTGGCAATTGTCAAAGACTACTCTTCTCACTTGGTGTATCTCAACATATGTATAAAATAACAAACCTGTGAAAATTTGTGCATAATCGGTCATCGAAGTTGCGAGATAATAATGAAAGAAAAAACACCCTTGTCACACGAAGTTGTGTGCGTTAAAATTGTTGACTTCGAGACCTCAAATTCTAAATCTGAGGTCTCGAAATCAAATTCGTGAAAAATTACTTCTTTCTCGAAAACTATGTCGCTTCAGAGGGAGCTGTTTCTCACAATGTTTTATACCATCAACCTCTCCCCATTACTCGTCACCAAGTATGGTTTTATGCTAATAACTATTTGAGTAGTTACCAATATGTGTCCACTGCCTTAAAAATTTGAGCTCAATGGTCATCGAAGTTGCGAGATAATAATGAAAGAAAAAGCACCCTTGTCAAACGAAGTTGTGTACGTTTAGATGGTTGACTTCAAAACCTCAACTGGAGTATTGAATTCAGTTCAATTATTTTAGTCATAGATTACTTCTTTCTCAAAAACTACGTTACCCCTGAAGGAGTCCTTTCTTGCAATGTTTTATACTATCAACAGCTCCCCCTTCCCCGTCACCACGTACGTTCTCAATGCTAAAAAAAAAATGATTTGGAGTAATTATCACACGTGTCCGGTGCCTTTAAGGGGTTCACGAGAAAATTTCCTTCTGGACCTTCAGTCGTATAGGTGAAAGGTGAAGCAGAACGAGAAAGGGTACCGGAGACTTTATCGATGTGAACAGACCGATCGAAGGAGACGCCCAAGTTTAGTCGAACAAGGACACGGAATTATTACATTTTAGGTACAAGTGAAAACGTAAAAGGTGAAGTGTTGACCACTCTAGAGAATAGCGAGAGAAATTTCATCGATTTGGAAACGTGGACTTTAAAGAGAGTATAGGTTTGGTAATCTCTCTGAAAATTAATGGCAATGAAACACAAAAAAAACATTTTACCTCCAGGTAATAAATGAACACATGAGAGCTGTTGACATTGTAAAAAACGACTCCCTCTGAAGTAACGTTTTTTTTTTTTAGATAAGTAATCTCACTTAATTTAAATCTGAGAAAGACTTCAGGCCTTAAGCCTTTCACAGCATCTGGAAGCACAACAATTGTGCAACAAGGGTATTTTGTCTTTCACTACTCTCTTGCAACTTCGATGTCGAATTGAGCCCAAATTTGTACAGGTTTGTTATTGTATGCATTTTTGCGATACACTGAGTAAGAACACTGGTCTTTGACAATAACAAAACGTGTCCAGTGCCTTAAACACCGATGGTTAATCATGTCTTCACAACGATTTCATTTCTTTGATTCGAATACAAAGAAATTCTCAAGAGGAATGCAGTGTATTGGAATTGAACCTTCAGATTAATACAAATGAGATTATTTTGCGATAGCCATTATTGTTGAATTTGTATTAACTTTTTTTCTTCAATTTACTAAATGATTTACTCAATTAGATATCGAGCTTGAATGCGGTCCTATGTCTTTGGAGGCTTCTTCGTAGCGAGGCATGACGCAAGGGGCGAAACCCCAGTGAGGCAGTGGAAGCCGAAATTTCATTTGACATTTCAACTTTTGTTATGAAGTTATGACTGTTCTGAATCTGAATCTAAGCTGAGTATTATATGCGACAAAACATCAGAAAGGAAACATCACACAAACTGTTTGAAGGTAATGAAGACATTTAATTTTTTGACGTGGGAGGGAAAACCCTTAGCGGGTATCCCATGCAGTCAGGTAGGGACTGAATCCACGGGGAACCCAATCCACGTGCAAGGTTCCGATCCGGGAGTCGAAGATACGAGGTAAGTGCACTGTGTTACATAACGTGCGTCACACAACGCACGGAACCAACGGCTTTACGTCCCATCCGACGAGGCAACAAAGACACAGGTGTCACGACTGGGACTCAAACCCACACTCTGCTGATCAGAAACACCAGAGTTTGAGTCCAGTGCTCTTAACCGCTAGGCTATAACACTACAGTCTGAGTGATTCAATTACAAGAGAGAGAAAAAAAAACTACGTACAATGTTGACCAGCAACGAACAAAGTGGGACCCGTCAGCCAGATATAAAGCATTCCCAAGTCAACCGCTTTGTTGTGGTTTCGATTCCATTGGTAAACGATGCCGGGTCCACCGTGTGGTGATACCCAAACCTTTGGCTTTTTGTAAAGTGTATAGATCCCCGTGTCTCGCACAGAGTAACTGATACCGTGTACCGAATTCGTCAACCCCTTGTGATGTCAATACCTTATTCATAGGAATAGTGGTTACGAGGTTGGGTTATTGAGATACCTTTGGTTATTAGACGAAACAACCTGAGAACATTTTCCAACCGTAATCAATATAGATACATTTTGTTTCCCCCTGGGGCCATGTATTTTTCTCTTGTTACACGGCGCGGGGTCGACGGATTTGGATACTGTTTCTGTAGTCAACATCTCGCCTACTTATCCTTTACTCGGCAGAAATGCGTAGACACGGTCTTTAGCAAGCTTGCAATTCATAGGTCGGTCCGAGACCGTTTAAAGGTAGGATCATATTTAAGTACTCCAAAAGTTACTGGCTTCCTGTGCAATGGTATAAGTTGGATACAACGTCAGACCTGCAACTCTAATCAAGCCTCATGAAGATCATTAGAACACACTGATTGAAACGTAGAATTGTTAATCATATGGGACAAATTGCATATATCTGCTAAGCACAACAATTTCCTTAGCATGAAATTTCTTCCTTGATGACAAAAACAGGATAACCAACCGAATTTCCACATGGTTTTCAGGATAAGCAAACAACAGCTGAATACTAGTAACGAGCAACATGCAACACATGGAAATACGGTTGGTAATCCTGTTTTATCAGGTAAGAAATTTCATGCTAAGCAAAGTTGTGAATTGGAATTCGAATTGAGCAATGTTCTATTCAGAATAACCAGAACTCATGGACAGAACTTTACGTACATGGTATCTCTGCATGTTCCAATGTTCCAAGTTTCAAATCCACCGAATCCGCAATGTAAAGCCACGCTTCGGAAATATAAATTGAATTTGTCACAAACAACATTGTTGAGAGGAGCAACGTCAGTTCAGCTTATAAACGGTTTGAGACGTGACTTATTAACGCTTAAGAATTCGCCACACGGTAAAAATTTACCTTTAAAGAGAGGGAAACCAGCCTTGTGCAATTAAGCATCTACAACGCGCCTCGGGCTTGCGATATGACAAGAAAAAAAAGGAGACGAAAAAAAGCACTGAGTACGAACGACTTATTTTGTGTTTTGCTATAAACGAGCGGATCTTTCCAGGCAACAGACTGTAAGTGCATGTAGCACCGGCATCCGACAAAGGACCATACCCGGAGACAACAACATTTTAAAGACTCGAGGTGAACAAACAGTCTGGTAGTAGGAGGGAAAATGTCAGATCTTTTTACAAAGAGCTGGAGAGGTTTTAGGATATAGGGAAAGCTTTACATCAAGCAGACAGAATGACCGTCATAGTCAGACACTGTGACCTGGCACGAACTTGTAGAGGCTAATGTAAGAAACGGCCTAGTGTATCTTGAACTAAACATGTCATTGACAGTCAAAGACAGTCATTGACAGTCAAAGACAGTCAGGCACTTCCATCCTGGAAAAAAAGACCCGTCGAAGAAAGAAATAAGTAATCCATTGTGCGTAAGCCGAACAAAATAACAGTCATAGACAGTCAGACCGTTTTCTAAACAACTGACTATAACACAGGCTTGTGAAAAACGGCGCCCGAAACATCGTATGCCTGGAAGATCAGATTGGCGTTAGACTCAACACCATTCGTATTGCAAGCGAAGTGTCAAAGTAACATAAGCAATACAATTTGGCCCTGCCAAAATTCGGCAAAACTGTTACATTTTTGCGTCTAATTATGAGAAAACAAAAGATATGTCCCATCCTCATTACAGATTTAACCTGCATAATGACTTCTGATATGACAGAAAAGCCGATCAAACTTTCACGCTCGGGTTTCTTGAAAGAAAATGCCCCCTTTCCATGAAAGCTAAATTTAGTTTTAGGTTTTCTTCCGGACATTCTTTCAAATGCAGAACACTAGACAGAGATTCGTTCGGTGAAAATAATCTTAAATCCCCGATAAATAGACAGCTGGACTCACCGAACAAGAGAAAAGGGTGAAAGACACTCAGGCATTCGTACATCCAGCAAAAAGATATACAAGTAACACAGTAAATGCATCATCAGAGTTAGCCTGAACATCTGACGTCACACTTCGAGGCTCGTGAATAACGCCAGAGACCGGTGTCAGATGCAATTGTGTCCGCCATGCAATACTGTCCGCTCCGGACACTTTTGTATATGCAATCGTGTCCGGGGCTATGCAAAAACCGTCCGGTGGACATGTCCATCTGTACACGTAATGTGCGCGCGTAAGAAGCTAGCGTGCATGCAATGAACCTACGTATATGCAGCATGAATATTAACGTCTTTTATGATTGCAGCGAATACCCAACGGCCGAACATTTCCCATGTCATTCACGACATGCACTTAGCTTATAAAAAATGGCGACCTATTCCGTAGACCAATGGCGTTGAATTTACTGCAAGGACGGTTTTGCACGGGGCGGACACAATTGCATTATGCAGCAGCGTCCGGGCGGACACGATTGCATATACAAAATCGTCCGGCGGACATTATTGCATTTGCAATAATGTGCTCCGGATATTATTGCATAGAGGACATAATTGCATGCGACACCGGCGCAAACCGGCGTGTGTTTTGACCTTTGACCACATACATTTCCAATACAGATACGCAGTCCAATTCTATTGCGGACGTGACAGGAATTACCTGTTTAGGCATATCTATGGAAAGCTCATGTCACTGTGCACGTTTATCAAATATCATTTTATCCAATGGAATCGCTGGATCTGAGAAGCTGTGACCTGTTTTTATTCTTTGATCCAGTCTACACCAGAGTTTTCAAATAGCAGGATAATAAGACAAGTCTTTTGACTTGACACCGTGGGGTGTTCACAGCACACAAAGGGAACTACATTAAGTAAGTGAGGCCAGGGTGCTTGACTGACGATTATAGATACATCGAAAAAAGGAGGGCAATTATATGCCAAGTATGCTTTTATGTGACAGGTGCGTCCCAAACAAGTACAGAATATGGTGATTTTAAGTAGAACTTGACAATCTGCGTTGTGGAAATAACTACTCAAGAGATATTTGCAATGCGCATCAACACATCTCCCAAAGATAGTAGCAAAAACACAACAATTGAGTTTTTAAACCAAGATGCGAGTGTCAGACTTGGACTGAGTGACATATCTGAAAAGAATGATTTGATTTTCAAAGTACAGGTCTCCCGATAACAATGTGTTGTTTCTTTATTGGTTGAGGACAAGCCGTCTGAATGTATACATTTACACAGACCTTTATATCGCTGCCACCATCTTGGTCATGCTCCCTTCATCTAACAGCAGTATTGGATGCTAATATTCATCGTTTAAAAAAGGACACCAGACTATTGTCCTTCAAACCTGGGTTTGGAGACAGTCAAGAAGACAGCAACGTGATAACTGTTGAATCTTATACAGGGTGCGTTCGATTAGCTTCCCTGGGTCTACCCCGCGGTGCTCACTCGGGGAGCCCCTGACAAAAGCTAAACGAACGACCACTCACCGCTCTCGTAGTGACGTCATTTACCTGGGGCCAGCCCAAGTGACTCACTCCACAAGCAGGGCACTGTGGGCTGACCTGGGTGAGCCCCTTGAATGACGTCAAAGCTATTCGAACGCACCGGGGCAGACCGGGATGACCCAGGGAAGCTAAACGAACGCACCCAATGAGTACGACTTACGCTCCTATGTCACAACAGAATATAAGAAAACATTGCACTGTTTGCATAGAGTGGATGCATGGTTAGTGACGCATACGTGTGTCTTCATGTATGTGTCAATTTCATAGAGCTGCTTAAGCACAGAAAGTAGCTTAGCACCATTCTAAGGTTACCAGCCAAACTGCTACATGCCGCATGTACAATTGATGAATGGTACCCTGACCATTTCTGCTAAGTAGAAAAGTTTTGAGCAATATTTACTGCTTGAGCGGCTCTAAGAAATTTGGCACAGGTGGACAACGCTATGGCAATTGCCACACGTTTGTGCATATTCGTGAATGTATTAGCCTAGTTCATGGGTGATTTACTTATCTCAATGTAGAGATAGTCCTTGATGGATTGAACATTCTGCTAGAAATCAGGGCAGTAAATATAGCTAAGGAATCTCACTCACTCCAGAAGGAAAGAATTGCTTCAGTATGTTGTAAATCAAGAGTCGGAATATAGATTGCAGTAATCTCTGCACGTGAGAGCTAGCGCTCTTCGTGATTCCAGGGAGTAATTACCTTCACAAGCCGGTGCTTTTGAGGGAAATTGTCTGATTTTCTTTTATAGCGTAAATTTATTACTTTACACCATCCTGTGGTGTGTTGTGTTGTGAAGTTTGTTCCTTTGACGATCGCCATTGACTCAAAACCCGACACTGAATCAAAATAAGATTGGTTAGTTTTGACCGTGCTGAGGGAGATGTAAAAGACCCGTGAACGCCGTCTTGTAGACTAGAGGGCACTGCGTCCGTCAACCGGAGCATGCAGTAGCCCAGCCATTCTCGTAGGATCACACGAATATATTATTTCAAATCTGTTGAGTTATGAAGTATAATTTTGTCTTTATAAACATTTTTTTTGGCTGATGTGAAACATTTACGTTTACATTTGTTCCTTGTAAGACAAAAGGTACGGCTCTTTCAAAAAACAAACGGATGTATGTATTTATTTGTTATAATATATTTATTGCTTTATATATTTATGTATTTATTTATTTCTTCCGCTTCTTGTGTGACCTATTCATTTAATGTGATTTATTTATGTATTGTTATTGGTTCAACTGTGCAGATTATGGTTAAAGGCAGTGGACAGTATTGGTAATTACTCAAAATAATTATTAGCATAAAACCTTTCTTGGTAACGAGTATCGGGAAGAGGTTGATAGTATAAAAATGTGTAAGAAACGGCTTCATCTGTAGTGACGTAGTTTTCGAAAAAGAAGTAACTTTCCACGAATTTGATTTTGAGACCTTCGATTTAGAATTTGAGGTCTCGAAAGCATCTAAAAGCACACAACTTCGTGAGACAATGGTGTTTTTTTTTCTTTCATTTTCGCAACACCGACGACCAGTCGAGCTCAACTTTTCACATATTTGTTATTGTATGCATTTGTTGAGATAAACCAAGTGAGAAGACTGGTCTTTAACAAATACCAAAGGTGTCCAGTGTCTTTATCATATAAACAGTTCCCCATATACGTTCACACGTCTTCAGCTCAGTCTTCACGTACAAGAACCAGACAATATTGTCAGCGTATAAGATCAAAATAATTTCTTGTTAGCAGACTTGCATACTCTTTCCACAGTACAGGCTTTTCAGTTGATACTTCGTTAAATTGATTATGGAGATAACCTCGGGTTAAATATATCCCCTCAGATTGATGGATCACTTAAGACGTCATATACGCCACGACACGGAAAGATGGATTGAGTCAAGAGATTAATGGCACTGTACACTATTTGGAATTACTCAAAATAATTGTAAGCAAAAAAAGCTTACTTGGTAACGAGCAATGGAGAGCTGTTGATTATGATAAAAAATTGTGAGAAACGGCTCCCTCTGAATTAACGAAGAGAAAATTTCTCACTCATATAATAAAAGACTTTCAGCTGAAGCCTTTTATTATGCATCAGATAGCAACAAAGGTGTTTTTCTTTCCCTATTCTCTCGCAATTTCGATGACCAGTTGAGTCAAAACTTTCACAGGTTTGTTATTTTATGCATTTGTTGAGATACACCAAGTGAGAAGACTGGTCTTTGACAATTACCAAAGGTGTCCAGGACCTTTAAGGAGGGGACAGGGAGATGTTTCAAAATGAAGCGAAAAAGCCACAAATCCTTCATGAGTGACATTAAGATTCTCGTCTTCCCTTAATGGAAGCAACTTGAATGAACCATTCATCAGTCAAGTTGGAATTAACTGTAAATGCTTGTCAAAGATGGAATTCTTGATAGGATTATGGTTTTGCGATTGCTGTGAAAGAGTTTGGGTCGGGACGTCCGCGGGGGCGAAATTGGGGAAAACATTGATGCAAAATATGCAATGTCTAACGTCTGTGGAATCAGCATTCACACTGAAGATATAAAAACAGATGGGATTTGATAAGATCAGAGGTCAATTTCAATGGGCGTTAATGCTGTTATTTAATATCAATCGCAATGATTAAAAACACACTAGTTATCAATAAACTTCACTATATCTGCTTCAAAAAACAAAAGTTGAACGTTCACACGGGGGCAATTTGGCATGGATCCCATGCTTTATTTTAGCATGGATCCCATGCTTTATTTTAGCATGGATATTGTAATGTACACCCACTGGGGCCCGGGTTCAGCTCAAATTTGAGTCCAGTGCAATCACTTATTGTTGTGTTCTTTCAAAGGGGAAGCCTTTTCAAAAAATATGTGTAAAACAATATGCGATACTAAGCTAAATCAATCACAAGAACCATCTCTGCCCTCATATGTGCCCATTTACACCTGGGTGGAGAGAAGCAATTATTGTTTAGTGTTTTACTCAGGGACACAAGTGTCACGACCGGGGTTCGAACCCACCCTCTGCTAAACAGAAATACCAGAGCTTGAGTGTGGTGCTCTGTTATTCACTCGGCCACGTCACAATAAGTTACGATACATTACAGTAAAACTTTATTGTCCCTGCATGGGAAATTCCTTTTTACTTTTTGCTCACATAAAAACACAGTCCCCTGTCAAACGGAACAACATTGAGAAGGGGTAATGTTAAGGAGAATGGACGAGAAAGTGTAGATTCGTGAATAGAATGTACGAGCCGAAGGCGAGTACATTGTATTCAAAAATTTGAATCTACACTCACTGTAGATTGTGTTACGAATCTACACTAAAGTGTAGATTCGGAAAGTGAAGTTTCGTAAAAAAAAATCTACACTCTCAACAAAAGAGTGACGTCACAGAAATAGTTTAATAACCATTAAACCTTACCACAGAGACATGGTGGGCCTATATACAGAGTAATATAATTCTGAGACCAATGCTGCATGTCGACAGTAGTTAACAAATCACTTTGGGTGAAATCTCACTTACACGAACCACGATGATGCCAGCGAGGTATGATGAATTACGTGGAATGATCATGAATTAAGCATGATTGGTTTAACGACCGGTGTGGCGGTTTCAACTTTCCGCTGTGTTCAGTTTTCCGAATGACCAAATACGGTAGCATTACGTCATGCGATGCCTGCGCACAGCAAGCGAAAGTAGTCCATTTTTAGTGCCGTATTGAGTCATCCGTTACCCTCCGGTAGCTGTCATGGCGGCGTCCACGAGTCGAGTACAACTAGCGGCAAACGCGTGGATCGTATGAGTTGTTTTTTATGCACAGAGTGTGACCTGCCTCAAGTTGTACCCATGAATACATTTAAAGATGGGGCAAGAGATTATGTGACTTCACAGAAAAGAATCGTAATAATAAACAATTTGGGGTCACTGCTGAGAGAACTACAGTACTCGCGGCGGTATCTGACAGGTCACCCGGAAAACTGAACACGCCGGAAAGCTAAAACCGTTCGAACAACGTGCTGATATGTCCGACTACGTCACCCGGAAAACTGAACACGGCGGAAGACTGAAACCGCCACACCGGCAGTAGCCCCAGTGTCCTTGATGTCACAACCCATCACATGCAACACCTAAATTTATTTCATGTTTCTATTTTCACCGATCTGTCTCATTGAGTCTCTGTGTTTGCTGATAAGCATCGTATACAGTAACGGTTTTACCTTTATGAATTGCGAGACACCCGGGTTGAAAACAGAAAGCACTCGTGCGCACTCGAGCTTCTAAGCGAACTAACACTAAACCCATCACTTGAGACAGAATCAACTTGTCACGTTATTATTCATGTATTTGTTATATTGGATATTCTGGGCACGAAAGCATGCAATCAAATCCAGCGATCACAACTATGTTTTTATTATATGTCAACTTCTATTTATAATTCAGTTTCTATTATTCATTATATATCAAAATATGAAACTTAGCCATAATTATTGGCAACTTATTGCAATATATTCAGCGAGATTTATCTGAAGGCTATAGCTTAATATAGACTTGAGGTTTGCACAAAGAAAAATAACGAGCAATGACGTTGGACATCAAATATTGGAAATGGGTATAGGAAATGAAAAGTCACGGAGGAAGGAAACACTTCGCGCTCTCTCGCTTTCCCGAGAAGACTCCTCGAGTTTCGAAATTTTCAAGATGTGGAAACAGTGTTGAAGTGTTCAGTGCTGAAGAGTGACCGAATGGCTAAGACAATATTCATTTTGTCTTGTCTTGAATAAATTGCAACAAAAAAAATCAGGATGCCACGAAGGAGTTGACTGTTGATAAAGGGGTGCAGGAAGGTAGATTTGTTTGCTCAAAATAAATGTTTGCATAAAAACGTACTTTGTAACGGGGAGAGGTTCATAGTATAAAACATTGTGAGACACGGCTCCCTCTGAAGTAACGTATTTTTTAAGAAAGAAGTAGTTTCTCACTTAAATATTAATTTAATATTAAAAGAGACCTCAGCCGAGGTCTCGAATTCAAGCAACTGAAAGCACACAACTTATGCGACAAGGGCGTTTTGTCTTCTATTATTTTCTCGCATTTTCGACGACTAATTGAGTCAAAACTATTCACATGTTTATTATGTTATGCATATGCTCAAATACACCTCCTTAATAACTCCAACCATTAATGCATACAAACACGCCTTCTTCCCAAGGGCTATGTAAGTTTGGTACAGGCTCCCACCATCTGCTGTCCTACACATAGCTCCATCCATACAGGTCTTCCAAACATCAGCCATCCCTGCCATCAGAGCAATGCAGCCTCTGCATGGCAATATTGTCCTTTAAATTATTTCCTTCTTTTCCTGTACCGGTAAAAAGTGCACCTTTAATCTTTTTTCTTTTGCCACCTTATCCACCTGGCTGTTGACGTCACTTTTCCACCATCCCAGTTTAGCCCAAATGGGGCTGTAAGGGGATTAATTAACCAAGTACCAAATATGTTATTTTATTATTTAGTTTAAATCTTCGGACATAATTCTTTGTTGGCAGGGGCCGTCCAGGGTAAGGCAAAAGTTTTAAAAACTGTCATCAAAGCGATGTGCCCTCCCAGACCCCTCAAACAAAAAACATACATGTTTATAAAAATACAGAAAATAAAAGATGTTGAGACACACCAAGTGAGAAGACTGGTCTTTGACCATAGTTACTGAAGGTGTCCAGTGCCTTTGAGAGTGCAGAGAGCCCACGAGCTGCGGTCATCCGAGTTGAGTGGTGCCAACATAGCGGAGCAAACACCCCCGTGATTGTTTGTCCCTCGCTTGTCACGATCTTTTCTATTTGCGATCTCTCCGATTCCGCAGTCTCTCCATCAGCGAGCCAACATTCAGCGAGCTTTAGGAAGAAGTCTACCGGGACGTTGGGATGTTATATTTGAGTAAACAGAGGGTTTGTTTACCATGCCAGGCAACAACCCGATGAAGTCGTTCCTTTTATCCAACCACTGCTTGGAGTCCTCCCCCCCCCCCATCACCCCTTCCCTACAACCCCCTCACCAACCTCCCTTCAGGTACACCAGACTGCATTACATTCCTAAAGAGAAAAACGAGTGCTTTATTCTCCTTGACAATCCAATAGGATGTAGGCATGGGTATCATTCACCAGGGGAGCCAAGCCGGTAAAGCATGATACACTACCTTCCAAACATTTTCACAGAAAAAGAAAGAAAACTAATTGCTTCATTCGGACATAATTATTTATCATAGCTGTATACCTCCTTCACAGTCCGTAAGGATGTAGGCATAGACATCATCCACTAGGAGCCTGGCTTATAGAGCAGAAGGCATTATTCCCCAACCGTGTTTACAAAAGAATAAAGAAAACACAACATAATTATTGCAGGTTTATCCAAGTTGTTCAGCCGCAAGTTCATCCGCTACGGACGCACACACCTTAAGGTGCAATCACGTGCACATGTGATTTCTTCACTCGGGAGCAATGACATCGTGGGATTTAGTCCCTCATATAATTGTATATCCGCTCGGCTTACGGGTGTCTCTATCGGCTGAAAGAGAGAACCCCCGAGATGCTTTCCTCGGACACAGCCAATAACGGAAACAGGCAACACGGAGAGAAGAGAATCAGAGCTGAAGGCAAAGGTTATTATTACAGAGAGGGGGGCTCTGAATTGTGAGCGACTCCTAAGGAGTCGCTATATAAGAAATCCACAATAAATGAGTTTGGACAAATTGAGTTGTGATCATCCTTTATTTCCCGCTTTTTTTCTTCTCAACTTCGGGCGGGAGGGACCACTGATCAATATTGACTTTTGAAGTGTCGCTGACTCGGCCGTCTTCTATGCTCTTGATATGTTCTCCCTGCGTTAATTTACTTTCTACTTTTGTGCCCTCAGTTACGCCAGTGGGTACCCTTGTCATACGGGGGTCCAGACACTACCACCCCCCCCCTTCTCTCAACCTCCCCCCCCCCCTCTCCTTCTCTTTCTATAAGAATTACAGATTGACTCGCTAGGATATTGTCCAAACAATGGAATCGTGCGATCGTGATCTGCAATCAAACAAATAAAAGAGAAGATAAAACACTCTCACTCTCTTGAGACCATTCAGGGGAGAAAAAAATAATTGCCAGCCTCTAGATATTAGCTCAACAAATACAGCGTCTTGGATTGCTTTCTAAATTACAAGTCATCACATCAACCATCACATTCATGATGGGGTGAGACATAGTGGACATGCACCACAGGGCTTGTGATTGCGTGCTGTGTAAAAGCTCAAGGGCGTATCAATGTACGACATGCTCAAACTCCCCATGGACTCAGAAGTCGAGTTGTCTCATGATTGCTTGCCTGTAGGTAGAACTACACCCTCTGTCTATATATTCCCCCTTTGGGACATAACAAGAAAAACTAACAATTCTAAAAGACTCAAAGTGGACTCTTGGTTCAATTTCTGTGAGAGTTTGCACGTATATTCTGAACCCTTAGGCCGTTAGTATTTTGCTTTTATGGGGCGCCCTCTTTAGATTACGTGCCCTTTTTCATGGCTAATAACACATAATGTTTTGGGGGGAGGGCTATTATTTGTTGAGGCTAGCCATTTAGGTTTCGTTTTCATTTCTTGGCATGGCAATTAGCAGTCTTGGTCAATCAGGCATGAACAATTATCACCACTTTTTTTGTTTTCGATGTCCTCTCCGCACGAAAGCCACCTCCTTCCCAAACCAACCACACCATTTCAAGCCCTTTAAAGGCAGTGGACGCTATTGGTAAGTACTCAAAATAATTATTACCACAAAACCTTACTTGGTAACGAGTAATGGGGAGAGGTTGATGGTATAAAACATTGCGGGAAACGGCTTCCTCTGAAGTGCCATGGTTTTCGAGAAGTTTGATTTCGAGACCTCAAGTTTAGAACTTGAAGTCTCGAAATCAACCATCAAAACGCACACAACTTCGTGTGACAAGGGTGTTTTTTTCTTTCATTATTATCTCGTAAGTTCGTTGACCGATTAAGCTCAAATTTTCACAGGTTAGTTATTTTATGCATATGTTGAGATACACCAAGTGAGAAGACTGGTCTTTGACAATAACCAATAGTGTCCACTGTCTTTAACCATAGTGCATATTATGCTCACAACATTCCGAAAGTACAAATGTAATGTTATACGTTCCGCTGCGACATGTTGCGAGGTTGCTTGAGGCTCATTACAACTCCAGCTGGAAAACCTGCCGAGGGCTGAGTTTCAGGCCATCGATATCAGTTTCAGTGTAAAAAAAAACAGTTTAAGGCAAAACAATAAAATAGACAACAAATAAAAGATTACGTATGTAGCCTACACAGCAAAACAACATTATTTGTGCTACATGTTTTTTTTAAAGGGTAATTTCTCCCGTTCAACTCTTCAAAACTTCATGAAGGACTGAAGTGACCGCGGTGGGTCCGAATGTAACTTTTATCTGCACTACGAAATTGCAACAGTGCTTTCCAATGGGATTGTTTTGTCTTAATCGATTACAAAAAGGGAACCCTTAAAAAAACATCAAGGACAATTTTCGAGGATGGTAATTCTATATGCAAGTAGGATTTGAAACTTTGCATGGTGGAAATACGATATAGAAAGGTTTGCGGTAACACCGTGTAATGACTATCTCTAATTGAATGAGTTGGGGTGGTTCTGAAAAGAACCGTTGGTTTCAACTCGACGTTTCGATCAGTATGCTCTGATCGTCTTCTGGAGAAAGCTCTACGCAGAATAAAAATTGCAGCCCGAATATCTCTCTTTTTACCCCGAACCAGCTTTGACTGCACATCACGTATAAAGTACGTTGCCAATGACTCTGTAGTTGAGCGTTATTCATTGTGGTTTAAAATTTCATTCCGTTCATCCGTAATATAAACAGTGTGCTTAAAGGCACTGAACACATTTGGTTATTTTTAAAGACCAGCCCTCGATTTCACAAAACTCTTCCTAACTTAAGACTAATCTTAAGACTTAGGACGAGTCCTATTCCTGCGCTGTAGCATGCTGACCTTAAGATCAATCCTAAAGTTAGGACGAGTTACTCATCCTAACTCGAGATAAGACGAGTCCTAACTCTTTGTGAAATCCACCCCTGTATTCTCACTTGGTGTATTCCAACATAAGCATTAAACAACAAAGCCTTAGAAATGTAGAGCTCAATTGGTCGTCGAAGTTGCGAGAGAATAATGAAAGAAGAAAAACACCCTTGTTGCACATCTTTGTGTGCTTCCAGATGTATAAAAAGGATTCTCATCTGACTTAGTCTTGAAGATGAGCAGAGTATACTGTTCGAAACGTCGAGACCAAACCGGCTCTTTTCAGAGCCACCACTCCTTCAAAAGAGTTTTTACCCATGGTTGTACCCGCAAGTTTACTATTGATAGTTATATTTATAGTTGCTCTGACTAAGTCTTTATGATTGTTTTACTGAGAAATTACCTCTTTTCAAAAACTAAGTTACTTCACAAGGAGCTGCTTCTCACAATGTTTTATACTATCAAGCAGACTGCTATCAACAGCATCCATTACTCGTTACCAAGTAAGTTTTTATGCCAATAGTGTACAGTGCCTTTAAGGTCATCTCGACCTATTTCCAATCTGATGAGGATGAAAATGAAGACAGGCTGGAACAATTTCATTGTACAGCCGTTATCCTGATCTAATGAACGGGGGGACATCTATCAGTATGGAAAGCACAACTTCCACATCTGCATAATCTATTGATGGTTTTAAAGGCAGTGGACACTACTACAGTTATTAGCATAGAACCTTACTTGTTACGATCAAGTATAAAACATTGTGAGAAACGGCTCCCTCTGAAGTAACGTAATTTTCGAGTAAGAAGTAAATTGATTGCGAGACCTCAGAAATAAATTTGGAGGTCTCGAAATCAAGCATCAGAAAGCACACAACTTCGTGTGACAAGGGTGTTTTTCTGCCATTATCATCTCGCAATTCCGACGACCAATTGAGCTCACATTTTCACAGGTTTGTTATTCTATGCATATGTTGAGATACACGAAGTTGGAGACTGGTCTTTGACAATTACCAAAAGGTTTCCAGTGCCTTTAAAGCACCTAATGATTCATGTTTATACACAAAAGTAGCGCAGGACTTTTCCTCGCGCTTTGCGTGGAATTTCTAGTCACGCCATACTGCGTCCGTCTGTGATAATCTGTTTTCCTGATGTATTTGATCTATTTTTGGGTTAGACTGTATGTACCTAAATCATTCCATTACTGTTTGAGAGATCGCTACTTCCGAAAACCATGGAGGAAGAATTTCTTCATCCTTGCGACAACTAAGGCAAGACTGAAACTTAACCTTAAATAGTAACCGAAAGCATTCCACGGGTAAACGTTCACTTTCATTTTCGCATAAGACATAGATGAAGAGTACATGTAAACATGAAGCCGTCACTCAAGGAACTATAGATATAAAGCGCCATGTGGACAACTTGTCTTTCTAGAGGGTGTCGAATCCCACTGAGACGTTCAGAGAGGATGGGGGAATTCCACAGACTCAGCGGTAGTCTTACTCCAAGACCTTCGCAATCGCATTCCAACCACGGATTTACTCATTACCCATCGTTTGTTTGTAGTTAAATAGGTAACAACACAATAGGACAACAGCATTGTAAAGCACACTTTATCTTTGTGACATTCAAATGCGCTGGCCAAGAACATAAAGAAAATTTCACTCAATATGGATCAACTTAAACAACGGAGGGCCGTGTATAAGATAGTGACGTATTGGACCAAGACTAACGCTAGACTTGTCCATCCGCTGTGTAAGACCGCAGGGAAGGGAATTACGGAGATACCACTAAAAGCAAATACCTTGATGTGTTGACCTACATACACAGTCAGGAATGTTCGACTTCTACAGTACATCTGAGATCCGATGTAGCGGATTCTAAAACATATTTCCATAAAGCGAGTCCCACAGCGGGCTCGCTGCGGTGGGGAAACTATTTTTAAAGTTCATCACATGTTTAAACTGGCAGAGCACCCCCGTAGTTCTAACAAAGCACAGCAATTGATACTGGCCGTGGAAACATTTAGCATATTTTGAACTGAATTGATTCGATTTTTACTATGCTTTTCTGCTGAAGACGATCAGAGTATACTGATCGAAACGTCGAGATATCAAACGTCTGGTTCTTTCCAGAGCCACCACTACAAGACTTTCCAGAGTGGGTTCAATGCCCGCTTGTCCTGAATGTGTTCGAGTTCTGCCCTACTTTGGAACATCAGTCGTTCCAAAGTAGGGCATTCTAATAAACTGAAATAATTGGAATTGTATTCTCGTCGCCAGTACGTGCCTTGTGATAATTTTACGAAAGTCATGGAGTGTGCTGGTTCATGATTGCTTAGTAGTTAAAGGCACTGGACTATGTTGGTAGTTACTCAACATCGTTGTTAGCATAAAAACTTACTTGGCAACAAGCAATGTAGAGCTGTTGGTATTATAAAACATTGTGATACACGGCTCCCTCTGAACCTTTTCAGAAAGAGGTAATTTCTCCACTCAAATAAAAAAAGACTTCGTTTACTCATTACTAAAAACCTATAGCACCTCACCAATTAATGTTTTAAGTGAAGTTTTCTTCTATCGTTTTCTTTAAATCGTGAGACCTTTTACATCTGAAAGCACACAGTTGTGCGAAAAGGGTGTGTTTTTCTTTCGTTACTCTCTTGCAACTTGGACGACCAATTGAGTCCAAATTTTCACAGATTTGTTATTTTGTGCATATGCTGGGATACACCAAGTGATAATACTGGGGTGGATTTCACAAAGAGTTAGGACTAGTCTTATCTCGAAATAGGACCGGTTACTCGTCCTAACTTAGGACTATCCATGCAGTTTGTATATCTCCAAGGCTCTTTGTGAAATCGACCCCTGGTCTTTGACAGTTACCAAAGGTGTCCAGGGGTCGATTTTAAAGAACTTGGGACTAGTCCTAGGAGATTCTTCTTAAGGCTAGGCCTAAGTTAGGACGAGTTGCTAGTCCTAACTCAAGATAAGACTATAGTCTTTACTCTTTGTGGAACCCACCCATTGCCTTTAAAGACACTGGACACTATTGGTAATTGTCAAAGACCAGTCTTCTCACCTGGTGTATCTCAACATATGCATAAAAAAACAAACCTGTGAAAATTTGAGCTCAATCGGTGGTCGAAGTTGCGAGATAATAATAAAAGAAAAAACACCCTTTAGTGCTTTTAGATGGTTGATTTCGAGACCTCAAATTCTAAACTTGAGGTCTCGAAATCAAATTCGTGGAAAAATACTTCTTTCTCGAAAACTATGTCACTTCAGAGGGAGCCGTTTCTCACAATGTTTTATACCATCAACCTCTCCCCATTACTCATTACCAAGTGAAGTTTTATGCTAATAATTATTTTGAGTAATTACCAATAGTGTCCACTCCCTTTAACTGAGCAATCGTAAACTTGTGTACTATATAACAAATAGTTACGCAAGAGTGATTCCTACCTGCGTATTGAATGCTCCAGAGAGCTGTTGACCGTAATTGGACCATTCCGACGACGCGTATTACACGCTCGACTGCCCACGTGGTACAACATGCTCTACACATTGCTTGCAAGAACCATCCATGAGTGTGAATTTATTATTAACAATACAAAAAGTTCTCATTAAAATTTCATAGCAGAGAAATCTAAATCATTTACTCTCTTAAAATAAATCTCTATACAAATAAAATTAGCAAATCCTAATTGAGCGAAACCGGATTTCCAGACTCACAGGAACCCAGTAATAGAGCTGGGTAAGGTACAAATAATATAATATTTGTTAAATTTGCATCGGGGATAAAGAATATTAATTTTGGTTTTTACCCATACAACGATGTGTGTTAACACTGTATACTCAGTACTTTCCCGAGTCCTGTGAACAAATAATAGTTAAGCATAATCAAAATATGCTTACCAGATTAAAGGTATCATCCAAAATAACGTTCCATATGTACCGTTTGTGACTGGTATCCCGCCTAGTTTTGCTTAGCAGAATTGTTTTAGAACTGGGTAAGCAGAACTTGATTAAGCAGCAATATGTACTGCTTAAGCAACTAAGTGCTAAGAACACAATAGTAACACTTAACTCCAGAAGATGAGTTAAAGGCAGTGGACACTATTGGTAATTACTCAAAATAATTATTATCATAAAACCTTTCTTGTTAACGAGTAATGGGGAGAGGTTGATGGTATAAAACATTGTGAGAAACGGCTCCCTCAGATTTAGAACTTGAGGTCTCGAAATCAACCATTTTTGACGTGCATTCAACAGAGACGCGGCTATGTCTGGCCTTATCATTAGCCCCTAAATTATGCCAATCTTCTACACATATTTTGTACTCATAATATTACGGCAAATATTTGCCAGCGAGTTAAATTACACACTTTCGGAACTTGATTAGCTTTAGTCTCTACATGCATGCATTGACTCAAATATAGGTTGAATTCACAGAGGGTTCGTCATACTGCCAGCATGGCGCACTTTAAACACGGGCTATAGTTTCATGTGGATCACGGCTTAATAAATTCAAGTTAGCTCCAGTTAAGGACAGATGAAACCATTAATTCTTGTTTTGGGGGTTAACACGTTCGGTGATGTTTTGGTTTGTCAGTGTTGATTTTGGGCTCTTAAATGTTTTATTTGTGCTAGTGTGGTTGTTTGAATTACCTAAAAATTAATTAGCGCTTGTTCCAAGGGTGTGGAAATCTTTCCATTGAAAACTTTGATTCATTGAGAGACCGAAATATTAGGTCAATGCCAGAGAACATCCGCAAACCTTTCCATATCCGTAACATTGCTTGATTAGCACGCACAGCGAGTGTCACATCCTTAAGTGAGGTCGCATGCTAAAAATGCGTCCTTAATTAATGTACGCACACGGCCAATCTGTGTTATGGTTTTCAAAACGTGTCTAAATACTTTCACACATTCTTATCCCACTATTCTCCGTCACTGCGATACTAAATATTTCAGTTTAGTGTTACTGTGCCGCAGTCCTTTTGATTACTTGATATTACTAGTTTCTCTCGTAATTTCCCCATAGATATGTCAGCCGCAAAACAATAGCTCCTTAGCCACCTTAGGGTGCGAAGCGCTCAACGCACACTACATCTCCACGGTGAGACTTTTTTTATTTAGGCAACACCATTTGAAGACTCTCGCCCCCATTAATAACACAGAAAGACACTGCCCGGGGGGAAATTACAGAGTTTCTATATTCGAGGGTTGCAAACTGAAGGGATAGAAAAACAGCCTCGCCTTTGATATAAAGCTGTCTATTGAACTACTATTGTCTAGCATTCAAAGTACAATTTCTCATCTGAAAGAATATAACGGCAACCGTTATCAACACCCTCTTTAAGGGTTTGATTGTGTGATGGCACGACTTGTTACAATTCACCCCGGACAGGTTGTATTTTGCAGTCGAGTCCCGAATGGGTCACCCGAAGATGTGAGAAATTCAACGGCAGGGTTATCAGCAGCCGACACCTCTCATCACTGAGCTTTGTAGTACATTTTGCTAAGAATGAACATTATTTCTAAGTAAAAACATTACCAGCCTGCCCGCAAGTTTCTTAGATAGTAAGCACACAAATTATTTTTTTGCTCAGCACCAAAACTCTTGTTTATAGCTAAAATGGGTTGCTAGCCAGAATACCATACTGTTCCGATCGCTGTGATTTACCCCGACTCATTTCGTGCTTAGTAAAGAAATTCGCAGAATTAACTGCATGCTGAACAGCTTTATGAAGTTGGGCCCTGGTGGATTAAGATTAGTCTTACCTCGAGTTGGAACGAGTTACTCGTCCCACTATGCTCGAACTAGCCTTAAGTTTGTCATATCTCCTTAAAACAACTCGTTGTGAAATCGACCTCTGGTCATTATGCGAAATAAGGCTGCTCATCCGCATTTTTTTGAAAAACTCAGCCCCGATGAAAAAAAGACTTGTGTGCCTTGAGGCCTTCCACTCTAGTGAACAAAAGTTCTCCCCACCCCTTTGTCGAGCGGCTCTTGTCCTCGATCTACATGTAACACATTGGCCCATAAGCTCGCGAGAAAACATGTAAAAATACTGGGAATTACAACAAATATCTGCATATAATTACAAAAGTTAGATTCAGTGATACTCCAGAACGTGCTTCGTGGAAGGAAAAGGCTCACACGTTAAATAAGTCGAGTGGAAATTCGACCCTTTTGATGTAGATCTTTTCTCATTATTAACGCCTTATCCATATTGTATGACTTGCTCTAAACTTATTGATTATAGCCCGTAGCAAGGGTAAACTCTTGTGCTAGGCATTTGAAAAAGCTATCCAAATAAATAAAAACGTCAATGAAAACATGGCTGGGAAATCTCTGCTTATAGGACTCTTCTCATGGTGCAGCCATCTTGAATTTCTCCCATTGATATCAATGTAAACCAAACCGAGTCTGGATAAACAAAATAGTCTGGTTCCTACTGCAAAATGATTATTAACATACATTATTGTTATTTGAAACGAGGAACATGGCCAACATGGAGAAAAAAATCCAGACTTCGCAGTGACGTTAATCAAAAAGAGCTCCCACTTAGTCCTCCTGAGGCAATTTTTAAATGGCGAATTACTTTGCTC
Organism: Asterias rubens; assembly: GCF_902459465.1. NCBI lineage: Eukaryota > Metazoa > Echinodermata > Asteroidea > Forcipulatida > Asteriidae > Asterias > Asterias rubens. The sequence continues at coordinate 9,557,851 of NC_047079.1, forward strand.
AAAATTAGGACAAAGACATAAAAGGAGAGACAAAGTTCCGAAACTGTCACCGGAGTAAGAGTGTCGGACACTCTTTAATCGGTAGTGCCTTTACGTCGCATTTCGTTTTTCACTCGCCCTTTCTGCGTTTGACACCCGTCCGGATATTATGCCCTACTTTTAGTAAAACCATTATGGTAACAACAAAGTTTGTCGGTCACAGAATTAATAAAATGGTCTGGTTCAAATACAATTAACTTTGAGATACCTCGGCTACAGAGTTAGACCAGCTGAGTTTAAAGGAACACTACAGAATTGGTAAGACACAAACAATGAAGTTTTTGTTTATTATTTGAGTGAGAAATTCCACTTTGCCTCAAAAACTACGTACATCAGAGGGAGCCGTTTCTCACAATGTTTTATACTATCAACAGCTCTCCATTGCTCGCTACCAAGTAAGTTCTACGCTTAGAATTATTTTGAGAAATTACCAATAGTGTCCAGTACCACATTAAAAAGAACTTAAAAGCTACATCTAATCGCTTATGAAAGTTCAGCTTCACTTCCCGGAAGTAGAACAAATTCTCACTTCTTTGAGCCTATCCGAAGACTAATGGATATAGACAGCTCCCTCTATAGACCACCAGTGCCAGTCTCGAACCATTACAATCCCGATCGTAACCCATTGTACTCTCCTTAATTGCCGAGCACAGCTCCTCAATTATGTCAGAGCTCCCATATTTTAATTGCCATCACAAAAATCCAGGTCTTTCGGAACAAATTGGATTTCGGGATACAACTTTCCCGGTCGGTTGGAAAAAGCCGCCATAAATCATGTACCTTTGAAGTTTCAATTCGTAGAATGGTTAATTCAGACTACGTCGGGAAGAAAATGATATACAGAATTGTTCTCTCCCGGCTGAATATCTATTAAGTGGGGGTATCAGTTGATTAGGGAATCTCTTGTGAATTGATGACTCGATTTCGTTACAGGGGGAAGGTTTTGTTAATGTAATTGGGTTCGAGGTAGACAGTCCGTGTTTTGTTTGCTCTAATAGCTCTGAAATGCACCCCCTCCCCCCTCCCCTTATTGTTTGTTGTGATTCTGACAATGTTTTTATACTATCAACAGCTCTCCATTGCTCGTTACAAAATAAACTTTTTGTGCTCATAATTATTTTAAGTGCATTTAAAGGCAAGGTAATACTAACTGTGGTGAATGTCAATTATCAGTATCAAAAGTTTAAGATTCATTGGGACTGTTATGGGGGAAACAAAAGAAAATAAGAAATGAGAACTAAATATCTACCTACAATCCCTTGTAAAACTTCTGATCTTTTTATTTCAATTTGACGCACTTTATTCCGAAATTGTTTTGGAATTATTATTTGTTTAGCCTCGATCGCCCAAGAGCAAAACAAACAGAGGGGAACCTGATATGACTGAAGACAAATTAAAACTATTTATAGTCAACCAGATTGGATTCGAAGGAGAGCACGCGTTTATCCCTTTCGCGGGTAAATAGTTTTTTAAACAACAACAACAGAATAAATTGAAGCGCCCATGGCCTTGGGTGTTTGTGTGGGGGATGATTGTTTTAAATCAAAACAACTTCTGGTAAAGCTGTTTTAAAAACCAATCTTCTTCTTTTTCATCATCAAAAGTATTGTACAAAAATTGTACTTCATGTATGGATATGTCATTAAGAATAAAGTTGTTGGTTTAAATCTAAATTCTTGCTGTGGTATTTGTATTTCATTTACTTTCTTATTTACACAAAGTGCGCGCAATCAGCGACACGGCTTAAAGACGCTGGGCACTATTGGTATTTGTCAAAGACCAGTCTTCCCACCTAGTCTATCTCAACATATGCATAAAATAACAAACCTGTGAACATTTGAGCTCAATTGGTCGTCGAAGTTTTGAGATAATAATGATAGAAAAACACCCATGTCACACGAAGTTGTGTGCTTTCAGATGGTTGATTTCGAGACCAGAAATTCTAAATCTGAGTTATCGAAATCAAATTCGTGGAAAATGACTTGTTTCTTGAAAACTACGTTACTTCAGAGGGAGCCGTTTCTCAGCGGTTTTGTACTATCAACCTCTGCCCATTACATGCTATCACGTAAGGTTTTATGTTAAAAATTGAGTTGAGTAATTACCATCAGTGTCCACTGCCTTTAAGGAGTTCACTTCCATAGTATTTCAAACTTCAGAAAATTGATTATTAAAGTCGGTTCTTTTTAAGTTGGTCCGGTATCCTTTTGAGTTGTTTGACAACGTTCTAAAGCGGTAAAAATGTGCAATGAATTTCCGTTTAAAAGTTGTTATGTGGAATAATTCCCCAAGTGTATCCATTGCAAAACTTGTAGTTGTATTTTACAGCAAACATTAAAATGAGGAAAGGCGAACTGTTTCATTGTAAACGCATTGCTAAGACAGGACACTTATTGTGAATGGCCAGGATCCTCACTTGGTGTATCAAAATTTAACATAATTATGCATAAATTAACAAACCTGTGAAACATTTTAGCTCAACTGGTCACTGAAGTTGCAAGAAATAGGCTACACTCCGATCATCCAGTGTGCACAAAATGAGTTCAGTCTGAATTGTTTACTTGTAAAAAAAAATGCTGTACACAATCGTTCAAAGTGGATGGCGAATTTTCCAAAGGTCGATTGGATGACGTACTTAGTAGACGTATAGAGAATATTAAAGACTTTCAACAAAACAATTGTAGAACAAACCGTCAACTTCAATATGTCAAAATCAAATCTGGCTAGAAAGTTTACACAGATACTTCTTAACAGTATTTCAAAGGTCAAGTTTTCTAAACCTTATCTGAGTTTATTAAACATCAAGCCCCAAGCAATACATGCACTTCACCCGTCTATTTTTAACATTAAACGCTGGCCGGCCTCGATCTTGTAATTTTGTGCTCCGAGCTACAATGAGAACCGTTATGACCAGCAGTGAATTATCTTACAGGACAGACATAATACAAAACCCCTTCGGCAAATTATTTTGCAAGTAAAGATAACAAGACTAGAAAAATAATATTTTCAATTTAAATATGATTGGGAGCTTGGTCCTTGATTGGGGGAAGATGAATGATAAACAAAGCGTGTTGTGATATGGAGACGGGTCAACGTGGAGCAAACTTGCCATGAGTTACGCCCTCTATAATAATTATACAAGACAAATATGAGTGAGTTTTGGCTGCTTCAATGTCAGAGTGTGCTTTTGGTAATTACTCCTCAAGGTCGTGACGATAACAAGAATGACTTGAAAAGAGCACTGAAGAACTTTTAATTCAACATCGTAGAAACAACAACCTTTGAAGTAAAATGTAGTTTTAGAGAAAGAGGTTATTTTCGGCCCATCGATTTTAATCTCAGTGGCTTTGGATGGGTTGAAGCCTTTCCAATGCATCTTAAAGAACACACACGGCGCAACAAGGTTTTTTCTATCATTATTCTCTCATAACTTTGATTACACAGTTGAGTCAAAACTTTCACAGTTTTGGCAGTGAACACTATTGGTAATTACTCAAAATAATTATCACCAGAAAACCTTTCTTGATTACAAGTAATTGGGAGAGGTTGATGGTATAAAACATTGTGAGAAACAGCTCCCTCTGAAGTGACGTAGTTTTTGAGAAAGAAGTAATTTTTCACGAATTTGATTTCGATACCTCAAGTTTAGAATTTTGAGGTCTCGAAATCAAGCATCAGTAAGCACACAAGTTCATGTGACAAGGGTGTTTTTTTCTTTCATTGTTATATATCGCAACTTCGACGACCGATTGAGCTCAAATTTTCACAGGTTTGTTATTGTATACATATGATGAGATACACTAACTGTGAAGACTAGTCTTTGACAATTACCAAAAGTGTCAATGCACTGGGGGAAAAAATCTCCTCACAAAATGTTCCCACGCACATTCAAAGTGATATGCCGAAATATGATACAATTCTCTTTAGTGCGGGAGAATATGCAACACTGAAATGCAATTAAATATCAGTAAATGTTAAGAACTGCTTTAGCGTTGTATTCTGTCGATTGTGTCAGAGTCACGTAGTGTTAAGTGCTCTCAAATTTTTGTTATCAGTGATCCTGGAAAAAACACTTCAGTCTCTTTGCCAATCAACCGTCTCTAATAGGAGAGAGTTTACTTAAAGTCACCGGGACACTATTGGTTATAACTCAAAATAAATATCAGCATAAAACCTTTCTTCTGGTCTTTGACAATTACCAAAAGTGTCTAGGCCTTTAAAAACGAAACACGCAAGAGCAAAATTAATGTGGGAACATAATCGTCTCCAGTAGTCCATAAAGGTAGGGTATAGTTTCGTACTTGTCAAACACTAGAATCCCCACTTGGTGTATCCAAACATATGCATGAAAAAAAAAATTGAGAACATTTAGACTCAATAATAAAAGGGGAAATGATAATTAGAGGAAAAACAGATTAGTTGTAACAAAAAAACAAAAACAAAAGTTAGGAGTAGTTTGCCATGATTGTGAATTTAAAAGTAGATTTATAGAGAGTCTAGACTTGTCAACAAGTGTAACATTTTAAGACGTTCGGATTCCAAAACTAAGTGTTTATTGAGTAGCTTACCATAACACGTACTGCATTTTACATTATAATTATAATAGTAATAATAAAACAGTATTTATATAGTGCAATATGAATTGGCATTCCTCAAAGTGCTTAACAGCAAAATAATAAAAGCATTACACGAAAACAAAAACTTTTATATTCCCCAATTAAAACCCCAAAACAAATAGTTATAAAATTTAGTGAGCATGCTTGTATGGTGATAATAGTTGCTTGTTATGGTGATAATATTGTTATTTGGGCATGTCACTACAGTTGACGGCATCGTGCCGCCATGCATTTCTTAGGCCAAGTTATTACGAGGTTAATTGCATCACTGGGTTTATCCATCATTCTCATTTTCATTTTTAAAATTTAATTGTGTATTCTCAGTAAACTCAGTAAACATAAATCATAAACAGATTCAATAACAACATTTTGATTGAATCGTGTTTACGTAGAATCGGGGTCTGTTTTTCGAAAGGGCACGATGTAATCAAACAATATTAAGTTTGAAGTCCCCAAGGGGTTTAGTCGAGCAGTATGCCCCGAGGGACCTTAGCGTGACCAGAGGTGTGAAGCTCCCCCGTGTCCTAGCACGTCTGGGCCCCACTAACGACTCTCACCCGTTGCGGCTCGGAATTACTTCTGCCGTGGCCCGGGCCATACCTCGTGAAGGATTTAATTGCGTGCAATGTTATTTCGTCACCGACACCTGGATTCATTTCAAAATGGGATTATTATATTATAGTAGCCTGGGAGGGGTTTTAGCTAATAATAACTACGGCTCTTTTCGAAACCACGGCTTCGGTTTTGGATTCGGCTCAGGCTAGCTTGGCCCCGCGGTTGTTTTAACCATTTGCGCGTGCTTTGCGTACGCGCTAAGGGTTTCAGACGAAGCCTGAAGCCGAATTCAAAGCCGAAACCGTGGTTTCGAAAAGGGCTTAGTTTTTGCCGAAGTGTCCTCCGGCTGGGCTCTGGAAAAGCTACGTTTCAAAATTACTTCTACAAAGATTAAGATGATGAAGAATGGTATCTGTTTTTCTGCAGCCAAATGAAAACCTCACATTCGGAATTAGCGCAAGAAATAACTCAATTTTAACGGTTGATTGTCGCACGAATAGGTACGAGTTGACGTACGAGTCAGATGAAATATATTCTGCGGTCACTGCAATGGAAGTATTTCAAATTCTAAAGTTATTGAACATGTTTGCCAGCCCTGCTCCACCCCAGCCCGAACCCCCCCCCCCCAACAAAAAAAGTCGTTGCGACTGTCAACTAAACCATAATTCTTTTGCACAATATTGTTACAAGTGCCAACCAATTCGAATTATCAGAAAAAAAGTGCGAGAAAGTACAATCCCCACGTTCGTTTTCAGTCCCGAATCAGAATTTACCCAGATTCCATGACCCGGGTCAGGGTCAGGTTGACCCCTTTCTGGGTCATTTTGACACAGAATCCGGGTATCCATGCTGACGCAAAGGAGGGTCAGAACCCTTGTATGCAGAACCGGGTTAATTCTTATCCGGGGTTTTTACAGCTAAAAATAAACGTACTCTTTTAAAAACATAATGCTAAAATAAGCCTTCAATTAGTGCAGTAATAGTAATAACCTCAAATCATATCACTTTAAAACTACTCAGCATTACTGAATAGGTAAAATACAAAAGATCTCAAAAACACACATCATTAAAAGCTTTCCAGGGCATTTCTTAATCTATTTTCCCCTAACGCAATCCACCCCCGCAATTTGTGTCTATTATTATTTATGTATTTTGTATAGATTTTTTTCTTCGTCGTCAATTGCATAAAAATTTTGTGCAAAGGGCTATGAAAAGGGGCGCCTGTCGGCTTACAAATTGACTTAATGTCCATCACGGTTGGCGTTGCGTCTGGACAGTTAATTCTTTCAATATATCACTTGAGGCACTGGACACCTTTGGTATAGTGTCAAATACCAGTATTATTACTTGGTGCATCCCAACATTTGCAAAAATTAACAAACTTGTGAAGAATTGGGCTCAATTGGTCATCTGAGATAGATGCATAAAAAAAAAGATTTCAGATTTTTATTGAGTGAGAAATTAACCCTTTCTGAAAACTACATTGCTATAAAATTATTAACAAAAGCTCTCCATTGCTCGTTATCAGGTATTGCTTATTATGCTAATTTTATATTTTTTAGTAATTATCGGAAGTGTTAAAGTGCCTTTAAAGGCAGTGGACACTATTGGTAATTGTCAAAGAATAGCCTTCACAGTTGGTGTATCTCAACATTTGCAAAATTTGATCTCAATCGGTCATCAAAGTTGCGAGATAATAATGAAAGAAGAAAACACACCCTTGTCAGACGAAGTTGTGTGCGTTCAGTTGGTTGATTTCGAGACCTCAAGTTCTAAATCTGAGGTCTCGAAATCAAATTCGTGGAAAAGTGCGTCTTTCTCGAAAACTATGGCACTTCAGAGGGAGCCGTTTCTCACAATGTTTTATACCATCAACCTCTCCCCATTACTCGTCACCAAGTAAGGTTTAATGCTAATAATTATTTTGAGTAATTACCAATAGTGTCCACTGCCTTTAAGTGTGAAAATAGACCAACTATAAAGGACACACTGCCTGTATAGCTCCGTGTGTCCCAAGTGCAGTCCAAATGAAGCTGTTGCGCGAAGCAGCCGTTAAAACCCCCTTTGGACATTTTCGTTGAAATCCAGAGATTAAAAAACTTTAATCATCAAAGTAATTTTCCTGAATGATTGGAAGGGCAGAAAATAGCTGCTGGTTAACTGACGAACTGTGTATATATAGCTTGAAGCATTGTGAAAGTATACGTGTGGGTATTTCAGCATTGGATATTTCATTAAAAGTAATTGCTTCACCAATTTCATCACTGGTCATCAAAGCAAGCATAACATACGGTTATTCTTATTTGTTTATTTATTTTATTGTTTTGATTGTTGGTGCAAAATAACATGACACCAAGAGCCCACATTCTGGGGGAAAATTCTAGCCGTCAGAACTTCATGTTTCTGTGTTTGTAAAAACGCTAACATACGAAGTGTTGACCGGGGATCAAAAGAGGTTCACATAATGTATGGACTTGAAACACTATGTGGACTTGGGCACGTCCGCATAGTGTTTGTCCATTGTTGAAGAATAGGATCAAAAGAGGTTCACATAATGTAGGGACTTGAAACACTATGTGGACTACGCACGTCCGCATAGTGTTTCTCCATTGTTGAAGAATAGGATCAAAAGAGGTTCACATAATGTAGGGACTTGAAACACTATGTGGACTTGGGCACGTCCGCATAGTGTTTCTCCATTGTTGAAGAATAGGATCAAAAGAGGTTCACATAATGTAGGGACTTGAAACACTATGTGGACTTGGGCACGTCCGCATAGTGTTTCTCCATTGTTGAAGAATAGGATCAAAAGAGGTTCACACAATGTAGGGACTTGAAACACGATGTGGACTACGCACGTCCGCATAGTGTTTCTCCATTGTTGAAGAAATAGGATTTTACTGATGTAAAGAAAACAAAGAAATGTCGATTTACTGCATAGCACATTGGTGAGCTTTTAAAAAGGGCCATTCTTACACAAAAGAGCAATGGACCCCACAAAGTTTTTTCTTTGTTCAACTTGGACCCCACAGAGGAACTCCACAGAGGAACTCTTTTAAAAAGGAACACGTTGCCTTGAATCTGAAGTCACGTAGTTTTTAAGAAATAGGCTGATTGAAGCCTTTTACTTAAGGCATCTCAGAAAGCGCAACATGTGAAATGTGTTTTCTTGCACTATTCTCTTGCAACTTCGATGACCAAATTGAGTGCAATATTACCCAACGCGACCAGTGCCCTTAAACACGCGAGTCCCCCCCCCCCCTCCAATCAGACACACACACCCACATACACCAGGCGCCTTACTTTCACAGGTACAAATTGTTATTTACAGAATAAAACAAAAAGCTGATAACTTCATAACATCAATATTGTTTTAGAACACGTTTAAACAGTTCAATTGCCTTCGAACTTAGTCTTTATCTTATCGGGGACAGGAAAAACAACCTTGTTTTTTCGACTCCTACTTCATAGTCGTTGAGAGAGCGCAAACGCGGCAGCGACTATACCGTGGAGAGACTAAAAACCACGGTATCCCTATGGAACATACGAGGTGTTGACTTTAGCTTTCCCGTCAAGTACCAGGACGACCATCATAAACGGTTCGCTGGGACCAAGCGTAGCAATTGCGGTGATGTTTTAAGCATCTTACGAGCCAATGGGACCTTTCGTGGCGCGCCCTACTTCGCCGTAGACTTGTGAACAAGTCGTTAATGGTTTGTCGAGGTGATAGTCGAGTCGTGGTGGTCGGGCGTAATGTTTCAGATTTCTGTGATCGAATACTGCTCACGCGAGATTCACTGCTCTCTCGCGAAGCTGCCGACGGCGAGGCTACTACTTCCCATTAACAGCGACAGCGCAGTAGTCTCGCGAGAGCCAGTAGTCTCGCGAGAGTATCACCATCAGAGTCGCGGGGGGGGATCAGATCGCTATCACAGCAACAGACATTTAACGACTTTTCAACAAGTCTAGCCTTGCCGTATAGCCATCATGCAAATTCGGTTCTCTCTCGCCTCCACACTATCCCATCTAGTAATAATGTATACCGACTGTACAGTCCGGACTCATTGGCAATTATGAAAACATGATATGGGGAAGGGGTGAGCAGCGGTAATAGTAAAAATCTTAAAAGCAACAAGGGGGGAGACTTCACTCAAAAACCTCAGAAGCCTTATTTGAAATTGAAATGAGTTTATGTTAACATTGATCTTTAGATTGAGTGCGATAAGTGTGGACAGAATAAGAAGTTAATGTATAAATAAGGCAGTAGGGGCCTACACTTTTGATTTTTTTTCCAGGTCCTCGTGTGAGAGTGAGGTGGGAGTTTGCCTGCAGTGTTTTCTTTGATATGCCGGCAATGCCGGACTTAAAATATTCTAACCTACTTTTCCTGACCGGCCTCTGTGGTGGACATGATGCAGTGGCGTTATCACTCCGCCATCTTAGAATACGAGCATTGGAAAACACGCGCGGCGTAGGCTATAGAATGGGCCCAATGAGCCTGATAATCACAATTCGCGGCTCGTAAATAACGCACTAGATGAATTGTAGACCCACCCCACCCACGTACACTGACCTAACATCATTTACACGGCATGGTTTTGGAGATTCGAAGTTAAGTCCAACTTAAATGTGTACACATTAAAATACCAGTCTATAATGACCAACTTTCTTTTGACTGATAGGCGAGGGCGCCCATTCAAATTACACCACGTGCATTTGGGTATATCTATTGATCAGTTGCCGATAAACCTTTCGTGTTCACTGTAGGCCTATCTTTCCAAATATGATTATAATTGCCATTAAAGACGTACACAGACCCTTTGTAGTAAAACAACTGCACCGTCTGATTTTTCGTTGTGTCAGGGTTTGCTAAATACAAGTCTTGAAGTCAAGACGGTAATTGTTAAGCGCGGTGTGTAGTTACAGCGCGGTGTAGCTACGGGGACGATACACACACCCTCGATCCCAGTATGTGTGTGTGAATCAGTCGCCCTCGCGCTACCTACGACTGTTGCATGTGTAACATCGCACTGTGACTGTTGCATGAAAGGCAGACAAATAGGCAGCGCCTAACGACTTGTCATCAAGTCTAGCTACATACACAACTTAAAAACTTCTCCGGGCGAACATTGCCTCTGTAACCCAAACCCTACCAAAGCGCTTGTTTTATGGGTTCGATTGCCAAGAATAACACCTGCAAATGTGTATTGTAAAGGACACCCGAGCCTAGAGTGACCATACAAGCTTTTATATTTCCTATAAACAGGAACATGAGCTGTTTACCCAAACCAAAGCCAAACACGAACGGCCTACAACTTTGGCTGATAAAATCACCCGGCTTTTCTTTTGGAAATCAACACTTGCATACTACTAACCTTAAAGGCAGTGGACGCTATTGGTAATTACTCAAAATAATTATTATCATAAAACCTTTCTTGGTGACGAGTAATGGGAGGAGGTTGATGGTATAAAACATTGTGTGAAACCGTTCCCTCTGAAGCGCCATAGTTTTCGAGAAAGAAGTAATTTTCCACGAACTTGATTTCGAGACCTCAGATTTAGAACATGAGGGTTATTTTTCTGTCATTATTATCTCGCAACTTCGATGACCGATCGAGCTCAAATTTTCACAGGTTTGTTATTTTATGCATTATGTTGAGATACACCAACTGTGAAGGCTGGTCTTTGACAATTACCAATAGTGTCCACTGCCTTTAAACCATGTACAATGTACAGAGACTATAAAACAAAACTAACCCATGGCGTTGATGTTCTTGTTTTTAAAACAATTGACCGGGAACCATTGAGACTCAAGTCCCCTGCTACGATGTTTGATTCTCTTAGAGGGAACTTCCGACAGAAAACACTCAAAAGTTCTGACCGTGGATGTAATGTTTTCCTCCCATTGGCGTGGCAAAATAGCCGGGTTCCAGGGAAGGAAATTATGGCCCGGAGGCATTTGTTCATGTGATCGCTTTAAAAGAAGCCGGGGTAGATGACCCAACTCTTCTACGGGGCCAATTCAATCGAGTTGATGTTTGTATAGACTTGTGAACAAGTCGTTAAACGTCTGTCCCGGTAATGGCGTTCTGACTCTCCGCGCGATTCCCAATCTCCCGGCGATATTCTCGTGAGACTGGTGCCCCCGCGAGACTATGGCTCTCCATGACTACGGTCCCAGGTAATGGGTAGTAGAAGTCAGCAACCAGCAGTTCGCGCAAAGCGGTACACGACTATCTCACCGCGACAGACCATTAACGACCTATCCACAAGTCTAATATTTGTAATGCGTGACGATATTAATACTGACTGCCCCAGAATATTATTATTCAGACTTCCCTATGTTTCAACAAGAACTTAGAAAAGGTCATTACAAGATTTTCCCCATTACATATTCCCACAGAGCCTTTCTGAAAAGAACGGAGCTCATTAAAAACATTTAATATGTCTATACTTTATTTAACAAAAAACTGTGTTTACATATAATTTACTGGTGTGACATTTAAATAAACTTTTTTAAGATGTGCAACCAATACATGTGGTGTATACTCATTCCATGCAACAAACACATATCAAATCAACGCTTAATGATTATTCTTTGTCTTACAAATTCTGTATTGAAGAATATACTAACTACTCAATATAGGACTTTTGTTTTTGACCTACAGAGGTATTGGAGGCAGGAGTTCCCGTAGACTCGATTCAAGTCCCACTCTCGTGTTAGATGTCCCTAAGCATGCATATCACGCCAACTTACTATAAAACAACACGTAGCATGCACAGTACAATGCCGTGCTCGCCGTCAAAATGTGGTCCGAAAATGCAGAGCATCACAAAACAGTAGTTTCCTGGGGATGGCACGGGATTGGGACTTGAGTCAAGTCTACAGTTCCAGAAATACCTCCCTCCCACTCCTACTACCCCTAACACAAACATGAACAGTTGTCAAGGTCCCAATTTCGTAGAGTTACTTCAGAAGAAAATATAGCTAAACATTTGTGAGCAGGACACCCGTCACAAATTGTACATGTGACAAGGGAGTTTGGCTGGTAAACCTTATTCTGGTGACCATAATGAGTGTGCTTGGCTACTTTGTGCTTAGGCAGCTCCATAAACTGAGGCCTGGGTGGATTTCACAAAAAGTTGGGACTAGTCTTATCTCGAGTTAGGACAAGTTACTAGGTCTAGCCATACGTTTTTAATTACCCTCTCTCGATCTTTAGTCCAAAGTTAATAGGACTAGTAGGATTAGTCCAAACTCTTTTTGAAATCGACCCCTGGGCTTGTTCCCCAATTATTGTTTGGACTTAGTCTATATCAACGAACCTTTAGACCGTTATCATGCTGTCTCCATCTAGGTCATGCTTCTTGCATCGAATGACAAAAATGAATGCTAATAATCAGTATGCAAATAGGAACCAGACTATTGTGTTCTTCCAGCCTCGGTTTGGTTACATTGATATCAATGGGAATAATTCAAGATGGCTGCACCTTGACAAAGGTCTATAGCCTACGACAACACATATTGTTTTGTTTAAACAGTGAGCCTGGGAAGACCACACGGATTGTTTTGTTTAACCGCCCACCGTGTCCTCCGGTAATCATGCTCCCACACACCTCTTCTACTAATAAACTTAAATATCTAGCGAGCTGCATGCACAAAATATCTTAGGTACACATTTTCCACTTATAACTATAAATCCTTTGAAGAAATAAAATACTAAACCCTATATTTCTTATTTACATTTTGTACAATGACTGATAACAATACCGCACCTATCATCGACGTTACTGTTTCTCAGTTACTAAGCAAAAGCTTTAAATCTAGGTCAAACCAGGTAACAATGTTTTATAATAAATGTTAAATTTGCATCGGTGATAAAGAATATTCATTTTGGTTGTTACCCATTATACACCGATGTATGTGAGCGCTGTACACACAGTACTGCCCCAAGTCCTGTGAAAAATATATCACAGGCATAGCCACTGGTGGGGTTTTTTTTGGGTGGGGGGGTATAGCACTCAAGAGACACTTTAGGTACAGGAAAGTATTAAGACCTCTGTGTTTGTGACAAAGGTTTTTTTTATCTCGGAGGTGGTGGATAGGGGTGACGCTCAGAGAGCATTTGCCTCTGTATATGCTCATGTTGGATTTGCTGTGCCAGGGCCTCCGGTAGGGGCGGCCTGTACATCCTAGCATGTGGAATGGAGTTAGGAGGGGGTGCCATAGCAGCGGCTGTACCTGGATTTATAATGGGGTGAGGGGGCTGGGGTAGGGACAGTGGGTTTGGGGGTAGGTGGAGTGTTGGCTGTAGCACGGCAGGCCCTGGCTGATCAGGGAGGAGCCCCCCATAAGTGTGGTGGATATGTTCCTGTGGGTGGAAGTGTACATGAGTGTGAGAATGCGAATGAGAGTGATGATGAGGCGTCGGCGGTCGCCCAGCTGCTGCTGCCGCAGCTGCTGCAGCTGCTCTCGGGTCGCCCATCATTGCCATGCGTTCCAGATGCAGGCGCTCTGCTGTTAAGCGATCGACAGCAAAAGCGGAATTCTCTGGCCCGGGTACCAGCATGGCTAAGTGACGCTCAGCATGGGCACGCTCCAAGTTATGATTATAGGCATTAATCTGTTGCGGCGATGGCATGGGTTCCCCAGGGTGGTGTGGGTGGGGTGGGTATGCAGCAAGAGGCGTTGCTGTAGAGGTGCGTACCCCAGGGTACTGCTGCTCATACCCAGGTTTCAGACCTCGATCTCGCATCTCCCTATCCCACAACTCCATCTCGCGCATCTCCCTTAAATCGCGCTGCTGCAGCGCCCTCAAGTCCCGTTGTCTTATATCCCTCTCCTGGAGCTCCCGTTCCACCAGATCAATCTGTGCCTCCCTGCTCCCCATGGCGTAGACCTGCTCTATCTGATACTGAAGCATTGGATCTGGCCCCATGAGGTTGCTGGCTGGATTGCCAGGCCCGACGGCAGAGTGGGGCCTGGCATACTCACTCAGGGTCCTCATAGCTGGAAGATCTTGGCCAGGGTAGCAAGCGTACCCGGGTGAACCTCTTGGAGGAGGCATGTGCATCTGGCTCGGCTGTTGAATGCCGTATGATCCAGTCACTTGAGCATCTGCCGTCGTATTCATTGGTGGAGTTTCTGGTTTCTTCGGCTGGTAAAAAATAACAAAACAAATGAAGGATTCAAAACCACTTGTACTTTTTCAGCAAAAAAAGCGAAGATCACAGATTTACATTAAACTTCAACGGTCTAACGATGGCGATAGTAGAAAACATACCTTGAAATATTTATGTATGAAATTTCATAGTTTATGAGGAAAAAAAAGGGAAAAAAAGGAATTTCCCGGTTGGAGTCCGTCGCTCAGTCAGTGCTTTATTTAAAATTTTTGTATACAGGTGTCATGCAAAATGTGTTATCTGTTTTTTACTATTTTTTTGTGACCCAGATGGCCGATAGATCTCAAACTTCTACAGGTTTGTCAGTTAATGTATATGGTGGATTTCATACAATACGTCAGCAAAACCAGTTTTGTAATGTTCCTCCACTCTGGTTAGTGGCACTTCTATTGAGGAAAATATAAGTTTGTAATGGAACTTTGCAAAAAAAGTGCAACACAGCAAAAGCACATGAAGCACCACAGAAATCACTGTAGGTAATGTCAAGGCCTGCTCAGTTCAAGTTAAAATACTGTGACGGCCAAAGGTAACTTACCGTAGCCTGCCTTTCAGTTCCACTTGTCTTCCTTTGCCGACCTTCTTCCCTCTCTCTTGTTTCCTCTTTCGAGACGGGTTCCTTCTTGATACTCTTCTTCTCTTCCTTTTCCTTGGAGGCTGCGGCCGCTGCTGCAGCTGCAGCAGCCTTAGCTCTCTTGGCGGCAAGCTTGGAGCTATCCAACGGAGCAAACAGCATATCTGTGCGACTGCAGGAGTTGTGACCGCGATGCCAATGACGAATAAACCTGGTAAAAATATAATTTGTTTAAACTTACAGGGAAGGTTCACATTTGGTAATTACTCAAAACAAATATTAACTTAAAAAATGACGTGGTAATGAGCATTGGAGAGCTGTTGATAGTATAAAACATTGTGAGAAACGGCTCCCTCTGAAGTAGCATAGATTTTGAGAAAGAGGTAATATCTCATTCTATAATAAAAGACTTCTAGCTAGAAGTATTTTTTTCCTATCTGAAAGCACACAAATTCGTCCAATAAGGGTGTTTTTTCTCCCATCATTTTCCTGTAAATTCGATGACCAATTGAGCCCAAATTTTCACAGGCTTCTTATTTTATGTTCATGATGGGATACACCAAGTGAGAAGACTGGTCTTGACAGTTATCAAAGGTGTACCTTCCCTTTAACTAAAGTCAGGTCTGCATTTTCATTCAAGTTTAAATCTTTCATTCCTATCTGAAAGCACACAAATTCGTCCAACAAGGGTGTTTTTTCTCTCATCATTTTTCCCGCAAATTCGATGACCGATTGAGCTCAAATTTTCACAGGTTTGTAGTTTTACGCATATGTTGAGATACACCAACTGTGAAGGCTAGTCTTTGACAATTACCAATAGTGTCCACTGCCTTTAAAAAGCAAGAGTGCCAATTGCATGTACTTACTTTGCTGATGAGCTGGTATGATCGGTGCGATCCACAACCACAGGATCTGGAGACGGCATTCGAGGATACACGCCGTTATCGTGTTCTTCCTCTTCACTGTTGGATTCTTCAGCATCTTCCCCCGGCTTTTCTGCTTCAGCAGGTGTCGCAGACACGACAGCTTGTTTTGTTTGTTCTGTCTCTGGGTCAACAATCTCTGTTTTTACAACTGGGTACAGCTTTGAAGGATCCAGAGGTCTCAAAGGCTCTGGAGTTGGCATTCCATGCTCTCCTTGACGCTTCATAAATTGTTCTGAAGGGACAGCAGTTTCTGGTTTTCTTGAATTCTCAAGTGGTATATCAGGCCTCACATGCCCTCCAACTCTTGTCACCTGATCTTCAGGCCTGGAATGTTCTCTAGACCTCTGCGGCTCCCCAAAGCCAGGACCTTCTGGATATCGCAGAAACTCTCCCGATCTGGAAAGCTCATCTGGTCTAAGATGCTCCCTATGCTGTAAATGGTCCCCAATTGTTGGATTCTCACCGAATCTGCGAGGTTCTCCTAGCCTTGGATGCTCACCAAATTTGCGGTGCTCAATAGGCCTGCTCAGAATATCCCTGGATTGCAGTGGTTCTGCTGTTTTAGGTTGGCTCCTTGGTCTTTGAAGATCATCAGGCCTCAATTTCTCCCCTTGAGAGAGCATGTGCCGATGCCTAACAGAATCATCTATGCCTAGAGGTCGCCCAGGTACATGACGGTCGTCACGTCTTTCGTTATCCCCAGGTCTAGGGAAGCTCTCATGTCTCAAATGCCCGTCTGGTCTGAGTGGATGACCAAACGCTGGACGGTCCCTTTGTCTGAGATGTTCTTCCTGTCTGAGTAGTTCTTCTGGCTTTTTATGCTCTCCGGCCTTCAAGGGCTTACCAGGTCTCATGTGCTCCAGGGGTTTGGGGCTATCACCAAACCTTGGGTGTTCTCCTTGTCTCATGTAATCAACAGGTCTCAAATGCTCGCCTGGTCTCACAACTTGACTAGGTTTCAAGTAATCAACATGCCTCAAGGGTTCTCCAGGTCTTACATGTTCAGGTCTCACATACTCTCCATATCGTAACTGTTCCCTGGAATGGCCAAGATGGTCCCCGGGAGGACGCTGTCTGGATTTGTCTTCCGACAATCTTATGTTTTCGTCAGGGTGTTTTGTTAGATCCTTTAATGGCATTCCCTTTTCTTCTGGTAGTTTAAAGTGTCCCCCTAGAGGCCTGCCCTGATCAATCAGGGGGTAACGATGTTCTGCACTTGGTTTGTGCTTCTCTCCTGGAATACCAGAAGGTGCTGTTGACAGCCTAGAGTCAACCTGTGTCCTTGGAGATGCCCTAGACTCTTCTCGTATATCTCTCTCATCTCTCTTCGGTAACTCAGGATGTCTTCCTAAAGGCTTAGGACTGAGTGAGTAATCAGCATGTGGCCTAAGTGATCCAGCTGATCTCACGTTTTCCTCCAGTCTTTTAGGTTCCTCTGATCCTTGTACAAGAGAGCCTCTTGGTTGCCTGATACCCTCACCGCCAAACCGCTTGTTTTCAGCTTGGTGTCTGTAATAATCTATGGAGTACCTAATCTGATCTTGTTCCTCCTTGACACATTTGTCTCTTTCTGAGCTCTTCAAAGTTGCTTGCGTTCTCATGAGCTCTGGAGGTGGGCCGAACCCCTCCGGATGATACCTCGGCTTGTCCACTGGAGGGCGAGTAGGGGAACCATTGGACGGCGGGCGCAAACTTGGAACAGGTGGTCTGACACTCCCATCTGGAAAGTAGAATCTTTCATTAGAGCGTAGATAGTCAATGGGGTGGCGAAAGTGTCCCATGGGATGCCTGAATTGCTCCGGTTGCTCTACTTGGGAATCAGAAAGTGGAGTAGATTCTGCAGGCTGTAGTTGGGGCGAGCCAGAGTTGGAAGCAGTGTCGACTTTGTCAGGTCTGGGTTCCTTCTTGATCAGAGGTAGGGGCTGATGCTGATAATGGTCCTGTTTGTCGATCTTTTCCATCTTGATCAGAGGCATCGGACGATAGTACGTCTCAGGTTTATTGACCAGAGGTTGACTATGTGGGCTGCTGATCAACGGGCTGCTGAAGGCAGGCTGCCTTGGTGCCTCGTCGGGATTTTTGAAATGTTGGATAACAGGAAAAGCTTGGGAGTGACTCGTCTGGGTATTCGTTGCCATGGGAACTTCACTACTCTCATCCTCGTCAATCTTCTCCTTCTTGATGTTGACGATAGGAATGATGAGAGGGACAGGGCGTATCGTTGGCTGGTTTTCAGAGTTGTCCATTGGTGAGGGTGACCTGGACGAAGAACTGTCTGACATCCCGTCTCCTTCTGACATCCCGTCTCCTTCAAGGTGACTGGACTCATCATTGGCATTATTAATGCTGTTGCTGTCTGTTGTTGTTGCTGCATCCTGGTCGTTATCAGATGCAGCCTCAGAATTATCAGCTTCCTGTTGATCATAAAATTAAAACAAAACATGTCACGTCAAAACTTGGTCGCTAGAGGCCTACGGAAAATGAATAGTGCTAGCTTTTACCAACAAAACTTAAAAAGAGTTGTTATAACAGCAAATAGGAGAGCTTTTGATATGCCTTTAAGCACTTCACATTGATTGATGTTTTATCCACAACCTAAATTATCAAACATGAGTGAACAACAAATGTTTGAAAATTCATGAAAAAATTTAAGATGGTTTCTTCGTGCGTTTACCTGTCCTTCTGTTTCGGGAACTGCAGAGTCCCCAGGTTCCCCTGCTCTTAACTCAGAGGCTTCCTCTTCCTCCGCCTCTTCATCTTCATCTTCTTCTTCGTCTCCAGGTGCTTCTTGTTTGATGGAAGCAATACTTGGGCTGTCAAGATTTTCTGCACCTGGCTCCTTCTGCAAGACAACGAGGTAACAGAAACAAATTTCGTCAGTTTATAAAACCCTTTTAAGTGTAAACGGGCGAAAGGATACCTTTGTTTTTTTTTGAAACGTTTGATTGTTTTAATCCCATATAAATGTATATAGAGACACATACAACAAATCTGTGGAAATTCTTTTTCAAAAGGTGGTAGTGTTTTTGAGAAGAAGGCAAAATATGTCAATGGAATACACAGAAGCTATACAACCGTAACATGCCATGAAGCCAGGGATCACAACCAAGTTAAACGAAACAACCTGGGAAGCGGCAGTAGAGGGACCACCTCAAGGGGATGTGACTTTTTGTCAATGTACAGTTCACAGTTTATACACATACAGAATCACAACAGAACAAGTTGACGTCATCTATCATACAGAGTGATATCAGGTTTGGGGTTTTTTAATCTCAAGGGATGCTGAATTTTTGATCTCTTGATTCACACCAGAAAGAAGCAATCAATCAAACTTAAACAGCTACCTGAGCGGAATGTTTTCAACAGAAATGGTATTTGTACTTGTTTATAATGCACTTGTTCACCATTTTAATGTAATATGTGTACACTTCTGAACTTTTCGTAATTATCGATTAAAAAATCAGGCCCCTACCTAAAGGTTTTTTGAAAAACTAAAAACACTTCTGCCGTTGAAAGCGGGTGTCAAAGGACAATGCCGCTGACGTCATTTGTGGGAGTTTGCTTTGATAAATACATCCACGCTGCAACAAAGCGGCTTTATCTACTTATGACGTTTTGAGAGTGATTACGTAACGGGGCTTTTCGCAAATCTCACAGAAAAGCTCTGGACAAGGGCATACAAAATGATTGTTTTTTACACAATTGAAACCTATTTATAATCATATGACTCGATTTCCGTATTCATCGAAAACATTTGAAGTGGAATTCAGCAAAGTTCACGACATGACATTTTCGTTCAAGCAGGTCTTTAAGAGTGAAAAGTCTACCTTGATTTTCTTCTCACTAGACTTGGTACTACTGTCGCTTGAAGTGCTGAGAGTGCTGGGCGAATTGCGATGTTTGTTGGGTTTACGCCCCATGTTGACTGGGCTACAGGGCTCACTGACGCTGCAATGTTTGTTTCGACCACTCCTTAGAGTTGAGCTCACCTACAATGAAATCAAAACCATTAATGAACTGCAATGGTAATCATTGTTTTTACACTCACTCCGATGTGTGTGAAACATCCGCGTGAGGTTAAAAACAACCAAATAATTGTTTAAAGCCAATGAAAATTAAACATTGGCAATAATTGTTTTTAACACCTTTTTTTTTAAATGTTCTATTCAAACTTAGGCCTACCATGCTCCCACCTAAATTAATAATATTTTAAACCTTACATCTACAAACTAGTGTATAAGGCCTAATTGATTACATATCCAAATTTAATGGGAAGATATGTTCAATACAAAAAAAACTATTGAATAAATATAGTATTTAGTTACATTAAGCCTATTGCTAACTTAACCTCTGTCTGAATCATGGTGCTTTGTTTAAGAGTGTAATTTGTCCATGGTTTGTCAATAATAATGTTAACCCTCCTACTTTTGTGCCCATTCCAACTGTGTGCCTGTTTAGACACATTCATCACTCTATGTACATGTATGTATGTAAATACATAACATCAGTGAATTATGATTCAAAAGCTACACATTGAAATGAACATGAACATTTAAATTCATAGGAGTTGTATCATGCAATCTCAACATGAAACATTATACAATGTCGTACATGTTACGTATATAAATACACAACATCAGTGAAACATAATTCAAAAGCTACACGTTCAAATGAACATGTAATCGCACAGATTTTAAATTCATAGGAGTTGTATCATTCAACTTCGACATTGAAACATTATACAATGTCGTACATCTATATAAATACACAACATCAGTGAAACATGATTCAAAAGGTACACATTCATATGAACAAGTAACCACAACAATATAAATTCATAGAAATTAGATTGTAAAATCTCACTAGGGAAAAACAATGACACAGTAATCTGTACAGATGTTGATAGTCAAAAGGTAAAACACAAAGAGAACGGGTTAGAATTCTTCAACTTCAAAATGAAAACTGTGGCACAAGACTTTGGCTTTACAGAATGGACCGTTCCGGCTTTCCACTAAGCTCCACCCACCACGCGCGTGAGCAAGACACGTGTACGAGCACACCCAATGACATTCTGCACGATTCTGCCGCGCGTGCCAAATATACGCGCACACATGACCGAGTTTGTCCGACCACAATGATTGCTGTGATTGGTCAAATGGGTGAACGCGCACAGTTTGATTGACAGGCCGGATCGGTTCATTGTGAGGTTGGGCCCCAGTTCTCATTTTTCATTCAATGCATAACACAGCGATACATAATAAAAGGTATTTATAATGCGCATTCCCAAAACATGATCAAAGCGCATAATGGGCTTTTCAGTTCAATTCAAAATCTTCTCAACACTTCCCATTCACATTGCAAAGTGTCAATAAAAGGTAAATTACTCAAAATATGTTGTGAGAACACAAATATAAATAAGTACAAACAAACAATGAAACAGAGGAAATGAAGGAGTCCTATTCAAAAGACGAAGTTTTGTACAGAAACACATAACTGAAACAAATTTCAAAATTTAAATAGAATAAATCGCAAAAAGGAGCATCTGAAAAGGTTGAATGCTAGACTGTGTAAGTACATGTATTTTCCAGATAGATCGGAGAAAGACCGCACAGTGACTTGTGATATGTGCTATACAAATATGGTTCATTATAGCAAATGTCAGGCCATTAACTTTTCTTTGCATAGGTCCTTTTGGGGTAAGTAAGCAGTTTGCAATCAGCTCATTTTTTACATTTTAACCCCCCCCCCCCCCAACAACAACAAAAACCCCAAAACCAGGACATGCTTATTAAACTTACCAAGTCCCGTTGTCTCCTCGTCCGTAGCTTATGCCGGACAACATCATAAGATTCACCTTCTCGGACCGGCTTGAACATGAACGCTGGAGGTTCTCGTGGGTTCGAAATGGGCGGGAGCTCCCCGTATTTCTTGAAGCCGAGCCGACAATTGGTGCAGAGAAGGATCCTCTCCCTGGAGCCGTGGTGCCAGTCTTTTGAAGCTGTAAACATTTCAGAATCAGATAGTCAAATGTTCTTTGAAAAAGCCAAAGACAAACCTTTAAGTTGACATGGGTAATGAGACTTAATAGTAAACAAGTAACCATCCAAACACAACAAAAGGAAGTTAAAAAAACAAATACTCAGGATTTTTTTAGCAAACATCATGTGAAAAATATAACACAAGTATGCCCCTATGAAATTAGGCCTTGGATAAAAATTGGCAGTCATAAAAAGTCAACATGGGTCCCAGATTTGGAGATGTTGTTGATCTACAATCTCGACCAGATCTCATTGGGCACCTGTGCTCACTTCCAATGTTGGCTTCCGTTGTCTTCTGCGTTCCAGTCAACATTGAGCAGGGGGACGGGGGAAAGTTCTAATGTAAATTGTCAGGGGGAAGTGGACGGGGAATATTGAATGTAGCGTTGGGAATAGGTGGCCCAAGCAGTTTGGTCGTGATTGTAGATAGACTTACTCGTGGTGAAACAGTGTCTGCAAGCGTAGCTGCTAAAATCTCTCTCGCTGTCATCACTGTCCATGTCACTCTCACAAGCTGAACTTAGATCCACTGTCAAATAAACAAACATTCAGAACATTCTCAAAGGTTTCGACCATTTTCAGTCGAGTGTGACGCCGCCAGTTACTTCACACCTAAACTAAAGCTATCAAATAATACTTAATTTGGGCCTATGGACAAGTCATTACGGATGATACTTGCTTCGTCCTTCAGATGGGACTTATGTACATGTAGATCCAGTGTGCTGTGTAATATAACATAAAAGAACCCAGTATTGACCCCTTGCACGCGTGTTACACGCGGCGACTGATGCCACGCTCACCATGTTGGTGGGCAGTAATAGGTTTACGTGTATTAATGCCACGTCGCCTAAAACACGCACTTCACTGCATAACGCACAGCATAGTCAATGCATAGAGTTATATATGAAAACGCACAGTGAAATTGCCCACCAGTATGGCGCATTCAAGATTTTTCTGCTGATGACGTCAGGTGAAATGGGTCAATACTTATCGTTATGAGAAGGGGTTTGACCTGCAAATCGCACCACAGCAACTTGTAAACCATGGTGCCATGTTAATAAAAGGGTCTTATATTTTGAACAAATCAGCAGCGCCTTGAGATGCCCTCAGTGTAATAACGCGCTTTAGAATAACTGTGTTTGTCAAAGTGGTTTCTTTCCTCGCCTTCCAGCTCTAGGACCCCGGTTTTAAATCATCCCAGGGCACTAAGTAGATTGCGTTTTCAGTCCCTTCCTCACACATCTTAAAACTGAAAATCCCATCCTTGTCTTCTCTCCATTTGTTTCTTAGCCATAGTACAGTAATTAAATTCCGCTTTTCTAAGAGTCTTTGCTTCACAATCAGAAGAGATTAAATGAAAGGAAATGAAATGAATTAAAAAAAAAACTCACAGAATTCATTTGATGGTGGTCTGTTCGCTCGGGCACAAGTTTTGATTCGTGGGAGCACGCTCTGTCGACGATGCCTTCTGTAGATCCTCTGCCCAGACGCCTCGGGACTCTTCTTCCAGTAATAATAAAACTCAACCAGCTCACCCTGCATGAAATATCACAGAAAAACGTTCAGAGGTAAAGGCAAGGTATATGTACCTTTGGTTTTTGTAACCATTTTATTGTTTCAATCCTATATTAAAGCCATAGGACACTTTTGGTAAACAGTATTGTCCAAGGCCCACACTTCTTGTATCACAACTACTATATAAAATAACAAACTTGTGAAAATTTAGGCTCAATCGGTCTTGGACTCAGGAGAAAATAACGGGAAAACCCACTCTTGTTTCCGCGCGTTTCGCCGTGTCATGACATGTGTTTAAACAAAATCCGTAATTCTCGATATCGGGAATTGATAATGTTTTACTGTTTTCTCAAAAAGTAAAGCATTTCATGGAATAATATTTCAAGAGAAGTCTTTCACCATTACTTTCTGTAAAATTTGTAAATCTGTGAACTTTTATTTAATTTTTCTGTACCGAAAGTGTATAATGGCTTAAACATTAAAATCTTTCAGGCTTGCACGCTACAGTGATTAAGTTTACTTATGAGACATCCTTGGTTGTATTACCAGAAATCTACAATGATAATAATTCAAGTTGAAACAAAAACGAGAAGACTCACCCTGTCCTTGTGAGGGAGGAGCTCTTTACGAATGCGGAAGAAATTCTTGCCGTACTGACGCAAGCCCTTGACAAACATTTTCTACAGCGGGAAAAAAATACACATGTAAATAGCACTTAGACTCTACTTTGGGCTCAATGTTACAAACAAAAAGTTATTTGATCAAAAGAAAAAAGTTTCAAGACCAAGATCAGTCACTTTTAATAAAAAAAATGACTTAAAAGGTTTGCAATATGAAAATACAATAGGATTGAGAATTGCAATGATATCATGTATGTTCCCTATAAGAAAACACAATCCGAGACATGGTACCAGCAGCAAACTTTCTCAGATTCAACTTTGGGGCATAAAACTGTTATCTTAAAGGCAGTGGACACTATTGGTAATTGTCAAAGACTAGTCTTCACAGTTGGTGTATCTCAACATATGCATAAAATAACAAACCTGTGAAAATTTGAGTTTAATCGGTCATTGAACTTGCGAGGTAATAATTAAAGAAAAAAAACACCCTTGCACACGAAATTGTGTCATTTACATGTAGACATGGTAGATGGTTGATTTCGAGACCTCAAGTTCTAAATCTCAGGTCTCGAAATCAAATTCGTGGAAAATTACTTCTTTCTCGAAAACTATGCCACTTCAGAGGGAGCCGTTTCTCACAATGTTTTATACCATCAACCTCTCCCCATTACTCGTTACCAAGAAAGGTTTTATGCTAATAATTAAATTACCAATAGTGTCCACTGCCGTTAACCACCTTACTTTGAAGTGAAATGTTTCTCAAAATGCTTTTTATTACCGAAAGCTGCTGTAGGCTTCTAGCTAACAGTTTAATTGCCATTTTTTTCAAAAGTGATAACCAAATGGGGATTTCCCTTTAATGAAACCTTCAATCGTTTCTCTGGTTCTTACCGTTTCTTGGTCGTTCCACTTCTTATCGACAGAGCGAGGTACGCAGTGTTTGACCAGAGACTGAAGGGCACGACCACAGTTGTAATCATTCTCATGAAGCTGGGGAAAATGGAAACAAAAAAATGTTGATGTTAGAGCCACAAGGTCTGTTTTGTAATTGTCAAAACACTCAAAGTTATTAAAAGGTACAATCCACCAAATTTGTACAAACGAATCATTTTCATTATCCCCGATGCAAATTATCCTAACACAAAACACAATATCCACAGATGGATCATGATAGTAGAAAGCTTCCCTTGAAATTTTACTTATTGAGGTGCTGTAGTTTTTGAGAAATGGGTAAAAGTAATAATTTTCGTCTCAGTTTTAGCATGTAAAAACGTATTAACCAGTTATGCTATTGTTTTGGTATAATATCATAACTTGTTAATGGGATTTTACATGCTAAAATAATGTTCGTCTATTTGAGACGAAAATTTTTTTGTGACTTGTTTTACGATTATCTCAAAAACTACACAACCTCAGTTAGTAATATTTGAAGGGAAGCTTTCCACTATCATTATCTTCAAACCCTGTAAGTTTGATATAAATCTGTGGACATTTTGAAAAAGTACCCGGATCCTTTAACATCTAATACATCGTTGCGGTACCTGCTGCTAACACATAGGATTTGAATTGCCTCTAGCCATCGGACTGGCTCAGTTATCTAGAGGTAAGACATCTGCTTTAACAATTATATAGGTCTAGGTTCTAACCCCACATGACTGATTTTCACAGAACTCGGGAAAGTACCGAGCATAAAATACTCAATACACATCAGTGTAAGGGTAAACCCAGCTTATAATTATATAACATAGCAGTCTGAGGAATTTAAGTTCTAAATATTTCCTTATCACTTCCCTGCTTAGCAGAAAGGAGAAGGATACCAGTCACAAATTGTACATGCGACATGCTATTTTGGCTGATAACCCTATTCTCGCATGTAAGCATAATCTTGTTGTGCTTAGCTACTTTTTGTGTTTAAGCAGCTCTATGAAATTGGACCCTGTCCAGAACCACCTCTTGGGGTCAGTTAATCTACGGTTTTAAAAGAATAGATTTTACTCACACACTGTAGAGCATTGATGGTTGTGTCATCCTTTGATGCTACTTCGCAGCCTTCCTCCGGTGAGCCTCCATCGCACATACCAACAAAGGCAGCCATGCTCCTAGAGTTGGTTAATAAGTACAAAGTATCAGAACATGGTCGAGTCCGAGTTTGCGGCTGCTGCTAAGGAAATGACTGGAGCTTGATTTCATCATGCATTGAAGTATAAAATGCCCTTAGTATAAAACAGCTGTAGCCTAGCTGTAGCCGCAATTCGGACACAATTTTTAGGTACTCTATAGACACTGACAGAAGGTAAAAAAATCCAATAAAAGAGAATGGGGTGCTCTTTCTTATGGTAATGTATACAATTTGTCGTGGATATGTTTATTTGCAAGGCAGTAAAAAAAATCATGTTTATTGTAATGCATTGATGAGCGCTACATGGACTTTTATGAGTCAGTCTGGGGAATATTGGTTACCAAATATTAAAAATAGGGTGTCAAACTTTGCAGTATACATGTATCAAAAAACAGGATATCCAAATTGCCCACTCATAGCACTCACACCGTAACATGTAAACAATTCAACAAGTCACATATACAAAATACAGGGGTCAAAGGCTAAGGAAATTGGTGCACAGAATGACTCGCTCTTGAGCTAAAAACATTTCATATTCAGATTCGAAATATACAATTGAATATATGATGAGATTTTTGAATATACAAACCAACATGATTTAAAATGCAAGTTTAGGCCCTAATACATGAATATTCAGATTGGTTATGCTCATTTCAAATGAGAATACACAACGTAGTAAAATAGCACAGATATTCAAAAATATGCACAAATTGTATCCATGTACTTGTATATTCAATAAATATAAACAAAGATATAAATGTATACCATATTCAAAGGAATACACAATTATAAAAGGCAAACAGCAGATATTTGGAAATATACACAAATAGCAGAGATATTCACAAGTATAAAGGCAAGTAACACAGATTCAAAAAATCACACAAATATTCAAAAATACACACAGAATAGCAGATGTTCAAAAATATTAACAAAAAGCACAGGTTTTCAAAAATGAGCACAGATTAAAAAATATAGATGTATATATAGCAGTCAAAAATATACACAAATGTTATAGACACAGATATTCAAAAATATACACAAAGTAGTAAAATTATTCAGAAATATATGCAAATAGCGCAGTTATGCAAACAAACAACACAATTAGCACAGAAATTAAGAAACACAAAACAAATTAAGCTGAATGTATTAGTGGTTTATCTTGCCAAAATCCCCATTCTCAAACGTACCTTGCGGCTTGAAGGTACATCTTCAGGTCGATGTCATGGATGGTCGGCTTCCAGGTCAACTCTTCATGGTTGGTAACCGTGGTACCGGTGACCTTGACCTTTGGCCTGAGGTCGGGCAAGACGGCCTGGTGGCTGGGACCAACGCGAATCTCACCCTGGGTGCTTGCGAGTCGTCTGTGGATGTCATGAAATAACAATATCACTGTCAGTCATATACAGTTTCAAATATTATAAACATACATAAGGCTTTTGTAGAGCGCAACTACGTCAAGAACGTAGCCCATTAGATTGGGTACAGATAATGTTTGATACACTTCTTGAATGTTCGTAGGGAGTCAGATTCCCTGACACAACATCTTTTAAAGCGCCTTGAGCGTCACCGAGTGACATACATGAGCACTATATGAAAAGCCACTATTATTCCATTGGAAAATCTTAAGGCCGGTTTATAGTCGGTCGAGCGATGGTCGGGCGATGGAAATCTTGACGCACGATCAAAAAAAGACACAGTTTTTAGGCATCAGCGATAACTATAAACTTTGTCGCGCGTCAAGATTTTCATCGCACGACCGACTATAAACCAGCCTTTAAAGTCTATGGGAACTTTTTAAAGGGCACCAAGGCCAAGACAGAGGCATCAGAGGCCATTGCCTACGTGGCCTCTGTTATATTCCAGACCTGTTTGAACCTACCTTGTTTCTGGATTGTAGCCGAGGATGTAGAAGAAGGAATCAGGCCTGGCAGTGAAGTCTTTCGCGTTCTGGATATCCTTAAAATGCTTCACGTTTCCCTTACCCCTGAAACGGTGAACAAGTTTTTACAAATTTCAATTTAAATAAAAAATAATACCATACAAGTTCTTAAAGCATTTTACAATAACCGTATCAAGGGCGCTTTACAGTAGTGCCCAGGTCATTGGGCCAATTACATTCCTTTAACCTACTCTCAGCTCGCTGGGGAATATACAGCCCCGGGCAACCTTAGCAGTCGAGAGGCGTTTCTTGTACACAATATCAACCTCTACCCTCGCAGGTACCCATTTATACCCCTGGGTGAAGAGAAGCAATTACAGTAAAGCATCTTGCTCAAGGACACAAGTCTCATGACCAGGAATTGACCTACACTCTAAACGCCAGAACTTGAACTTGATGCTACTCTACTTAAACACTCATTTTTTACAAGGAATGAAAAATAATTAATAATCAATCAATTACAACCAATCAATCAATCAATCAATCAATACTCACCTTAGGAGAGATACATGATAGTTTTCCGTGGTGTCCGAGACAAAGAGTTCTCTGCTCTTAATGACAGGGTCCTTGGTGACAAGATCAATTCCTGAATCTGAAATGAAAAAAAACAGAAATAATGATATAGAAAATTACTTTGCAAAAGTAGCCATTTCATTTCAATACAAAATGGTCTCACGACGAAATCGTACGCAAAATGGTGCGCATTCTTCTGGTTTTATTTCTACGGGGTAATCACAACGTCTGCTGAACGAAACTGGTTGTCGATATTTACCATTTTCTGTATGCCTGTCTTGCACCAGAAGTTGATACACAGAGTCTGGCACCTCTGACTGCCGGTAGAACCACTTCACCCCGACGATCACGTTATCTCGTTTACTCTATGGACAAAACAAAACAAACAAAATCCATCACATTTACACTTTGAGGTTTCTTTCTTAGTACAATTGTCTGACGGCTTTACTTTGGAGGCTCATAAATGCCGAAGTTCGTTCAATTGTTACGTTAGCCTTTAGTCAAGGCGCACGCGGCACACCGGATAGCACGCACAGCCCCCAAAAATGTAACGCACGAAAAAAGACTATCACCGCGAGCGGCGAAGCCGCGAAGCGCCTTTACCAACTCGTTTTGGGGGCCTTATGTTTTTCTTTACATTTGCCAACGATTTTGGTGGGAGAAAATGTAATGCATAATGCATTAGCATGGTGAGTTGCTGGTAAAAAAGAAGCCACAATTACTTGCACGACGTGACAAGAACGTTCGATGCAAATTCGTTAAATTTTCTCCCACCAAAATCGTTGGCAAATGTAAAGAAAAACATAAGGCCCCCAAAACGAGTTGGTAAAGGGGCTTCGCGGCTTCGCCTCTTGCATTACATTTTTGGGGTTGTGCGTGCCATCCGGTGTGCCGCGTGCGCCTTGACTAAAGGCTATTGTTACGTGCGTGCACTGGGCATGTATTTTACCATGTGAGTGGTTAAGGCCTTGCTTTCATTGTTCTTAACTAAACATTCCAGAAATCCCCGAAACATGTCCTGTGAGTGAGCAGGCAAACATTTTAGAATTCTTGACGATAAAAGGTTTCAAGCAACTCCATAATTACTCACCACTCTGAAGTCTTGTATTGTGCAAATGAAGTATGGCATGTCTGGTCTCGGACTCTCCACATAGACACTATCTGTGGACAGGCAATCAATAAATGTGATGTCATTATTAGTTAACCTTCCTACTAAGATCTTTCATTTTACAAAAAAAAACATTTTCCAATTGAAAAAATCACTTTAGTAACACTGTACTCGAAAATGTTGCAAGCTCGTACATGAAAATTCTAGATCTAGGAATATACACTTTCTCGTTAATTCGCCCCAACGGAACATACCTCCAATAGCATAAAGTTTCCCATCAAGAGTTGCGTAAGACAAGATTTCTCCATCCGAATTCCTCTTGATGCGGGACGACAAACTGCTCTTGCGACCAGATGACTTCATCTGATGCGATCGCGGCTGAGGCTGACCATCTTCCATCTGACTCCCCTTGGCTGCATCGATGGAGCGTTTGCGTCGAGGGTGGTGGTGATGGGTGTGGCCACTGCTCTCCTCCCCACCCTCCCTCTTCTCCCCCATAATGGGTGGGGCTTGTCGATACTAGATGGATCCTATCATCAATCGTTCAACATGTACCTGTAGGCCTGCAATAATGCAATTTACAGAATCAGCCAGGGTCATCATCATTGTTCGGCAAAGACTTGTGTCTGTGACCACCTCATTATGGCCAACTGCAGTAATCGGAAAAGTACAACTACCTTTTCTTTTTTCTTAATTTGTAGCTTTCAAACAAGGCTTTTTATATGAAAAACAAGCCATTTTTATATAAACCAATTCCTAATCCTAGTTCAACATGTTCAATTCAACTTCAAGTCCAGCATCCATCACAAAATTAAATTATTAATTAATCTCTTTTGTTTTAGTTTATTTACATCCCTTCTTAAACTATCTAATAAGTGGCGTCCAGATGTACAGAAATATTTTCCAAAAATGTCCACTGGCACTGCTGACCATGTGCCATTTATGTTCATAAACTGAACAGTGAAACTGAAAGTAAAACAAAAAAATTACATTAATTTAAAAATTTGAACACTGACAAATTAAAAAAAGGGGTAAGGGAGGCGAGGAGGAAGTTAAAATAGTTCTAGAAACTACGGACGAAAATGAAAGCATATTAAACTAGTAAAATCTAGTGTGTTGTGTTCGTGCCACTAACGGAATGTTCTAATGAATTGTGTTTGTTAAACAAATTGTCCCAAGTTACATGTAATTCATGTACTGTATGTACATCCATGCAGTCGTGTACAATTTAATTCCCAAACACACACACACCGAACAAAGACATAAAAATACACCAACCAAATTCTACTTTAACCTGACAATTAAACCGATTCTAAATACTCACTCGTGTTCCTCTGGTCCTTCAGATATAACATATTACTTCAATCCATATCTTTTCCCATCCAAAATGGCCCAATTAGGGAGTAAATAATCTTATTGGCATGAACCTCGAACAATTTTTCACCAAGTTTGTTAATTCCGTATTTAACAGAAATGAAATCAACAGGGGGCGCCCTTCATTACGACCGTTCTTATTGTTTACTGATTGACCCATTATCGTCTGCTCAGAACTTCAACATTTATTTCAAAATTCGTAATGATCAAAAGGTCATTACATGGAAAATGCAAACGAATTTGACAAATTGAATAAAAATTAACAAGAAAATTCAAAAAATAAGCCATCAAATGATTTCTTGGCGTTTTCATAAAAAGTGCTAATGTGACGACAGGTGAAAATGAATTTCAGCCAAAAAGAAATCACTCGCTGGTAGTCGCCGTGTTTTCGTTGGCAAGCTGCCCTTGCATTGCTCGTTAGAGACATTGGGCTATTTATAACCAGAATAAACATCAGCTGCATGCCAAAGTGGGACGACTGTTTCTTGTCAGGCAAGATTACATAACTTCCTGTAGGTGCCTGTGATCTTAGGAAACGCCATTTACGGATTAAAATAACTTCAAGAAGTTGCATAGTGTGGGTGTGCAAACACGGATCAAAGAATGACCGTACTGCTGCTGCGTGCACGAAACACTGCACGATGTGTTTACTTCCATCATCATCGTTCAACGCGGGACATGTGTTGACTTCGTCAGGTTCAATCCGTGACTGTCCCTCGTCGTGTTGTGTGTGCTGAAAGTGAAACAGACTTGACTCTAAACCTGGCGGACTAGAAATACGGTTTCTACGTTCACGTTGTTGTTGAAGGAACCTTGCTGCATTTCCTTCCTCCGTGGTTGAATACCGTCTGTTTGTCTCACTTGCTGCGGTTTGACACTGGCTCATGGGAATTAATTGTGTATTTTTAACATTCATGATACACACGTGTGTGTGTTGTAGGCAGGTAAACTGGAATTTGACTTCGTTCGCCATTTAGTGACAAGAACAAGGACAGCACTGCGGGCCAAGGACAACTTAAGATTTGAGGTAAGATTTTCTTATTCAACGTATTTTGTGCATTTACCACATTTCCCTTTGTTTATGCATGGTTTATATGCACGGATATATCACGACATGTTTAATAATGTTTTGGGGTGGCTGAGACAGTGAGAGTGCACGCAAGCCTGGTGTATCATGGTTTGCATTCGGTTGTCTGTCTTGTCTGGATGTCGGACACTTCGTACCTTTGCCACTTCGTACCCTGGACACTTCGTACCTTCGGGACACTTCGTACCGTACCCAAATTGGTCATTTCGTACCGTGGGCGGGGTACGAAGTGACTATCAGATAAGTCACTTCGTACCGTCAGCCGAGTCACTTCGAAGTGTCTCGTGAGAAGGTACGAAGTGTCTCACGGGAAGGTACGAAGTGTCTCAAGGGAATGTACGAAGTGTCCAAGGTACGAAGTGTCCAAAGACACTTCGTACCTTCAAAAGGTACGAAGTGTCCAGGGTACGAAGTGGCAAAGGTACGAAGTGTCCTGACACCTCTTGTCTTTATGACCGGTAAAAAGTGTTGAAACATGGGCGTGACACGCGACCTTGCACTTCCTTGTTCTTATAAGACAGTTTCTTCATTCCTATTGGTCGAGAGCAACGGCTGAAACAGTTGTGCCACATCACGCGATACGCGCGACGCGCACAGCATTCCCTTATAAGGAGTTGTTTATCCGAGGGCGGCGGAGGGCTTTACCATTTCATAGCTGGTCGAGGGGTGTTGTGTTGAAAGAAATCATTTAACAATTATTATAGTTTTTGCATTTATTTTACTTTTTGACCAAAAAGTGATGACGTTTTTGACCGAAACGGTATTTATGAATGGGAATCAAAGTGTGTTGAATCAGTTTTCAACTAGTGGTTTAAACCCGCCGAGGCCTGCTCTTTATAATTTACCTCGACTTCGTCGGTAAAATTATCAAGAACCTGGCCTCGTTAAGATTAAACCACTAGTTGAAAACCTCTTCACCACACATTGATACCCTTAATTAGGCACTGTGTTGGAGTTCTGATGTGTAGCCAATTTTGTTTTCTATACCGGAAAAGAAGAGTCTCGGGCTGGTACTGTTGGTTTCCGTTTCGTACGAGGATGGAGGAAGACAAAACTGATCATTGATAAGTTGTTCTGGACGCAAACATAAGTCATAGTCAAAAAAGTAGTGTACACATAATTTTAGGGATTTGTATAAAGGCAGTGGACACTATTGGTAAATTACACAAAATAATTATTAGCACAAAACCTTACTTGGTAACGAGTAATGGGGAGAGGTAGATGGTATAAAATATTGTGAGAAACTGCTCCCTCTGACGTGACGTAGTTTTCGAGAAGGAAGTAATTTTGATTTCGAGACCTAAAGTTTAGAAGATGAGGTCTCGAAATCAAGCATAATAAAAGCACATAACTTCGTGTGACGTAAATGAATTTTTTTTTTTTTTTTCATAGTTATCTCGCAACTCCGACGACCAATCAAGCTCAAATTTTCACAGGTTTGTTATTTTATGCATTATGTTGAGATACACCAAGTAAGAAGACTGGTCTTTGACAATTACCAATAGTGTCCATTGTCTTTAATGGGAGTTGAGGCATCACATGCTGAGGAAGGCCCGATCAATTTGGGTTGGCGGTATAACACCATGTGTGTTTCTACTTGCCAGGTAGATTTTGTTCTTTAGAGAACTGTCTTGCTTTATTTTCTACTTTAGGGCCTACCCATAGACCTTTTCGCAAATACCGGGGCGCGCGCGTAAAGCTTGAAATTGATGCATTGTGGTCTAGCTGGTATCCAAATTTGATCCATATCTATCCCACAATGCACCTCATTCAACAGTCTGCGCTTGCGCATTGGTATTTGCGATAAGGTCTATGGGCCTACTAATGATTTCTCGTGAAATTTATGAACTAACTTTCAGTATCAGTTTCAGATTATTTCGTACGTCCCGTCTCTAGTTAATTTATTGTTCAATGGTCTCATGTTAAAATGACAAGTCCCTTACTTCTCGAGTCATGAGGCGCGTCCGCTACCTCATTTAAATGTTAGGATTATCATGGTAGAAAGCTAGTGAGAAAACCGTTAGAAAACCGTTAAACGACGGGTTTAGTTACTATTCACATGACAGCAATTTAACTTGGGTACCTTGTTTAATTGTAGAATGGTTGTAAAATGTAGCAATGATTGAAACGATTTTGCAAGAGAACTTTTTAGATAAAAAATTGTCCTTTCACACGAGGTACATTTTTATAAATTTGGAAAAAATCACTGTGACATTTGAGCAAGCGCCTTTGTTAAATTGCTCCTGTGTAATAGGGCTGGCTTTGGGCAAACTTTAAATCAGTTACAGATTGTGACATTTCAAATTTGTAAATGACCGCGTGCACTTCCTTAGTTGCAGATAATTCCCATTTTCCGGTCGGCAGACAAAATTCGACTCGACCCCATGTTTTGTCAACTCGTACCTATAACGTCGAACCCAGAATCCTACCAGTTTGAAATCATACGATACTGTCATTGTTTATTTATCACATTCTCTGTTAGTGATGCGACAGCTGCTTGGAAGGCGATGACGTGTCCAGCAGATAAAATTGTCCCCCCCCCCCCCCTCCCCCACGAATTCCCTTTCCCCGTTCCCCGAATATCCCCTACAGGTGGAAAAAATCGCCATGGCTACCGTAATGGACGATGAACAAAAACAAACAAGTAGGCTTAGGCCTATACATGACGTTACTTCACCATTTTTTTTTTTTTTTTTTTTTTTTTTTTCGGGAGGGGGGGGGGCTTTAATGTTGTAAACAAACTTGTGTTCAAACCGTCCTTTCTCTATGTACCAATGACCAAATAATAGACGATGCTCCCTCAAAGAAGGAAGAAAATAGCTTCATCCCCGCTTAAACCACAGAGGAAAATAATGCTCAAGCATTAACCGCACTGATTGATTCTGAGCACATATTTACGCCGGGTGGGTTTTATCCTTATTATTGAGCACTACCGCAAAGTACATGTAACATGTAATTTAACATCTATTTAACATCTATTTACATGTACTTCGTTTATAATTACTTGTGTGGACACAAATCAGGATTAAAGGCTTTGTTATACCCGCATGGGGATTAGTCCAACGCCAAACAATAATCAAAAGACAACTCGCCACAGGGTGCGTTAACACATTAATTGCCGATATGCTAAACATGGCCATAAATTAAACACTGCCGCTCCCCTCTCCATTGAATGCTAGCAGACAACATCTTCTCCAGAAGACGATCAGAGCATACTGATCGAAACGTCGAGTTAATCCAACGGTTCTTTTCAGAACCACCCCAACTCATTGAGAGATTGTTATTACATGGTGTTACCGCAAACTTTTCTATATCTTACTTCCACCATGCAAAGTTTCAAATCCTACTTAGACAACATCTTGTTTATTCGACGGCGCAAACCACCAAATGATGGCTGGATCAAAGTTTGATGAAGCTCCATTGTGAAATGATATAGTAGAGATTTACAATTTCCTCATCTATATAGGCAGGCCTGATTCTTCACGGAGGCAACGGAGGCAACCTCTTGCCATTGCCTTGGTGCCCTTGAAATGCTCCAGTAGAAATTTACAAATTCCTCATAGGGAGAAAATGCCCTGGTGCCCTTGCCTTTTCAAAAACGAAGCATACAAGGCCTGTATAGATGCCCTTTAGTTCAGGATAAAGTTTTTGTAGTGGAGGTGTATTGGACCATGAAGCTTTTTACAACTCCATGATTGGACTATTATAAATGTAAAAACCTCAGGTCCCTTGTAAATCATCTGTCTCAAATCATCACAGATGACGGAAACACAATACACACCGGTGCCATCAATCCCTTCCGGAGCCTTTCTTCCTCATCAATTTTAAATGAGCATTTCTTTTCGAAGGTGTGATTGAACGTCCGTCGACATCAAGTCGTGAAAAACGTGTTAAACCGCTTCATCCATGAACTATTATTGTAAGGGGTTTGGGTACTTTTTGTACGACATCAAACATAAAAGTCCACATATTTACGTGTAACCAACACGGTTTAAAGAAAATAATGATGATAGAAAGCTTCCCTTAAAATAATACTTGCTGAGGTTTTGTTGTTTTGTTTAGAAATGAATCGATTTTAGAAAAAACATCCCCATATGAAAAGCACTTATACGACAGTATTATGTACTAATAACATTTTGTAATCTTAGTGCATTTTTAGCCATCGGGGAGAACACTGATTTATATATTTACTTGTTTTTGTTTATAATGTTTGGATTGGTTTGTTATTATTGACAGTTAATCCTCAATGTAGTTTAGCTGACATCCCTTGCTTTATTTCAGCAAGGTTGTGAATTGTTGCAAACAAAAATTTCCGCCCGGACCCCCCAGAGGCATACGGGCGGGCTGACACGACCAATCGGCCCCTTCTTGGTCCCGAGAGATCTCAAAGATCCGCGATACCGAGTTGAGCGATAAAAGTGAAGTGTCCACGTAGCCACAAATCCATGACTAATACTCTCCTCATGTACCTTTTCGAAACCACGGCTTCGGCTTTGGATTCGGCTTCAGGCTCCCTCCGCTCGTCTGAAGCCCTGAACCCGTCCGCAAAGCACGCTCATTTTTGTCAAAGCAACCGCGGGGCCAGGCTAGCGCGAGTTGGTTCTGGAGCCGAAGCCGTGGTTTCAAAAAGGCCTTTTGGGTTATGTGTGCTTTAAAAAAGAAAGACAGGACTGGTCTCCTGACTGCCACACTTAAATTATTCAGTGGTGAAATGCAATCACGTAGATGCTCTCATTAAAATTGTATGTTGCGATCTCGAGGCCACCAGGCTAAAGAGTTGGACCGTGTAAAACTATAGTCATATATGGATTGTTTGTGTGCCTACGGTGAAGTTTTGTTCCTTCCAGGTTATAGGCGTAGCCATTTTGTTTATCCTTCTATTCAAACCCGTGTAACCAAACCGAGGCTTGAAGGGGAAGTAGTCAGTAGTCAACTTTGCCGATGTGACAATAGGGTATTGCATTTGTTTCATGTATTTCACTTGAATTGAGCGAAATAACACTCAAAACTAATGTTGTCAACATCAACAATAAACAAAATGGTCGCTCACTTTTTTTTAAACTGGCAATATATCCGTTGATGATTAATAACAGATATACAATTATATAACATTTTAACCACAACCTTGGGTACGTTCACACGAGTAGCTATCTCTGCTAACTTCAAATTTCACATTTCGTGACCCACGGGCCATATTGGATGTGATTTACAATCATAACATAGAAATTAGTAGTAAAAACACAAAAAAAATGCAGGAATTTCAAACAATATTATTAAAAACACAGGCCTGTAGTTGAGGACTGAATGGGGAAATTTATGAGAATTAGTTTTTTTTTTTTTTTTTTTTGGGGGGGGGCATATAGTTGAATACTGACTGTTCTTAATGGCTCCTCATGAACCTTCATAATAGAGATTTCCAGCCAATCGCACCGAATTGCCAAACAAAAACATACATGATGTAACTAGCGCAATCCACTTGCCATTCAGAGGTGCCGTGTCTTAGTCAACAGCAGTAGTACCTTGCCCAAGTAATACAAATAATATTATCCAAACTATTAATTATGTGACGTCCCTTTACTGTTGTAGATTGTTTTTATGAATCTACACTTAGGCCTAACTGCAGATTCGTTACGAATATACAGTTGAGTGAAGATTCATTACAAAATTAATAATAATATTCTCCTTAAAGGCACTACTGGTCATTACTCAAAGTAATTGTTAGCATATAATTACTTGGTAACAAACAGTGGAGAGATAGCTGTTGATGTTATAAAACGTTGTGAAACGGGTCCCTCTGAAGTGACGTAGTTTTCGCGAAAGAAGTAATTTTCCACGAATTTAATTTTGAGACCTCAGAATTAGATTGTGAGGTCCCGAAATCAAGCATCTGATAGCACACAAAACTTCGTGTGTCAAGGTTGTTTTTCTTCTATTATTATCCCGCAAGTTCAAAGAACATTGAGCTCAAATGTTCACAGGTTTGTTTAATATTTTGTGCATTATTATTATGTTGAGAAACATCGAGTGAGAAGACTTCTTTGACAATTATTACCAAAGGTGTCACATGCACTCAACGTAATGTATACCGTTCTCCTACCTTATCTTGGAGGGAATGTATACGATTGTTTCAATCCTAGACAGTTGTCATAAACAAACCTGTGTGAAAATTTAATTTCAAATGGTGGTGGGTTTTTTCTCTTTTAGATATCACCAATAATCTGGAGCGGTTATGTTCACACAGCAAGAGTAATCTGAGAAATGTTATTTTCAGTACCGCTTCTCATATTCGAGTTTGGGTCAAATAAGTTGGACCCACCAACTGATCAAAATGTGAGAGTTTGATGCACCCATGTGTACCGGAATTATGTTAGTCACCTTTAAATGGAAAATCTCTGCACCCGAGCAACGTATAAATAATTCACCCGAATCGTATTTGAAAATGTATTACTTGTAATGTGTTTATTATTATCCGAGGTTTTACTCAGAAAACTGTTTTCCTTGTCGTTTATTTTTACAGTTGGTACCTTATATATTGTTAACAACATATTAAACGTGTATCCCTGTTGAAATAATGGATAACATGTAGTCAGCTTACCAAACTTTATCCGATAATAATTGATTGAGTTGATGACACAACACAAAGGAAGTATTTTACAAATTGAATAAAACAGAATGTAAGTGAAACAATGATATGGAAACTGACTACTCCGATAAGTGACTTACTCGGGAAGCCATTCAAAAATGTTAATTTGAAGTTACACGTACACCACGACGAGTTGAAATTCATTTCCCATTTAACGTAAAAGAAAACGCAAGCAAACCATGCACTTTGGAGTGGATTTGACTGGTCCTCATGTTATTTTTTTTTTTTTTTTTTTAATCTTTACACATACACAATAGTTACAAGTTGTACAGGGGCTGTCAAGGTTAAAACAAAAGTATAAAACTGTCATCAAAAGATGTGTAAACCAGACCCCTGCCAACGATAAAAATATAATTATACAATATAAAAAGGTGATTGCACTGAAACATTTTAGAATCACACAATAGAAATCATAGAATGGATTAAAAAAAAAACTCAGAAAAACATGTTATGTTCTTTTCAGTTGGCCAGCGGAAAATAGTGATCTGTATCTACTTGGGTTTTGTTCACAAAATGTTTAGACTGGTTTTTATTGTAGACAATAAACCCTCGCTGCAGTTTAGCTGACATCCCTTGTGATTTTTTGCAAATTGCATGGTGTGAAGGGACAACTGTCTAAGATCCCCTGTGGAATGCCATCAAATTTAATTAGCCCTTTTCACACGAACAGCTGTTTAGCAGGGTTCCCTTGCTTTAATTGTAGCCCGGTTGTGAAATTCTGCTGGTGTGAAAGGTTTACTCTGTCCATGGTATGTCCAAGGTCCCTTGTGAAACCTTCTCACACATTGCTTAAATTTGTAGCCATGAACATTGGTCGTGTGACAAAAAAAAAAAGCTTCTCGATAAAGTGCAATCAATTGTTTATTTCAATAATAACGTTTTGCATTGTAACTTTATTAATTCGTAACAGATGGATGTGCTGAACGGATTATTCCTGGGTCAAGGTCATCAATTCGGCAAACTTGAGTCACGTCTAGACTCGCTCGTGCGCGATTACGTATTAAAAAGTGTAACTGACAGGCTAAGCTCTCTGGGTCGTTTGACTCATTTTACGAAGGAACATTTTCTCTTTAAACTGCTTGTTCAACTACAATTAGAATAAAAAATCGCTGCATTTTGACTGAACGAGGCGTCCTACAACCACGTGACCACAGTTGTGTGGTCTGTTTTTATTAAAACTGTAGAGGCTTTGTATTGAATAACTATTCAAAATAACAACAACAACAACAGAAAAATCCGAAGAAAAGAAACAAAAAACCAAAAAACTTCCCCTTCAATTTCAGATTTTGTTTAGAGGCAACAACAATAACAGCAGCAACAGAGAAAACATAAGAAAAACAAAGCAAAATGTACGTCCTTAGAGGCAGTGGACACTATTGGTAGTTACTCAAAATAATTATTAGCATAAATCTTTTCTTGGTGACAAGTAATGGGGAGAGGTTGGTGGTATAAAACATTGTGAGAAAACAGCTCCCTCTGAAGTGCCATAGTTTTCGAGAAAGAAGTAGTTTTCCATGAATTTGATTTCGAGACCTCAAGTTTAGAACTTGAGGTCTCGAAATCAACCATCTAAACGCACACAACTTCGTGTGACAAGGGTGTGTTCTTCTTTCATTATTATCTCGCAACTTTGATGACAGATTGAGCTCAAATTTTCACAGGTTTGTTATGTTATGCATATGTAGAGATACACCAACTGTGAAGGCTAGTCTTTGACAATTACCAATAGTGTCCACTGCCTTTAAAAAAAAAGATTGATTACAATGCAAGTAGTAATTTTGTTTTCTCTATTTTCTGTAAGTCGTTTTAATTTAGTTGGTTTGTTGCTTTTTTGTGTCGTATGAAGAACACGTCGTGGATTTGCCATGGTTGAACCCTGGATGAATATTATTATGTCCTTCCTGCTTATTGGTAAGCCTTCTGTCAAGGAGTCAAGGCCTTCGTGGCCTTGAAGTTGAATGCTCTGTCAAGACCGAGCTGCTTGAAGAGACTGGAATGGGAGACCACGTGCGTGAGTCGAGTGGCGAAGTTAGCGCCACTCGGTGCGTGGTCTCCCCTTCAAGTCACTTTGAATGTGAAGTTTTTCTATTTTGTTTAATTCCCGCTTCATGGTTTAAAAAAAATATGCATTTGGTACCAGTTTAATTTGGTACTGGCTCTGCCAGCCTGCCTCCTGTATTTATGATGTCTTGTGATTGGGGTGGGGGATGTGGACGACCAAAGCTTTGCTGGAGACTGTTATGTGATTTTCTGTGCCTGCCTCACGTCTCGTTCGCCGCACCGCGCCGTCAAGTGCAGCTTTTCACGCTATGCAATGCCGGCTGGTCTGCGCCCTATGGGCATTGCACGATGGGGTCAAAGCCACGGTGCCATTAATGCCCTGGTTATGCCCAACCGGAAATCCCACAGGAGTCGATACTAGGACCTAGTCGGCACCATACGGGATGCTTCAATTAATAAAACATCAAGTTCATTAACTTTGGGTTGACACCATGTACTTCTGACAAGTAGTGCTTGGAGTTCAAAAATACTGCAGGCAAGTTGGTCAAAATCTCTTTGATTTTGGGGTTAGTGTTTGTTTGTTATGTGTACTTGTTGTTTGTTATGGTGTTGGTTTGTGTGTCTGTTGGTAGGGTTGGTTGGTTGGTTGGTTGGTTGGTTTGGTTGGCTGGTTGGTTGATTGGTTAGTTAGGTTGTTGGTCATTTTTGTTTGCTTTTTTTTAGTTTCTTTTTTGTTTTGGGGTGTTTGTTGGTGTATTTGTTGCGGTGTTTGTTTGTTAGTTCGTTTGTTGGGTGTTTGTTTTTTGTTTGTGGGGTTTATATAGAGTGTGCTTTGCTTTTTCTAAACACGTGTGGCGTCTTTAAAGATTTGTTTACTTTCCTAATTTATTGATTACTAAGGGTATGCCCTTAGAGTTAACGGTTTGTGTCGCATCATTTAGACCCTTCATTCTAGTATAAAACATAAATAATAAATAAGTGCTGATTATTGTTCAATAATCTACTGTGCCTTCTTGCTAAATTCACTTCAAACTTTATAGCAGCATATGTTTTGTTCGGTTATTAATGGCATACATTGGTGACCTTTAAATCACAGCCACATTAGTCCTAGTTGTTGCTTTCCTTGTATAGCATAGACCAATGGGTCCCAACTGTATTGGAAGTATGTTAAAGCATGGAGCTATACATGGTAAAAGGCACTGCATTATTGGTTTACTGAAAATTACTGTTGGCATAAAACTTACTTGGTTTTATGGTTTTAACGAGCAATGGAGAGCTGTTGATTATAATATAAATCATTGTGAGAAACTGCTCCCTCTGAAGTGACGTTGTTTTTGAGAAATAGTATTATGTATCACCAAAAAAAATATTTGAATTGTATTCGAGAATTCAAGGCATCTTTTTCTTCCATTTTTCTCTCGCAACTTCGACGATCAATTGAGTTCAAATGTTCATAGGTTTGTTATTTTATGCATGTTGAGATTAACATACACTATAAGTACGAATACTGATCTTTGACAATTACCAATGTGTCCAGTGCCTTTAAATCGTAGAGCTCAGCTAGGGGTAAATGCACAACATATCCACAAAGTGTTGCTGTTGTATCCATACATCAACGTCCTTGCTTTACTACCTCCATGCTCTATGCGGTGAAAAATTGTGAACCTAAAGTTGCTGGTGAAATGGTTGTATCGGGGACTAGACGTAGATCGCCATGGAATAAAGTGAACCCTATTACCCTGAGTGTTTAGTCTGGTGGTAAGGTTTCCTGACAAGTAGGAATCTGATATCGATGCTGACTGTCTGTGTATCTCATGTTTGACCATGGAGGAAGGAAAGGTCTGGTTTGACGGGTCTACACTCGACAGTGTGTGTGTATAGAGGTCGCAGATTATGACATCTTGCTTTTCACGAAGATACAGTGAGTCAGTTACCAAACATACATGTACATCTTGTTCAGAGTAGACATAAATATAAGTTAGTAGACTTGCGGGTGTAACCATATGCAAATCTCTTTAATTTGAGGGAATGTTGGCTCTGAGAAGAGCCGGTGTGCTCTCGACGTTTCAAACAGTAAACTCTGCAGCAGTGCTCGTCTTCTTGTTATACAGTTATCAAAGTTAGATTGATGTTGGATATTGGCAATCACATAGGTTTGTACAGCGAATATCAATGTTGCTTAATTTCGGTATTGGACATTGGAAATTCACTTAGTTTAACATTAGATATTGGACATTCACATAGGTTTGTACAGCGAATATCAATGCATGTTGTTCGGTATTGGACATTGGAAATTCGGTTAGTTTGACATTGGATATTGAACAATCACATAGGTTTGTATACAGCGAATATCAATGTTGCTTAATTTCGGTATTGGACATTCGAAATTCTAATTAGTTTGATATTGGGCATTGGACATTCAAATAGGTTTATACAGCGAATGTCAATGTTGCTTAATTTCGGTATTGGACATTGGAAATTCACTTAGTTTAACATTAGATATTGGACATTCACATAGGTTGTACAGCGAATATCAATGCATGTTGTTCGGTATATTGGACGTTGGAAATTCAGTTAGTTTGACATTGAATATTGGACATTCACATAGGTTTGTACAGCGAATATCAATGCATGTTGTTCGGTATTGGACATTGGAAATTCGGTTAGTTTGACATTGAATATTGGACATTCACACAGGTTTGTACAGCGAATATCAATGCATGTTATTCGTATTGGACATTGGCAATTCGGTTAGTTTCATATTGGACATTGGACATTCAAATAGATTTGTACAGCGAGTCTCAGTGTTGCTTGTTTCGATATTGGACATTAGACATTCACTTAAATCAGACTCTATTTTTACTATCATATAATTTTCTCAGCCGTTTAATTTCAGACGGTTTGAAAAATATTTAATGGTCGAACCGAAGAATGATACGTATTCCATAACAGAAAAGCCACATGGAGGCTTTCATTTAAGAAAATATTTGTAAGTCTTGACATCCGTTTGCGATCTGGACAAACTATATATGAGTAGAAACTGCTGCTCCGGTTTTTCTTTTTTTAAAGGGCAAGGGTACAGTTGCATTTTCTCTTTGGTAAAGCGCACCCGATGTACGAGGAATCCACAGCAGACACATACGAAGTGTTTATTCTTTGCAGCAGTTGTTAACGAGTTTGGTGCACATGTACATTTGACTGAATACCGGATTAAGTCTTAATTTGGGGTAATTCGTCAATGTCTTTGGTTCATGTGTCAGTGTCCATCG
The DNA here is from genome assembly GCF_902459465.1 of Asterias rubens. NCBI lineage: Eukaryota > Metazoa > Echinodermata > Asteroidea > Forcipulatida > Asteriidae > Asterias > Asterias rubens. Next base: position 9,601,967 of record NC_047079.1, read on the forward strand.
TGGGTCTAATGCTCCAAGTATCAAGAGGTTATTTTCATCAATAACATAATACAGCCATTTTAAGTAAACGAAATTCTGTATGAGTCGGCAGGACGGGCTGCTGCCAATAATTGACTGGCTAATACAATTAGTGGACACTTTGTCTGTATAAATCATTCTATCTTTCTGAATTGCACTAGGGCAATCATTGGTTTTATGAACGGTATTGTTCTTTTCATAACAAATTCTGTAGAGGAAAAAACGTATACAACGAAACGTGTTTTGCTTGAAGACGATCAGAGCATACTGATCGAAACGTCAAGAGTCGTTTGATATTTGAAACAAAGGTGACACATTTTTTTTAATATTCCAACTTCAACTGACAACAATATCCTACACGCACAATATCAACATCTCTCCATTACTCATTACCAAGTAAGTTTTTATGTTATACAATTATTTTGAGTAGTTACCAATAGTGTCCAGTGCCTTTAAGATTCATGATGGAGCACTTGCTGCATGGATTCAGTTATTTCCTTTGGCCTGATTGAAAACATGTAGCTAATTCAGAGGTGTTATTTATATATCCAACATCGTACTGTTTACATTTAGAAAGTTTACTGATAGGAATAGGATGGAAACATTTGAAATGTTTTGAAGTTTTCTTTTGTCCTCCGAACCTATTCTGCTCTGGTGTTGTCTCTTCACAGCAACGATGTGATGACCATTTGAGCCCGAATGTTCGCAGGCTTGTTGTATTTGTTGGAACACACCAGGTAAGAACACTGGTGATGATTACCGAATGTGTCCAGTGCCTTTAAACGACAACAACTTTAAGACAAATCAAAAGAAAGCTGGCGACTTGAAGATGATCCTTCAGATGAATTATTGTACCTGTATAGGTGTAGGCCTAAATCACAACACGCTCCAATCTTCAGAGCAAATTTTTCGTGGAATCAATTATTTTACAAGTCTGTATTTTCGTGTATGCATGTGTGTGAAACTGATTGATGACACTTAGCAGTATTGTTTATTCCAGTGCCATGAAGCCGAGATTATTAAATACGTTAAAGGCAGTGGACACTATTGGTAATTACTCAAAATAATTATTAGCTTAAAACCTTTCTTGGTGACGAGTAATGGGGAGAGGTTGATGGTATAAAACATTGTGAGAAACGGCTCCCTCTGATGTGCCATAGTTTAGAAGTAATTTTCTACGAATTTGATTTCGAGACCTCAGATTTAGAGCTTGAGGTCTCGAAATCAACCATCTAAACGCACACAACTTCGTGTGACAAGGGTGTTTTTTCTTTCATTATTATCTTGCAACTTCGATGACTGATTGAGCTCAAATTTTCACAGGTTAGTTATTTTATGCATATGTTCAGATACACCAACTGTGAAGGCTAGTCTTTGACAATTACCAATAGTGTCCACTGCCTTCAAGAGTGTGAGCACACAGCCATTGTGACAATCAACTGATATATTGCTTTCCTCTTGTTGGGGCTGGAGTTAGGGAGTATCTGCCTGCCATTTGTCTTTATTAAGCCCCTTTCACAAGAGAGCAAGTAAGCAAGGGTCCCTTGCTAAACATTGTAGCATAATGTAAAATTTGACTAAATGTACCTCGTGTGATAGGACAAGAGTGTTTTCACCTGTCCAAGCTCTCTAAACCATGCTAAAATAAAGCAAGGCACCCCAGCTAAATTGTTGTCGTGTGAATAGCACTTAAAGTGTAAATCTGTGGATATTGGGTTTTGTGTCGTACAGAAAGTACCCAAACCATTTTAAACAATATTAAAGGCAGTGAAAACTATTGGTAGTTACTCAAAATAAATATTAGCGTAAAACCTTTCTTGATTACGAGTAATGGGAAGAGGTTAATGGTATAAAACATGTTGAGAAACAGCTCCCTCTGCATGAAGTGACGTAGTTTTCGAGAAAGAGTTAATTTTCCACGACTTTGATTTCAAGACCTCAGATTTAGATTTTTGGGTCTCGAAATCAAGCATCTGAAAACACACAACTTCGCGTGACAAGGGTGTTTTTTTTCCATTATTCCCTCTCTCGCAATTTCGACGACCAATTCTGTTCAAATTGTCACAGTTTTGTTTTTGTATGCATATGTAGAGATGATTTTGACAACAATTACCATAGTGTCCAGTGTCTTTAAGACAGCGTATACAATGGACATCCTTCGTAATTTGATAATTACTTTCTTCCGTGAACATCTGTTATTACCGTCAACTTGAATTTCAACTCTAATCAGCGTGACATATAAACACATCACGAAGATCGATCTGAAGGTTTTATCCATTTCGCGAAATGAAAATTAGTTCCATACTTGTTGCAATCTGACAGTAGCGTAAGAAACCGTTTTGTTGGTTTATTTGAATGTAGTTTGCCATAAACACAATCTAAAACCCTGTTTTGGGGCAAGGGGCTTCAGCGAAGATAACATCGGAGTACTGTCTGATCATTAATTTCCTTGATAATGTTGACAGCACTTACCATTGGTACATCAGACTCCATTTTCAATCATGGTATTGGCAGCATTTAGCATTGGTAATGTCAGACTTCAAAGTTCTTTAGCTTATGCTTCCACAGATCTATCAATAATAATAACAATCTACTTTTATATAGCGTTTTATCGCAGCAGCATTTAGCATTGGTAATGTCAGACTTCAAAGTTCTTTAGCTTATGCTTCCACAGATCTATCAATAATAATAATAATCTACTTTTATATAGCGTTTTATCACAGCTCAAAATAAACAAAAAATGACGTATGAAAGCGCTTCTGACATTATTTCCCCATGGTCACTTGGCCTTGATTCACTCCTTAAAGCCATTGGACCCTTTCGGTAAACAGTATTGTCCAAGTCCCACACTTCATGTATCACAACTTATATATAAAATAACAATCCTGTGGGAATTTAGGCTCAATCAGACATCGGAGTCGGGAGAAAATAACGGGAAAACCCACTCCTGTTTTCGCGCGTTTCGCCGTGTCATGACATGTGTTTATAACAAATCCGTAATTCTCGCTAACGAGAATTTATATTGTTTTACCGTTTTCTCAAAAAGTAAAGCATTTCGTGGACTAATATTTCAAGAGAAGTCTTTCACCATTACCTTCTGTAAACCCTGTAAATTATTTGTAAATCTGTGAACTTTTTTTTTTCTTTCTGAACCGAAAGGGTCCAATGGCTTTAAACCATCTCAGCTCTGGGGAGTATACAGTCGTTGCTGTGAGCGTTTTCTCTATGCTGCGAGTTACCGTTACAAGCTAATCATTCACATAAACTCTAGCTCTAAGCATAAACCATCTCTGCCCTCATTATACCATTGAATCGAATGCTAAAACAAGTATAGAAACTTCCTCCAATAAAATATGATATGGCCAGGTAGCCTGTGAGATCACGTGTGCAAAAAATACCACAACAGCTCTCCATTGCTCATACTATGTCATTACCAAGTCGGTTTTATACTCGACATTGTTTTGAGTAATGACAATTAGTGTCCAGTGCCTTTCTCAAATTGGTCGTGTCGGCTAAATTGTTCAGTGTTGAAAAGGTTCCATGTTATGACTGAACATCTGACGTCACACTTCGAGGCTAAGCCAGAGGTTGGCCTTTAGGCTACGTCAAGATCCCGACGATCGCGTGGAATGGATGTACCGCTGATCTCGCATTCTTTTCACAGTCAAATTGTACGTACACGTTTACGTATATACAACATCATTATATACATATGTACACTGCACCCAATGATATCACTGGTTGTGTAAACCATCGTAAAACCATAGAGCATACCTTGCTCTATGGTAAAACCATGGTAAAACCAATACCTTGCGGATAAAGACGGCGACCTAAGTCAACCTTATCTCTTCATGTACAGACGAGTGCCAAAGCTGATGGACTTGTAAAAGAATGACAAGCTAAACTACTCTTGCTGATGGTCAGTTCTAATAAAGTTTAGGGCACACCCTGCGGTAGAATGATCAGCTTTATCTCATGTAAGGTCTTCATTTGATTCATGTATGGTAAAGGCGGTGGACGCACTATTGGTTATTACTCAAAATAATTATTTGCATAAAACCTTACTTGGTAACGAGTAATGGGTAGCTGTTAAAAGTATACAACATTGTGAGAAACAGCTTCCTCTGAAGTAACGTAGTTTTTGAGAAAGAAGTAATTTCTCACTCAAATTTTTAAATGTATTTCGAGACCTCAGTTGAGGTCTCAACATCAAGCATCTGAAAGCACATAACTTGAGTGCGACACTGGTATTATTATTTTTATTTTTTCATTATTCTCTCGTAACTTCGACGACCAATTGAGTTTAATTTTTCACAGTTTTTGTTATTTTATGCATAAAATGTTGAGGTACACCAAGTGATAATACTGGTCTTTGACAATTACCAATAGTGTCCACTGCCTTTAACGTCTCTTAATTGTATCATTTTTAACTGCTTTTCACCAACAGGCTGCGTTAGTGGCGTTCATTAAACTCCTTTCTAATTTTATAGTAAGGCTTGCGGTAACACCATGACATGATAATCTCTAAATGAGTTGGGGTGGTTCTGAAAAGAACCGTTGGTTTCAACTTGACGTTCCGATCAGTATGCTCTGATCGTCTTCTGGAGAAAGGTAGGTAGAGTCTGATACTGATAATGCAGGTGTGATCATCAACGTCGAGATGAAACCTACTGTTCTTTTCATAACCACCCCAACTCAGTTTAGCGATTATATTTACATACGGCAAACCTTATACGATATTTCCACCATGCAAAGTTTCAAATCCTACTTTCTGATTTTGTTGTCTGAATCTAGTGTCTTCAGTTGGTTGTGGGTGAGCAAGGTGCTCCACCATGCGTCGTGTAGGCAAACTCGGTGCCGTGCTTTTCGTCTTATGGACGGGTACCGTTTTGTGGATGGTGGAGGACAGAACCCATGTGATCCAAGGGGCAGCGAGAAACGAACACTCCGCTGCTGATGCATTATGCCCGTGTGCCATGTACGCATCTTACAGTCCGGGCAGGAGGCGAGACGGAGAGGAGGAACTGCACGGAGGATCTACGACACAGACACCCGTTGAATCGCCTCGCAATGAAAGCAAGACGGTCGATAGTGTTTGGAATGTAACTTACCCCGTAGTAAACTATACTCCTCAACTTTCCTCAGGGGGTAGTTCGATTCCGCGTATTAAAAACACTTCAAAAATTGTAGAAGAAACCAAAGCAAAACAATGGAATCTTGAAGCCGTCCAGCAAAAGCTGGAGGAGTTGGAAGAGAAAACGTTGAAGGAAGAAGCTCTATTTAAGGAGCAGAAGGAGAAGACTGATTTACTTATCGATCTTCAGAGGAAATTGGAGGAAAGACTTTCCCGGCGGCTAGAGGAGAAACAGGAACAGAATGTCAAAGAGAAATTTATCGAGGAGGAAACATTGCGACAGGAGAATATAGCTCGACAGCAGCTTCAGCTTAAGCAAGAGAAAAAATCCCAACGAGACTCAAAGAAGAAGGTGCCGGAGAAAGTGCATCCAGCGTCCGTCAGTCAGAACCCAGGACTGTTCGATTTTACCATCAGCAACGCGAAGGCGTGCCGTGAAGGGGCGAACACCGACGGCTACGTGGACGCGCTCTGCCTGGTGTTCACGGCCCCCGGGGACAAACTCATGCGGTCCCGCATCCGAGAGACGTGGGGAGGCGTCAAGGAAATCAAGGGCAAGAAATTTGTGACGATGTTCCTGCTCGGACAGAAGGGCGCCAACTACCAGGAGAGCATTGAGAAGGAGGATGGCGAACACCATGATATCATCCAGCAGAATTTCACCGATTCGTACTACAACCTCACTCTCAAGACCCTGATGGGGTTGAGGTGGACCTCGGAGTTCTGCCCCAACGCGAGGTTCATGGTGAAAATGGACATTGACATGTTTGTCAACGTGTACAACCTAGCCGATCGAGTCGACAAGGCACCTGTACACAACTTCGCAGAGGGAAACCTCAAAGATATCACAGAACCCATCCGCGATAAAAACAGTAAATGGTACACCTCCAGGGATATGTACCCTAAGGACAAGTACCCTCCGTACCTCAACGGACCAGCGTACCTCATATCCTCGGACCTAGCCGGTCCGATTTACAAGGAATCATTCAAGGTTCGTTTCTTGCCGTGGGAGGATGCCTTCATAGGTATCATCATGGACCGATTGCATGTAGAACCAAAGTTCAACAGCAAATACGAAACATACCTCAAATATGAAAACGAACCAGACACCCTTCTTAAGATCGCAAGGAGCATCACGTTCCACCTTGGCGAGGACAAGGAGGAGAACAAAAAAAACATTGTTAAGGTCTGGAGATATGTGCAAAATTTAACTAATGCTACGATCGTATAGCACGAGATGCTTGTTGAAGTACAGTCAGTCTCTGCCAACCCACCGAACAGACTAACTTGCTAATTTAACTTTAAAGGCAGTGGACACTATTGGTAATTACTCAAAATAATTCTTAGCATAAATCTGATTACGAGTAATGGGGAGAGGTTGATAGTTAAAAACACTGTGAGAAACAGCTCCCTCCGAAGTAACGTAGTTTTCGAGAAAGAATTAATTTTCCACGAGCTTGATTTCGAGACCTCAGATTTAGAATTTGAGGTCTCGAAATCAAGCAACTGAAAGCGTACAAGTTCGTGTGACAAGGGTGTTTTTCCTTTCATTATTATCTCGCAACTTCGATGACCGACTGAGCTCAAATGTTCACAGGTTTGTTATTTTATGCATAATTTTATGTTGGGACACACATAGTGAGAATACTCGCAGTCTGTGACGTTATTACCAATAGTGTCTTTAAATGAACACGTTGCCTTGTATCGGACGAGTTGTTCTATGGAAAGCGCTATGACCCGTTTGTTATGAAATGCATATGGTTAGAAAGATGTTCTAAAAGTATAATATATGTATATTTGGTTTGCGGTAACACCATGTGTGTATCTACTTGCCAGGTAGAGTTTGTTCTTAGGGAACTGTCTTGCTTGATTCTACTGCCGCGGAGTAGATAATCGAAGGTTCGGGAGACTTTTCAGTTCTCCGATTATCTACTCCGCGTCAGTAGAATAAAGCAAGAGAGTTCTCTAAGAACAAACTCTACCTGGCTAGTAGATACACACATGGTGTTACCGCAAACCAAATATACATTGATACCTCACCATGCAATGTCTCAAATCCTATATAAGTATAGTAGAACGATCCACACAAAATAATGTCTCGAAATTGAGTGGTTTTCATTCTATTTGCGAACTAACACGGGTGGCCATTTTATGGAGTCAACCACACCCCAGAGTGCCTGATTGTTAGTTCACGACGTTAATAGAAAACCGTGCAATTTCGAGGCATTTTTTTTGTGGATCATTATATTCTACTTATAAAATATATTTCCACCCATAATATTTTATATGCATTTTATAACGAACGCTTTTCAAACACTTTTCATAGACCAGCTCGCCCACTCCAAGGTAACGTGTCCTTTTATAAACATTGGTCATTTTAAAGGTAGGCCTGCAAAATTGTGGATGTTTTTTTTTGAAATTTTAAAGTGGAAGATGTTTTTAATTATGTATGAAGACACGTTCATATCACAGAATGTTAACTTAATTGTGATTAATTGTTATGTCTTATTATAATGAGTGGACTAGTTATTATATTTTTATTTATATATTATACGTAATGTGTTTTTCATAAAGTGACACTGAAAGTCGATTTAAAATGATAAGACTTTTTCGTCATGAAATTGTTTTCAAATTATGTGTCTTTGAACCAAATTTATCCCTGGAAACTTCGCTCCATGGGCGGCCATGTTATACTTCCGCAATATGGTCACTGAAAGCCCACAATTTTGTGCAACTTCGAAGACCAATTGAGCCAAAAAAAAAATGAAAAAAATATTTGTGATTTTATGCATAATGTTGAGATACACTAAGTGTGAATACTGGTCTTTGACAATTACCAAAGGTGTTCATCAGTGCCTTCAATGGAATTGGCTGAATGCTTGCTAAATTGGTGGGGAAAGTGGTCAGGCGGCTAATTTGCAATGCCGCCTTGGTGCCCTGCTTTGAAATGCTCCAGTGACAATTTCCTCATAGGGTGCCCTTTACCAAGGAGAACATGCCTTTGTGCCCCTGCCCTTTCAAAAACAAAGCATACTGACCTGCTCTAGTCATTGCCTTTGTACCCCTGAAATGCTCCCGTAAAATTGTACAATAACCTCATCGGGCATGTAACTGTTACGTCACCAAAAAAAGAAGAAACTACCAAATGTCAATGATTTTCAATTTTGAATGGTCAAATTGAGAATAAAAAAGTGGAAACCAGCTGATCCGAGGAAAGTTTGCAACCATGCCTCATACTCTCTTAATGTATAAGAGTGAAAAAAAACACCACTCTTTACATTATTTTCGAGTTGTCCCTCTTTTATGCTCTGTAAAAAGAGTGGTGGTTATTTCACTCTATCAGAAAGGTTTCACTCCGGGACAGAGTGGAAAAATCACTCAAAAAGATGCAAACTTCAATCTAAAAGAGTGGAAGACCACTCGAAAAAGAGTTGTCCCTCATATGGCTCTTTAAGGAGTGCCTTTTCACTCTTGTGCATTAAGAGAGTAGGGTGGGTGTCATTTACCAAGGAGAAGATTCCTCGCTGCCATTGCCCTTTCAAAAATGAAACATACGGGGCTGACAATGTGTCGTCTGGCCATGTTGTGTCAACATGAATCACATGTCATAGCCCAGTTGTTTTCTCAACCATGGAGACAGAATGCACTTATGTTTTCCATTCTTCTACTTATTTGCTTCTTGCTCTTGAAAACGTAATTGGCTTTCTAGCCGCCCAGCTGTGGTCAGTGGTACGCCAGCTGCTGTTCTAATACAGCTAATGAAAACAAAACTAATTAAATGAATGGACTTAGATGTGTGATTGTATTTCCTTTCCTAACTGAAAGGGTTCACTTTCTTATGTACCTCTAATCGCTCTAATGGGCCATATTTTTGACCGCGTGAGGGCGCTCTCAATCACTTCCGGGGGTATATTCATTCATACGCAAAACAGTTTTTAAAGATTGGAACACATTATAACCACAGACATCTAATCCATCACAGACAATAAGACTTTAAAAGGAGCCGTTATAATCCACCTCTAAAGCAAATTGAAACTACGGCGCAACAAAAGTGACAGAACGCCTATTAATTTGTGCAGGGCGAATCGCGTGTACCCCCGGAAGTGATCAAAATACTATTTATAGCGCCCCCGCGCGGTCAAAAATAAGGGGCATTGACTATAATGACTTGATGATCTGTGCCCAAGTCATGAAAGGTACTTACTTTTAAGAGCGGTTTTCTCCATATTATTATATGAATGTTTACCTTGTTTATGAGCAAGGTCTGGGGGGCAAATTTTTTTGGTCGCATTTTTTTCTTTTTTGCCCTTCCCTGGACAGCCTCTGCTTGTTATAATTGTATTGTCCGGGATAAAAATGGAGCAATACAATTATTATAAACGACCAATCCCAAGTTTGTGGAACTTTTGAAAACCACTTGAAAGTCTTGCCTTTAGCCAAAATGCGTTTATAGCCAAAATTGTGAGTGTTGTTTACTGCATGCCCTTCACTAGATCAAAGGTAGCATCTTAAAGGGACACGATAAAAGGAACACGTTGTCTTGGATTGGGCGATTTGGGCTGTAAAAGCGTCTGTTGAAAATGATAACGGTTGGAAAGCTGTTTTTAAAGTAGAAAACAATCATCTATACCACTATGCCTCGAGTTGTTTGGTTTCCTTGTACTTGCGTGAACTAACACGGTCCGCCATTTTGTGTATGCACAAATTTGGTCAAACAAAATAATGGCGGATAATGTTAGTTCACGAGGTATAACGGGGAAGAAGAAAAAACTGTTGTCCTTAATAATACTGGCCGTAAAAATTAACAGAGGTTGTGCTTAAACATGGTGCTGAAATTAATTTCCGTTCCTTAAAGGCAGTGGACACTATTGGTAATTGTCAAATATTAATCTTTACAGTTGGTGTATCTCAAACTCATGCATAAAATAAACCTGTGAAAATTTGAGCTCAATCGGTCGTCGAAGTTGCGTGATATTGAAAGATAACAATGAAAGGAAAAACACCATTGTCACACGAAGTTGTGTGCTTTCAGATGCTTGATTTCGAGACCTCAAATTCTAAACTTGAGGTCTCGAAATCAGCTGAGGACCCGAATTCAAGTATCTGAAAATACAGAACTTGAGTGTGATGAGGGTGTTTTTTCTTCCATTATTCTCTTGCAACTTCTAAGACCAATTTACCAAAGGTGTCCATCTTTAAGGAATGAGAATAACATAAAAGATGTGCTCTATAATCGTCTCAGTTACATTGTACTAAAATTATATGGCTGTCAAATCAGGGTGCACTAAACTTCATTTGTATTTTCGTACAAAACATTTCTTGCCTGCCAATAGAGGGGGTGTCAGATGCATTTGTGTCCGCCATGCAATACCGTCCGCTCCGGACACTTTTGCATATTCAATCGTGTCCGTGGCTATGCAAAAACCGTCCAGTGGACATGTAGCATCGACTGTATACATGTATGTCCGCGCGTAAGCGAGCGTGCATGCAATGAACCTACACGTATATGCAGCATGAATATTCAGGTATTTTATGATTGCAGCGAATACTCAATAGCCGAAAATTTCCCATGTCATTCATGACATGTACCCTTAGCATGTAAAAAAAAAAAATGAGAGACGATTTCCGTCGACCAAGGGCGTTTAATTTACGAAGGACAGTTTTGCACGGGGCGGACGCAACTGCATATGCAAATGTGTCCGGGCGTACACAATTGCATTAGGTATGCAGCAGCGTCCGGGCGGACACGGTTGCATATGCAAATGTGTCCGACGGACATTATTGCATATGCAATAATGTCATCCGGAAAGTATTGCATAAAGGACATAATTGCATGCGACAACGGCAAGCACTATTTTATATACACACTACTAAAAAGAGATGTCATTGGTCCCTATATATGCCCAGTTGTTGCTTTTTTATTTCAATAATGTGTAGTAATTATGTTTGTAGTAACTAAAGTGACGTTCAATGCACCGCAGCTGACCAAATAAAATCTTCTTTTTTAATTGTTTTAATTCTTGTTTTAATTAAAGTATCGTTACGCCTTGTACAAGCGGAGGGTAATTGTGTATTGGTAACGTAAGATGTTATTTATAGACAGTGTAGAACGCGATCATTGAGGTTTGTGGCCATTACACGCAGAGCAAATTCAATCACCAATCATTATTCTGGGATCCGAAGAAAAATTATTTTCCAGTATTTTTTTTTATCTCTTGCCTTTTGTACTTTGTTCTAGGCCCAAAAGATAAAATAATCGGCTTTCTACTCCGTTGTGCTTAAATTTTATTCACTGTAATGCCTGTTTACAATGTGTTTTTTTTTATATCATGAGGAAGTTTTATTAATGAAAAAATAAAACATCAACAATGTTTGACTTGGTTTTTCGTTGAAATGTTCTTGTGAAGATTTTAACCCCCCAAAAACAAAAAAAAATAATAATAATAATAATAATAATAATAATAAATAAATAATTAAATCTCTCAACAAGTCCAAATAAAACAATTTCGATTTTATAAGGGCGGTTGAGCTATGGAAGCAAATGGAACTGTCTTTTATATCATTTTGTGGAGAAAACAAAATGCTGAAGTTTGAAACCCCCCCCCCAAAAAAAGAAGCATGGACGGGTCATGACAAAAAACATTCCTGGCGTGGCAGGAGGTGTTGTGCTCCCCCCCCCCCCCCCTTTCCGAAGAACTGTGAACAATTTTCTTTTAAGAGCGCCCTCTTTGACTCATCCTCTTCCAAGTTATTCTCCCATATTGGGGGACATAGTCTCAGGCGGACATAATTTCCAGGGACACCGGGAAACAAATGGAACTATCTTTTATATTATTTTTTTTTTGGGGGGGGAATAACAACAATTTTGACACCCCCCCCCAAAAAAAAAAAAAAAATATATATATATATATATTTATAATGAATAGGGTAGATGGCCTTAGCTTTCGATCCAATCCGGACCTTCTTCAGAGGCATAAAACAAGTACAAACAAATACATATCCATTTATAGAAAAAGAGAGGGGGAAAGGGATTAAGGAAAGGATCCAGAAAGAAGCGGGAAAATAACAGCCAATCAAAGTTCCTATTTCAGAAACAATATTGGTGGCTATGAACCAATAGGAGTGGAGTGGCGAGGACAAAGGATGTTTAGAATGAAAGAAAGGGTTACTGGACCATAAAAGTGGTAAAAGTATTGTTCGACAACAATGCAGGGAGACATGAAAGGGTAGGATTAGAGAGCAAGTTGCATCATGATGCAACTAACAATGGTCAATTAATAAGAATAGCAAGATCAAAGGTATGATGATTTTAAAAAAAGGTATGAGGCACCTGTGGAAAAAAGGGGGGTTACTTACATCAGATAGTTACAGTGATGAATTTATAAAAACAACTTTAAACTAGGTATAAATATATATATATATTTAAAAAATAATAAAAAAAAATAAAAATAAATCGATATCATATTAACAGGGGCTTAAAAGTATAAGAAAATTAACTTTCCATGCGGAAGAATCGGTGTTAATTTTTTGTACTAATGGTGTGTAGAGTACTCAATGAAATTAATGTACGAGGGAATCATAGGACATGGCATAAACATTATTCCCGGATTAGGCCCACTATTTAGTTTTGCAATAAATTTCAGATGAAATTCAACAATTATGGAATAAAATGTTTCACTGCAGCAATTAGTTCTTGTTTTAGGGGTCTGGGTACTTTTGGTTGCACACAAAACACAATGCCCACATTATTTACATTAAACTCACACAGTTTGATGAAGTGATAAGTAGAAAGCTCCTTCTCTTATAGGAATACCTGCTAAGGTTTTTGAGTTTTTGAGAAATGAGAACGAAGTCATGTCACGAAAAATATTTTAGCATGTAAAATGTATTTTCATGACAGTGTTTTACTATGACGATTTGAGGCATTGCATGGCAAGGTATCAATAAAATATAATTTGGTTTGCGGTAGGTAGAGTTAATTCTTAAAGAACTGTCATCGGATGTTCGGGGGAGACTTCACTTCTCAGTTCTGAAAAGAACTGTCCTGCTTTTTAACTACTTACCCGGGCTTCAAACGGTGTAATGTGCCCAGTGTGTTCGTGACAAAAACTTGGACCCCAACCCTAGAGGGCGCTCACCAATCCATGTGGTCAGAGCCGTCCAATAATATACGGCTCTGCATTTTCTTTTGTACAAAGGAAATCATCTGAGATTTTACCTATACTAATGTTGACACTGCGACCTGCTCCGAAAACATTCTAGATATTAAGATACATATTATGAAAGTTTATCAATAATAATAAGGCTGTTTTATTTTAATATTTTATTATGAAGCTCTTTGAGATTGAACGCTCCCAAAAACATTGAATTTCATAAAATAATTATTATTTCAATGCTCAACATTTTGAAACTAAAATTGTCTACTAAGAAGCCTTTCATTTAAAGTGTATTCGAAAGTTTCAAGTTTTTCGTTTTCCCCCACAAAACAATTAGACAGCAAGTGTTTCACTGAGAACTTTCCCCAGGATAAATAAGAAAGGAATAAACAAAACAAATAATTTACGTGAAACTGACAATTTTAAGACAAATGAGGTCGCCCTTTCAATGTTTTTTTTTATCAACAGACGCGCACATGCGCACTCAGTGTCCTCCAAAAGTGCAACATGTCGTCTGCTCAAGATCACATCGTCGTCAATCAAAACAAATGTTTCCACCACAAAACATTAACGTAAGTGCCCTTTTTTTGTTCAAATGTGTGTATAATAGCATAGTCAATGGCATAGTGTATAACTTGGTGTCGTATATCTATATTGGAGTACTTAAAAATGAGCATTTTCTGTTCGTTTTTATTTAGCGTTTTGCGCTTTTGCAAACTTCATCATGATCATCCGCGTTGTTGACATTGTGATTGTTGTCAAAACAATAATATTCATTTGGATGAGTTGTAGTTGAATGTTACTGTCGGTCGGGCTGTTTGTAAGCCTGTCTGTCGGGTTGTCTGTCTGTCTGTCTGTCATGTCGGGCTTACAAGATATACATGTAACATTGTGTGTGATTTGTAAGGTAGGAACTGTTCTTTTGTAGGATGTTTTGACATGGGGTGTTTTAACAGGGATTATTAAAGATAGGGGTGACAACACCTGGGGGAAACCCACAATGTCGCTCTGTGTGTACGGGGGCTATATCTCGGGCAGGTTTAAAAAAAAAAATGAAAAACATTAGATTATTCATTTCCTAATGCATGAGGAAAGCCCACAATGACTCATAGTCTCTCTAAAGCCAAAGGTATATTATTCTTAGTAAGAATGCTTGTCTGTCTGACACAGTGAGAGTCTGATCTCAAGGGAACTTGGCAGACTTACAAGGGAAGGGGGTATTAAAACGGTGACCAATCTTGCGACAATTTCTCTCATAAACTAAAATGTTTTTTTCCCCCCAAATCTATAGACTCTATATTTAATATTTTGAGCCATAATTTATATTAGTTTTTGCCCTGTTTGTTTATGTTTTATCTCATTTGGTGAGGGGGGCAATATTGGGAAGAGTTATGAAGGCCCCCCCCCCCCATCTTCCAATACTCTAGAACTAGAAACTAGTTGCGATGATCATAAACCTCCTTCCCCCTGCCCCCCCCCCCCCCCCATGGTCTTAGCTGGCCGTAGACTGTCAGGACCATTGAGAGGATAGAGAGTTACAATCATCGCAACTAGAGGGAAAACGTCAACTTGTACGCACACCAACTTGTACACACCAACTCGTAAAACGCCAAGTTATGCTTGTAATGTAAATGTATTGAAATTCTTAGTTGCCTTAAAAGATTAAAGAGTGCGGAAGATTCAAGATTGGGAACTGGTTAGGCATGGACGCCATTTCAGCAAGCAAATATTTTGTTGAAACAATGGTCTTTAATCTGCACTGATCTATATTGTTGCATCAAAATTGCTTGCTAAATGATTCAAATGGCATCCAGTGATCATTTTACATTCCAGCCAGAGTACCCCATCGCCCTTCTCTACGGTTTTGTCTTAATTGGTCTTTGACTCCTTTGTCTTAGGGAGAAGAAATCTGTGAGTGTCTTATTACAATTGACTGGCTTAGCACTTTATTTTTTTTTTTTTTTGGGGGGGGGGGGCTGTTCAGAACCCCCCCCCCCCACACATAAATAAATTTGATAAATAAATAAAATATAAACAAATAAAATAAAGTGAATAGTTCATCACATCAAATGAGACGTTCGCAATTATTTTATTTTCCTAAAAATTATCTGACTTTCCCTGGCTGCTCAGAACCTTCCCCCCCCCCCTCAACACAAAAAATATTAATAAATAAAGTTAGGAATAAACAATAGTTGTTAAAAAATAAAAATGAATGGTTCAATACATTGAATGAGCCCTTCAAATTATTGGGATGCTCCAAAATTCTTTGACTTTCATGGGTCAACTGTTACCATGGCAATACAATACCTTTTAAAACTTGGTTACATGAAATTTTTTACTAAAAAAAATAATCTCCATTCATTTTAGTGGG
This sequence comes from Asterias rubens, assembly GCF_902459465.1. NCBI lineage: Eukaryota > Metazoa > Echinodermata > Asteroidea > Forcipulatida > Asteriidae > Asterias > Asterias rubens. Next base: position 9,617,646 of record NC_047079.1, read on the forward strand.
GTAAATTTTCAACTGTTCAGTTAATTTTGAGGGGGAAAAAATAAAGAAATAAATAATAATATAAGTGGGTCCCGCCATAAAAAATAAAAAAAATTAAAAATTGTAATAACATTATTAATAATACCAAAATAAAATAAATAAATAAATAAATAATAATAAATTAAAAATAAAAATTATTAAGTATCTTCGTATTTTTCTGTTTTTTTGTAAAAGTTACATTCTTTTAAAATGGAACTATTTTGGTTAATCTTTCAAGTTCCTCAAAGAAACAGAATTTGTTTTGCTCCGAGAAAATCCAAGTTAATTTTTTATTTTTAATAGAAAACAAAATAGTTTTTGGTTAAATAAAATTGCATTATAAGATATTTCTGAGAAGAAAAGAAATATATTTGTCAAGACATTCTTTCTAATTTTGTGTTGGCACTTGTGACTTTTTAAACTTGGTTAAACTTTTTCTTCTTTTCATGGGTCAACCGTTACCATAGCAATAGAATATATTTTAATGTGGTTAAAATATATATTTTTCTTCTCTCACAATGTATAATATTTATCTTCTGTTCATTTCTTCTACCATTGACCTCTTTCGAGTAAACAGTGTTACATTTTCCCTCTTTTTGCAGTGTCATGCAACAGTGCGAACAACATCAACATCACATCCTAACATGGTGAGTTTCTGATTATCATGGCTTAGCCAGTTATTGATCATGGGGGGGGGGGAGCCCATGGCTTCTCATGACCCTCCCATAACCCCCCCCCCCCCTAAAAAAAACATTAAAAAACAACGCATGTCCCAAACATTGTTTTACTATTGTGCACAATGGGTCTTAGTACAGTTGTTTTAAACAGGGGTAAACTGTTGGGGGATAATTCGACTTGGTTAAAATATACTTTACTAGAAAACAAAATTGTCTTTTTATGGGGGGGTTTCAATTAATGTTATGTTTTTGTTAAAAGTTTTATTTTTTTATTTATTTTTTAAATCAGAAGTTTTTCGGCAAATCTTTCAAGTTCCTATAAGAAACAGAATTTTGTTTTGCTTGGCGTGTACAATGATATTGATATCAGGGTTCAACTGATGAAACATTTGGGGGGTTTTCAACTTGGTTAAATTATACTTTACTAGAAAACAAAATTCCCTTTTTTTTATGGGGTTTCAAGTGTTCGGTTAATCTTAATATTTTTCTGTTTTTGTTAAGAGTTTTTTTTAATTTTAAATAGGAGTTGTTTTTTTTAAGTACCTTTGAGAAACAGATTTTTGTTTTGCTTGGCGTGTACATTGATATTAAGGGGGGGGGCAACTGTTGGGGGGGTTAACTTGGGTAAAATAATATACTTCACTAGAAAACAAAGTTGCCTTTTTATGGGGGGTTCAAATGTGGTGCTTTTGTAAAAGTTTCAATTTATTTTTGAGAATCAGAACTTGGGGTAAATCTTTCAAGTTCCTTTGAGGAACAGAATTTTGTTTGCCTTGGCGTGTACAATGATACTGATTACAGGGGTCAACTGATGAAACATTTGGGGGTTTTCAACTTGGTTAAAATATATACTTTACTAGAAAACAAAATTCCCTTTTTTATGGGGGTGTTAGTTTTTATGTGTTCAGTCGATCTTCATATTTTTCTGTTTTTGTTAAGAGTTTTTTTTTTTTTAAATGGGAGGTTTTTGGTATTTTTTTTTCAAGTTCCTTTGAGAAACAGATTTTTCTTTTGCTCGACGTGTACATTGATATGGGGGGGGTGCCCTTCAAATTATTTGTTCTCTCCAAAACTCTCTAACTTTCCCTTATATTTACCAAGCGTAAGGGTCTTGGTACACTAGTTTCAGGGGTCAACTGTTACCATTGCAATTGTTTTAACACTTTTTAAAACTCGGGTGTATTGTTTTGTTTTACAAAAAAAAAACAATGTGCCCTTTTCGGGGGGTGTGGGAGTTTGAGTTTTCAAATGTTCAGTTAATCTTCATAATTTTCTATTTTGTTAAAAGTTGGAAAAAAAATTAGCAATTGATTTTTTGTTGTAAATCTCTAAAGTTCATTTTTTTTTTTGCCAGTACATTGATTCCTCATTTTATTTTCATTTATTTATTTATTTATTTTATTTCTTTTTTGGAGGGGGGAGCTTGACTGGACTTGGAGCCTGGGCTGCTCAGGACATTCTTTCGCGATGTTTTTTTAATGACAAACAGTTTCTTTGATCTGATGAACTTATAAGTGGTTTACTTTTTGTGTGCAGATCTTATACGGATCTTTGGAATCTAAGTGAAGAAGGGACTGCTGCTAAGAAGAGATGTACAACAATTCTCCAATCTGAAGAATAGAAGATGGGCAACGACATCGGACTCCTACATGGACAGTGACATTGTATTCCTACCTGTACAGCAATTCCTTGTAATATCTTTTAGTCAAAGAAAATAGACTTTGTGAGACGTTGGTTACCTCAAGAATAAGAATGATCATCACAAATTTCTGATCCAGGACTGTCTTTAAAGGCACTGCAGACACTATTGGTGACTGCGCAAAATAATTTATTAGCATTACAAACTTAATTGGGAACGAGCAATGGAGAGCTGTTGATAATATAAAGCACGGTGAGAAACGGCTCCCTATGAAGTAACGTATTTTTTAAGAAAGAAATAAATTCTCACTAAAATAAATTTGAGACCTCAGCTGAGGTCTCGAATTCATCAAGGCATCTGACAGGAGTTACAGCACACAACTTGTGCAACAGTGGTGTTTTTTTTCTTCCAAATTTGTGTCAAAACTTTCACCGGTTTGTTTTTTATGCATGTGTGGAGATAAACCAAGTGAGAATACTGGTCTTTGACAATTACCAAAAGTGTCCATGCCTTTAAGAGGTTTCCTTAAAAAGTAAAAATTATCTAAAATAGATGTTCATGTTTTTGAGAAAATTATGTTGTTCATGGCATCATTTATTATCTTTTTTTTTTAAACAAATCTTGTTCAGTTAACCATTTCAAACTTAAAGGCACAGGACACTACTGGTAATTACTCAAAATAATTGTTAGCATAAAAACTTTCTTTGAAATAAGCAATGGAAAGCTGTTGATAACATTGTGAGACAGGGCTCCTCTGAATTAACTGAAGTAACATGTCGTTTTTGAGAAAGGGGTTATTCTGTCACTCAAATAAAAGACTTCAGGCCTGAAGCCTTTTATTATGCATCTCTGAAAGCACACAAAGTTGTGCAACCGAGGGCATTTCTTTCATTCTCTTGCAACTGCGCTGACCAACTGAGTCCAAATTTGTACAGATTCTTTGTGTTATGCATAATATGACGGGATACACCAAGTGAGAATATTGGTCTTCGACAATTTATTAGGAAAGGTAATGACTGACAGCCTAATGGTTAATTTAAACAAATAATAAACACACGTTTTTGAGAAGACATTTTTTATTTCACCATGTTGTAAAAGAAACTTAATTTATTCAGTTATCCAAATCAAACTTGAACAATAATCAAACAACTATTTAACATCAGTTTAAACAACTTGTAAATAATTTACTGATAAAAAGTTAAGTTTAATAATTTATAACAATTTATGAAAGTTTACTTATGTTATAAATAAAAACGGTACACTGTGATGACTCTGAATCTTCTTTTGTCTGATTGTCATATTTTGTTGTAAAAACCTGTATTTATTTGCTTTAAAGATTTATTTTGCTTCACAAAAGGAAACAAACACGTGCACAAAAAACAATAATCAAAAACGTAAATTTTCCTTGTGGCCGAGTATTTAATTTAAAAAAAAATAAAAAATCATCAACTTAGGGGGTCTTTAAGGTAGTAGTCTTGATTCAAGAAGTTTTTATTAAATTCGCCACAAGAGGGCGCTCTCTCACCACGTGACCGCTACCGTGTATTTAATACATGTAATGTATTACATGTACAACAAATTTCGTCCAGATGTTCATCACATCAAAAATTTTTTGCTCCAACCCGGAAGACGCCATAGCCTAGCAGACAAGGAGACGGCTTTGAAGGACAACATTGGAGACATCTGTGCGGGTTCGAGCCCCGTCCAGGACACCACCATCATGGAGACACGCTCACCAGAGGAACGCCCACGGAGCCCGGACCACGACAAGGAGACAACATGGCGGAGACACACAAGAGGGAGGCGTGGACAGCGGGAGAGAGAGAGAGAGAGGGGCTGTGGTGGTGGACCGGGCAGGAAAGTGGAGACGAGAATTTTTTTTTAAATTAAATTTTATTTTATTTTAATAAAAAAAATAAAAAAATGAAAAATTAACGGTGAATCATTTTCTTAAAATCGCCTGAAACGTATGCTCGTTAATTTTTTTTATTTTCCATCAAAGAAAATCCAAAATTGTAAAAACTTCAAAAAATCACCACTAATTTTTTTTTTGGGTATTTCATTTTCTTAAAATCGCCTGAAACGCATGCTCGTTAATTTTTATTTGAAAATTTTTTTTTTGCCTAAAAAAACTCTAAAAATCACTGAAAATTACAAAACTTGAGAGTCAAAACCTTCAAAACACCCTTTAAACAGTGCGGAATACACTCGAGAGTGTCTTATTAACATTCTACATGAAATACGCATTCTTATGACAAACAAATCCACAGGAAAGTGTCGTTTTTAATAAACAATTGCTTATAATGACTCTATAACTACACTTAGCATATATAATTGTAGGTGCTTACTCTTATTTACAACAATTGCATCAATTGCACAGAACACACGTTCGTGACTTCCAACCTTCAAATTGCTTATTTTAAGTAATACAAAATGGTATGCGCAGCTTAACTGTGAATTCCGAAGCTGTCTTATCAAATAAGCTCGTTTAAAAAGGGCCATTTACACACAATAAACCTTGATAAAGCATCTGCTAAGTGTGTCATGTAGGAATAATCCAAACAAGTTTAGAAGAAATTAGTCTGGCACCTACACTGAGAAATAGTGCTGTATAAGCACTAAGAGACGGGGAATCAGACTTTGAAAGTTGTCAAAAATAAACCCGAAAATTGTATGGAGGCTTAAAATGACCATTTTCATTGCCAAGTTTCCAATTTAAATACATCAAAGAAACATAAAACAAATAAGACAAGTATGTATTTTGGGGTTCTCATGGATTTGCGATATCTAATTTTCATGAAAAAAAAGATTTAAAGATGCAGTACAGTACGTAACAATAAACTTAATGCAAATGCAGATGTTCCCTCTGAGTTTCCATATATTTGAATTATGTTTAAAATGAAGGCAATGCTCACTTCGGACAATGTTTTGCAGATAAATATCATCACGCGTGATACCAATTCATCAAATTAACCACATATAAGTATCAAACTAAGTATTTAAAACGTTTTTTTTTAACTCTGACCTGTGTAAAAGTAGTGATAATTTGACATACGTACAACAAGATTGCATGATTTTCACTGCATTGCTTTGTATTCAGTGAAGTATGTTTAGTCACAGCTAGTTTGGCGCTTTGATTTCCTAACCAATGATTCAGGCCTGATGTTTCATTCTTGTAAGGGCAAGGCATCAGGGAAGTTTGAATTAGTAGCGGAACATTTCAATGGGCACCGAGGCAATGACCAAGGCCGTGTGCATGGAGGCAATTGCTGCGTAATTTGTCTCCGCAAAGTATCAGGCCTGATGATTCAAGGGAATTGCAAAATGTACTTGACATTAATCAGCAAAGGTATTCACTTCATAACAAAAACAGCCACATCGGACTGTACATGGTAAAGATCTGTTTACACAATACACTTTGCTTTAAAGCAAACTCAAGGCTTTTGAAATAAATAACAACTTTGGTTACCAATTTGTAAACAGTAAAGACTGATGTGTGAGTGGTTTTATAAGCGTCCATGTAAATAGACCTTTGTACAATTGGTAAAACGCACTACGTGAGACGTACCTTAACATCTTAGTATTGAATGAATCACAACGTTGAACTGAATTAGCTTGAGACGGTGACGAGATTACGTATTTGAAATCATGACGAGACAGCAGTTGAACTGAATTAGCTTGAGACGGTGACGAGATGACGTAGTTGAAATCATGTCGAGGCAGCATCTCACAGGCTCCCATCAGTCAAATCGGTGCATCTTTCATACCACGAGGCAGCATCTCACAGGCTCCCAGCAGTCAAATCGGTGCATCTTTCATACCAAGGCTCGGCCCCCATCCTCAGTGTCCTATAAACAAATATTCAAGGGCCAAAATTAATGCATATGAGTTCAAGTGACAACATAGAAAAGTGGCCTACATCCGATACCCATCTAAGACGAGGGGTTATTATTAGGAACAAACAGGGTGCATATTCAGCAATGATACATAATTTAAGTACAAAAATGGTTAAAATGTTTGGGGCAGTCCATCACAGATTGGCATACAAGCATAGGCACAGTAGGCAGAGGGCATGCAATTGCCTACCCAAACCTGGGCAAAACAGAGAGGAAAGTTCCGCCACAGTGAGAAGATGAAAAGATAGACAGAGGAAGCAAACTGCAATATCTTTTTACCTAGTTACAAGAGTTCTTGTGTTTTTATTTGTGTAACATTTCAGGCTAACCGACCCCGCCCCTTAATCGAGGCAAATCAAGTCATCGACCCCAGCCCTCTGCCCCCCTTAACCAAAGAGTCCAATATGAAGGTCCATCCATACCAATTGTGATTGATAAACAACATCAAACCTAGGAGCGAAAACAGCCAAGCTCAACTGATGAAACTTCAGGCAGTTGACGAGATGGCATTATTTGAATTCAGTAAATTGGGGTTGAAAAAAAACAACATCAAATGTACCTTTAGGAACCTAGGAGCGAACAAAAACCCAAGCTCAACTGATGAAACTTCATGCAGTTGACGAGATGGCATATTTGAATTCAGTAAATTGGGATTGAAAAAACAACATCAAATGTACCTTAAAAAACCTAGGGGCAAACAAATAGCCAAGCTCAACTGATGAAACTTCAGGCAGTGAGAAGATGGCATATTTGAATTCATTAAATTAGGATTGAAAAAAACAACATCAATAGTACCTTCAAGTCCTAGGAGTAAACAAAAAGCCAAGCTTAACTGATGCAAGTGAGGCAGTGAGAAGAGGGCATATTTGAATTCATTAAATTTTGACTGAAAAAAAAACAATATCAAATGTACCTTCAAGTCCTAGGAGTGAACAAAAAGCCAAGCTCAACCGATGAAACTTCAGGCAGTGAGAAGATGGCATGTGTGAATTCATTAAATTGGGATTGAAAAAAACAACATCAAATGTACCTTCAAGTCCTAGGAGTGAACAAAAAGCCAAGCTCAACTGAAGAAACATGAGGCAGTGAAGAAACTTGAGGCAGTGAGGAGATGGCATATTTGAATTCATGATGATGCTGCAGTGCATCTCACGGGCTCTCTTCCATTAAGTTGGAACATCTTTCCTATCACGGCTTATCATTACCTCTTGAGTATTCTATAAACAGAAATTCAAAAGACAAATAGCTGCATGAACTACATGTCAATCAGACAGGACAACAACACATATCACAATTCTGTGAGGAGAGGCATCTGGGTCCCCCCCCCCCCCCCCAGGGGTCAAATTTTGGGGCTGGTCCTGAAGGATATAAAAGTGGGGTGCAGTTGGGGTTGATTAAGTTTTGAAGTAAAGGGGATAAATGTTGGGGGTGGGACCTGAATGGCAAAAGGTGGGGTGCATTTGGGATTGATATTTAAAGCTAAAGGGGTAAAATGTTGGGGGCAGGTCTAGAATGGCAGAAAAGTGGGGATTGATTTATAATGATAGAAAAAATGGGTAAAATGCTGGGGGTGGGTCCTGGATGGCAGAAAAGTAGGATGCATTTGGGATTGATTTACAGTTGAAGTAAAAGGGGTAAAATGTTGGGGGTGGGTCCTGAATGACAGAAAAGTGGGATGCACTTGGGATTGATACTAAATTGAAGTAAATGGGGTAAAATAATGGGGGCGGGTCCTGAATGGCAGAAAAGTGGGATGCATTTGGGATTGATACTAAATTGAAGTAAATGGGGTAAAATAGTGGGGATGGGTCCTGAATGACAGAAAAGTGGGATGCATTTGGGATTGATACTAAAGTGAAGTAAATGGGGTAAAATGTTGGGGGTGGGTCCTGAATGGCAGAAAAGTGGGATGCATTTGGGATTGATACTAAATTGAAGTAAAAGGGGTAAAATTTTGTGGGTGGGTCTTGATTTACAGAAAAGTGGGATGCGTGTGGGATTGATACAGATTTCAAGTAAAAGGGGTTATTTTTTTTGGGGGGTGGGGGGGTCCTAATTTGCAGAAAAGTGAGGTGTATTTGGGATTATACAGATTTGAAGTAACAGGGTTAAATGTTGGGGGTGGGTCTTGACTGGCAAAAAAAGTGGGGTTTATTTGGGATTGATACAGATTTGAAGTAAAAGGGATAAAATTGGGGGTGGGTCCAATTTGAAAAAAAGTGGGGTGCCTTTGGGATTGATACAGATTTGAAGTAAAAGGGGTAAAATGTTGGGACGTGGTCTTAAATGGCAGAAAATTGGGATGCATAACTTGGGATTGATTTATTTGAAGTAAAAGGGAAAAATTTGGGGGTGGGTCCTTATTGCAGAAAAGTTGGGTGCATTTGGGATTGATACAGATTTGAAGTAAAAGGGAAAAAATGTTGGGGTGGGTCCTGATTTGCAGAAAAATTTGATGTTTATTTATTTGGAATTGATATGTATTTAAAGGGGTAAAATGTTGGAGTGTGGTCTTGAATGGCAGAAAAGTGGGATGCGTTTTGGATTGATTTATATTTGAACTAAAAGGGGTAAAATGATTGGGCGGTTCCTGATTGGCAAAAAAATGGGATGCATTTGGGATTGATACAGATTTGAAGTAAAAGGGGAAAATGTCGGGGGTGGGTCCTAAAAGTGGGATGCATTCGGGATTGATAGAGATTTGAAGTAAAACTTTGTGGGTGTGCACGAATAACTACCTGACTACAACAATACATCATGTACATTTTGATGTTTTTGAGGCTTTTAAAAAAGCGCTGATATGTGAAGTATTCATACTACATCGTGTTACATTAATCCCTCGCGAGTATGACCAGTTGACCATCATTCACCGACACTGGCACTGACAGTCAGCAGTCGTACTCACTGTCAGTGTCAGTGTCAGCAGTTGTACTGAGCTGACAGTGACACTGACACAACAGCAGTAAATATTTTACTTTTATTTATATTTAGAAAAGACTTGTAGTAAATAACAAGGCAGGAAAAGCAGCTTACAATTGAACCATAACAACTGTAACTTACCCTGAGGGTGTAGGTTAATACTCCGGGTTTGATGTACAGCCTCATTGGACAAGGAATCTTTTGGATTTGTAAGAAACACTGTCTAAAATCTTCAAGTTGTGCAGTTGTAAATCCACGTGCGAACGCCATGTTGACTATTATTGACTCTGTCTAAAAAAAAACTAGGGAGGGCGCACTCCATAACCGCAAAATAACTCGATACAACAATATGATTTTGGTCAGAGAAGTTGTCTCGATAATCGAATGCTCTGATCAGATTTTTGCAAGAAACAGAACGCTGAAGACTGATGAATGTAAAAGGAGGAAATCTTCTAGATTGTTCATATTTTATAACTTACGAAAATATATCATTAGGGTTGGCTTTCACTTTCAGAATAAAGTTGATATAAAAGAATAATTATGTAATCATAAAGTTTATTTTTTATTTGAAGCCCAATCCGACCATGCAGAGGCAGAAAATTGAGCGGAGGAAAACGTTTTCCTTTTTTTAAGTGAGATGCCACACCATTACCCCTTTTCCATAGTTCCCTCATGCACCATATTTTGAGTCTTGAACTCTTTTTTATTGTTAAGAAACCTTCATGGGATTGTATACCGATAAATATTTTTCGGGGTTTTCCCGGGGAGTCAATGACAGATTGTGAATTTTAAGAAGAGAGAGAGGTCGCCCTTTCATTTTTGTGTAACAACAAATCGCACATGCGCATTCAGTGTCCACCAAAACTGCAAAATGTCGTCTGCTCACGATCACATCGTCGTCTTCAAAAACAAATGATGTTTTCACCACGAAACATTTCATGTAAGTGCAAGTATTTATCGAAATGTTGTATGAAATTTGCATAGCTTATAGCCTGACGTGTATCTCTTTGTTTTAATACATGGTGTGTTTAAGTAGGAAGATTTTATGGTTTTTTTTTTTTTGTGACAACGTCGTTGTCACTTTGTCTGTTGACTGTTGTGTGTGGAAACCTCTGCTCTGCTCTGCTCTGTAATGTATTATGGACCTACACAACAAACATACATTGACAATCAAAAATGAATCATTGTGAACATGATCAACAAATGATGAACAACGATGTTTGTAGACTAAACTCTTTACTGCCATTCCAATTACTATTGTCAGTCAGCATGGTCAGAGGAGGATTATATTATATACGACCATTTTTATTGGGGATGGGCTGGAAGGAGAGCACAAGAAAGACACCATTGAAGAAGGGGGTATTTTTTTGTTAGGCCTGTAATCAAAACTAACTAATTAATTTGTGCACTCGGTTCATATTTTATCTTTTGGAATGGGGGAGGGGGGGGGGGGGCTTGCTCCTGCCAATACTTTGGGTTCCCTGTGATTCTTGGTCCTTCAATGTCTTTGGTCAGGAGTACATCTCTCAGACTCAGAGAGATCAGTGAGTTTCTTTGAAAGCAATATGATGTTATATTTGAGTCTTACGTACTACTACCTAGACTAGGTAGAGTACTTCTACGACTAAGGTTTTTTCCGCTATCGTTTCACTCAGTATCAGAACGGTTTTAGGAGTACTGTAGTACACATGCTTGTTCGACAAGTTTGAATGTGCTTTTGTGTAGGAAAAGTATAAGCCGCTACGATCCACTGCATCCTTTATCACAATGCAATTGTTATAGGGAACTAGCCAACTTTAAAACAGAAGTATTTCAATCTATCAGTTTGATCAGTCACATCCGATCATTCAACCCCCACCCGACGTTCCATGTTAGTTGTTACAGACTGCTGAACACAGGTCTAATAATATTAATTCTGTCCCTTTTCTCTAATGTAGATGGTGAGTTTTGGATCTGGTTTTTGAACTTATCTGTGGAATGAATCCGCATCAAGCAATCAAGGGTACCTGGGTGAAGAATCATCAGTTTGGACCACACCCCACCTCCTGAAATATGACGGTGAGTTTCTCTAAAACTTTTTCTTAAGTTGTTCCTCGAATTTACTGCCAAAAACACACTTGGAACTCCCTGAGTAATCCTCTGTGATGTACCTGTGCACAACCAAAACCATCCCCTGATATTCTGTTAATTACAAAAAAAATGCTTTGAAGAGTTCATCCTCTTGTCTGCTTAAATGTTGACCCACCCCAGGAATAATCAGTCAAAAACATGCATCCCTCCTCTCTGCATACTTAGATCCGCCCCCAATTTGACCATTTACAATACAACCAAAATCAATCCAAAATATGCACCCTCTTTTCTGCTCACTTTGAGACCCGCCCACAATGGGGACCCAGCCATGCATCTCCATCCTCTCTGGAAAGTGCCTTCCCAATTGGTGTATCCTCCTTTCTGGCACTCGCAGGGTTCCGTCTCAAAGAGGACCCATCCACAACCCGTTGCAATAAAAAATGCATCCCTCTTTTTTAAAGTGTAACCACCCACAAAGTGGAACCAAGTAGTTTTAACCATCAATTAATCCCAAACATTGCTCCCCCCTGTATGCCAACTCAGATTAACCCACAATGTGTACCGAATTTCATAGAGCTGCTTAAAAGCAGACAAGTTTGCCAGTTTTCTGCTAAGCAAAATTAAGCAGGATACAGTCACAGATGCTACACCATTGTATTTCGGATGGTATCTTATTCTGCTAAGCAACTGATTTCATCAATCAAGTTCAGTTTTCTGCTAAGCAAAAATTACCAGATTATCCAGTCTCAGCTGCTTGTTCAGTTTTCTGCTGAGCAAAAATTTGCAGGATACAGTCACAGATGCTACACCATTGTATTTTGGATGGTTTCTTATACTGCTAAGCAGAATTTTCTTCAGATTTTATCAAGCAATTTGTTGTGCTTAGTAAAGCAGCTCTATGAAATTGGACCCAGGTATCAATCCAGCAAGCATCCATCTTGTATTCTTGGGTCCACCTTCAAAGTGCTTTGTGGACAGCCCGACATTTGTATCAATTACACACATAATATGCACCTAGCTCATCTGCCTATCTGGACTACGGACCAACACTTTAATTCAAATGCCCCACTTTGTCAACCATTCTGGCCCAGCTTCAATATGTTACTACTTCTATGTATTATATCAAATCTGTACAGCATCTTGGAATCCCATTTAACTTTCAATCTGGATCCACCCCAATACTATTATTACCCATCTTCAAAATGTATTTCACCCACATATGAAATTTGTAATTGCTTTACCATAGAATAAAAACCGGTAAGCAGTTTACCCACTGTTTCATTTGTAATTAATTTGTTGTTGTTTATTATTTCTGTTTTTTTACAGAACACTCTTGAAAGGATGGCATGCCTTAGAAGAAGTGATGTGGCATCTTAATTCAAGAGAGCCCATGAGATGCAGCATCATCATGAATTCAAACCATCTTCCCATTGCCTCAAGCTACTTCAGTTCAACTTGTTTGTTTATTCAAAACCATGATAAGAAGGTATGTACCTCTACTTTGATTTTTACTTTTTCAATCCAAAGTATGCACAAAAGTTGTATGCCATTTTGGACTTGCCAACACTTTTTAACCCTTTTCCTTCAGTTCAATCAGCCAACTGTCTTTACCCCTACTTTTTAAATCCCCAAATCAGACCCTACTTGTTGGCATTTCTGGACCATTCCCAATAGGTTACCTTTCTCCTTAAAATCTGTATCCATCCAAAGTTCACCCTCTCGTCGATCATTCAGGAACCACCCCAACAGTTTACCTCTTTAACTTCATACTGTATCACAATCACATTCAGGCATAAACCACTGCATGTTCTATCATTCAGGACCAACCCCCAACATGTTACCTCTTCTGCTTCAAATCTATATCAACCTAAATCCACCCCCCTATTTTTTGTCATTCAGGGCCACTGGATTAACCCCAACAACTTATCCCCATCTTGTTCAAATCTATATCATACCAAATCATACACCCCCTTGTCTACCATTCAGTGCCAATCCCAAACAACTTACCCCTCTAACTAAAAACAAGCACCCCCTTGTCTTTCATCTATAACCATTGTATCAACCCCAACAATTGACCCCTTCTATATCAACCCAAATCTCACTCCTTCCTTGTCTGTCATAATGTTCAGTGCCAACACAACTTACCCCAAAACAACCCAAAACAAGGCACCCCTCTTGTCTGTCATTCAGGACCAACCTCCAACAACTTACCCCTCTCAACTCAAAGCAAGCACCCCCTTGTCTGCCATTCATAACCTGCCCCCAGCATTTTACCCATTTTACTTCAAATCTGTATCAACCCAAAACATGCATCCATCTTTTCTGCTATCTGCTATCCTAAACCCCTCCCCAATAATTATAACCTCTTTTACATTTACTTCAAATCTATATCTGTAATGTGATGCCACTTTTCTAATCTGGATACAGGACAACATTGTGTACCCTTCTTCAAACTTTATTACCCCAAACATGTGATCTGTTTTCCAAAAGACATGTCTTGGTCCATTATGAATGACATGTAGTTCATGCATTAATTTGTGCTTTGAAATTTTGTTTATAGAACACTCAAGATGATAAGCCTTGTCATGAAAGATGCATCAGCTTGACTGAAGAGAGCCCATAAGATGCAGCATCATCATGAATTCCAATACGTCATCTTCTCAGCATCTCAAGCTTCCTCAGTTCAACTTTGTTAGTTATTCGCGGAAAACATTATAGTGGATATTAAGGTACGTCTCAAGTAGTGAATTTTACCTATTGTAAAAAGATCTGTTTACATAGACTCTTAGACACCACTTAGAAAAGAGTCCTTGTTGTTTAACACTTTGTAAACAAAACTTACAAAGCTGTAGCATTAAAAATTGTCCTTTATTTCGTAAACAGATCTTTGTTGTCTTATACACTCATACATGGACAGCACGTAGAGAGGTTTATTTATTGTAAAAAGGTCTGTTTACATGGACTCTTATAAAACCACTCGGACATCAGTCTTTACTGTTTACAACTGAAACAAAGTTGTTATTTATTTCAAAAGCTATGAACTTAATTCAAAGCACAGTGTACTACATAAACAGATCTTTACACGTACAGCCCTATGTGACTGTTTTTGTTATGAAGTAAAAACTTTGCTGAATATTGTTGTGTACATTTTGTAGCTCCGTTGAATCATCAGGCCTGATACTTTGCAGAGACAAGTTACGCAGCAATTGCCTCCATGCACACAGCCTTGGTCATTGCCTTGGTGCCCATTGAAATGTTCTGGTACTAATTCAAATTTCCCTCAGACTCTGGCATTTTACTGAGAAAAAGCTGCCTTGCCCTTACAAGAATGAAGCATTAGGTCTGAAGAATGGGTAATGAAATGCAGAAAACAAAGGGCTACTAGCTACGACTAACATTTTGTACTGAATACCAAAGCAGTGTAGTGAACAATCATGCAACATATAGGCTAACATGTACAGTTTTAAAACATAACTTTATACAGATGTCAGAGTTTGAAACATGTTTTAAATACTTAGTTTGATATTTATATGTGGTAAATGTGATGTATTTGTATCACGCGTGATTATATTTATCTGCAAAACATTGTACGAACCGAGCAGGGCCTTCGGTTTTAACGGTAATCCAAATATATGGAAACTTGGAGTGAACATCTGCATTTCCATAAAGTTTAATGCTTACTTTTGAAAGTACAGTACCGTATCTTTTTACCATTTTATCTTGAAAACTAGATTTCGCAAATCTATGAGGACCCCAAAATTAATAGTTATACATTTTTTTAATGATTTTCTGATGTATTTAACATGGAAACTTGGCAATGCAGATGGCCTTCTAAGCTTCCATACAATTTTTGCACCATCTTTTGAAGTCTGGTTCCAAGTCTCTTAGTGCTTATACAACACGTATTCTTAATGTAGGTGCCAGACTAATTTCTTCACACACTTGTTTTGATTTCTACTATATGTATACACTTAGCTGATAAGTTATCAAGGTTATGTGTGTAAATGCCCCTTTTAAACAACAGGTTTTAAACTGCCAGCTTCGTAATTCACAGTTAAGCTGAGCATAGTTACTTTATAATACTTAAAATAGGAAGTTTGAAGGTTAGAAGTCACGAACGTGTGTTCTGTGCATTTAAATTGTTATAAAAAGAAAGCACCTACAACTTACGCTAAGTGCCAACTTAGAGTAATTTTAAGCAATATTTATTAAAACGACACTTTCCTGTTAGTTTGTTTGTCACCAGAATGTCTATTACATGTAGAATGTCAACAGGGATACCCTGGAGTGTATCACGCACTGTTTTAAGGGTGTTTTAAATGTTTTTACTCTCAATTTTGGTAATTTTCAGTGATTTTCAAGTTTTTTTCCCAAAAAAAAATTTGATTTAAAAAAAAATTAACGAGCATGCGTTTCAGGCGATTTTAAGAAAATGAAATTAAAAAAACGAAAAATTAGTGGTGATTTTTGCAAGTTTTTACAATTTTGGATTTTCCTTTATGGAAAAAAAAAAAAATTAACGAGCGTACGTTTCAGGCGATTTTAAGAAAACCATTCACCGTTAATTTTGATGTTTTTTTTTTTTTTTAATCAAAATTAAATAAAATTCAATTTAAAAAAAAATCTCGTCCCCACTTCCCCTCCTGCCCGGTCCACCACTCCCCCCTCTCTCTCTCTCCGGGTCCACGCCTCCCCTCTGGTGTATCTCCGCCATGTTGCCTCCTCGTCGTGGTCCGGGATCCGTGGGCGTTCCTCTGGTGAGCGTGTCTCCATGGTGGTGGTGTCCTGGCCGGGGCTCGAACCCCGCATAGATGTCTCCAAGATGTCTTCGAAGCCGTCTCCCTATCCGCTAGGCTATGGCGTCTTCCGGGTTGGAGAAAAAAATTTTCGGGGTGGTAAACATTAGAACGAAGTTTGACGTACACACTGTATAGTACGCGTATACACACAGTAGCGATCAGTCTCTGGATCAGTCGTCGAGAGAGCGCCCTCTTGTGGCAATATTAATTAATATGTAACTATATTCCCGTAAGTAATTAATATTGCCACAAGAGGGCGCTCTCTCAAGGATAAAATTCTTGAATGAAGACTACCAGTCAAAAGCCTACACGGCCACAAGGAAACATAAACTTGTTTGTCTGTTTTATTTTAATACAAAATTTAATTAATTTTTTTTTATATATTTCTTTTTAAATAAAATGTGAATACACTAAGATTGCACGGTTTGCACATGTTTGTTTCGTTTTATGAAGTCAAATAAATCTTTTTATACAAATAAATACAGGTTTGGCAACAAAATAGTGACAATCAGACAAAAACAGGTTTAGATTAATTAATAGTGTATCATTTTTATTTATTACGGTAATAACAATGAACATTTTTAATATAGCGCAGAATTACAATAAAGTTTCAATGCTATAAGATAAGTTTATGTTAATCGTTGATTCTTAATTAAATCTAGAATATCTATAATCAGCTTTTTACCAGTGAATTATTGACATCAAATAACTACTAACACTCTGACGTGGAAAAATGTTAACCTAGTAGGGATTCTGAATAATTATATAATTCTTAAGTTTGAACGTTATCATTTCAAAGTCATTAAAAGTGCCTTTTAATTATTTAATGTTAAAAAAGGATAACTAAATTAGAACATTATTTAAATGAGAAGAATTCATTTTGTAGTCACTCTAAAATGTATTGTCAATAAAAACAATAGGTTACAAGCCTTTAGAAACTTTCGTAGATTTGTAAAAGCATTTTGAGAAACATTTCGTTTCAGCTTTTTTTCCCCCAAAAGTTTGAATCTGAGAAGCGTTACTGCAGTAATGCTTCCGAGATAGTGTATTTTATTAGGGATTATTCTCCCTGCATATTTAAACATATTGGATTGGGATTTCCAGGGACATTTAAAAAACAACCTTTTTGAATTGAAATTACACGTTTCAAAAAACCAAAGGTAATCTTTGCTGTCTTGAAAGATAACAAATCATGTTGCGAAAAAACACATTATTATCCATCACAAACTTAAGGAAAAGTTTTGGAAAAACTATCTTTCAAGGCGGGGGGGGGGGTGTTGTCTGGTGTCTTCAACGCAAAATTCTTGGATCAAAAATGTGTGGTTATTATTCTTGAGGGACAACCAAAGTCTCTTTTCTTTGACTAAAAGATTCTCTTTACTACACAATCCACACAAATCAGATGTTGTACAGTGATCGAAATTGTCTATGCAGGAATCACACACTTTGTCCATGAGGATTGGGAAGTTAATGTCCATGTAAAAGTCAGTTGTTGCTGTCCATGTAGGAACCAGATGTCTATGTAGGAATGAGTCATTGCTGTGTATGGATCAGATGTGGCTGTCCATGTAGGAATCGTACATTGCTGCCTCTGTAGGAATCAGATGTGGCTGCTCATGTAGGAATTGGATGTGGCTGACATGAACGAGTATGTGGATGTCCATGTAGGACTCACACATTGCTGTCCATGTAGGAATCAAATGTCACTGTCCATGTAGTAATCAGATGTCGTTGCCCATCTTCTATTCTTCAGATCTGAGAATTGTTGTGTCGTTCTTCTTATCAGCATTCCCGTCTTCACTTAGATTCCAAAGATCCTCATAAGAGATCTGCAAACAAAATGGAAATCACTTATGTATCAGTTCAAAATAAAATACTTGTCACAACAACCAAATTCATAAAGAATGTCCTGAAAATAATTATGTTTCTCAAAAATATCTTTTAAAATATTAACTTAAAATTTATTTTTATTTTATTTCTTAAAGTAAAACAAAATTAGGTTTCTCAAATAGCTGAACATTCACAGCAAAACAATTGAAAAGTAATACAAATTCTTCAACAAATTTAAATCGTAAGTGAGATTTTTGTTTCTGAATTATTTTACAGTTTAAAGACACTGGATACGCTTGGTAATTGTCAAATACCAGTTTTCTTTATTCGGTATGCACAAAAAACCAAATCTGTGGAAATGTTGACTCAGTTGGTCACCAAAAATGCAAGAGTGTAGTTAAGAATAAAACAAATTTTGCACAAATTTGTATGCTCTCAGATGCCTAAAAAAAGGCCTGCCTTTTTATTATCTGAGTAAGACTTAATACACTTCTTTCTCAAAAACTATGATACTTTAGAGGGAGCAAAAGATCCTCATAAGAGATCTGCAAACAAAAAGTAAATCACTTATGTATCAGTTCAAAATAAAATACTTGTGACAACAACCAAATTCATTAATAATGTCCTGAAAATAATTATGTTTCTCAAAAATATCTTTTAAAATTTTTACTTAAAATTTATTTTTGTTTTATTTCTTATAGTAAAACAAAAATTAGGTTTCTCAAAAACCTGAACAGAAAGAACAAAGATTAGCTGAACATTCGCAGCAAAACAGTTGAAAAGTAATCCCAATTCTGCGCCTTGAACACCCATCAGGGTGGATATAATAATATGCATTACAAGTCTTATTATTATTATTTATTAAATTCTTCAACAAATCTAAATTTTAAGTGAGACTTTTGTTTCTGTATTATTTTACAGTTTAAAGACACTGGATACGCTTGGTAATTGTCAAATACCAGTTTTCTTATTCGGTATGCACAAAAATGAAAGTCTGTGAAAATGTTGACTCAGTTGGTCATTAAAATTGCAAGAGGATAATAAAGAAAAAACTAATTTGTGCACATATTTGTATGCTCTCAGATGCCTAAAAAAAGGCCTGCCTTTTTATTATCTGAGCAAGATTTAATACACTTCTTTCTCAAAAACTATGATACTTTAGAAGGAGCCGTCTCACAATGTGTTATACTATCAACAGCTTTCTATTGCTTTTTACCAAGTTCGTTTTCATGCAAACAATTATTTTGAGTATTTAACAATAGTGTCCAGTGGCCAAAACAGAAACAAAATTAAGATCAATTGAAAATAAAAAAAACAACAATTGAAAACTAATTAGCATGTTCAACATATTTGCCAGTAGGCCTACTGGTCATAATAGTTGTACATATGCTCAAAAAATGTTCATCTTTTGAGCCAAAAATTTGTTTTTGTGACTTGTTTCACTCATTTCTCAAAAACTGCAGCACCTCGTCCTCAGCAAGTAATATTTTGAGGGAAGCTTTCTACCTTCATTATCGTCAAACCGTGTAAATTTAATGTAAATCTGTGGACATTGAGTTTTGTGTCAGTACAAAAAGTACACAAACCCTCATTTAACTTAAGCCATAGCAAAAGCACACGACACCACGGTAGTATAGCTGTGGGTGTCTTGTTTTATTTTGAGGTCTGCGTTGTGTGCAGAAATGCTTGCTTTGTTGGACTTAACTCTGTGTGTAAGTGTGGTTCCTGCCTCTGTATGCAGCTTACTTATTAATGGCTGTAGATGTCACATGAAACAGCAGTGGAGGGAATAAGACTACTATTCTAAGAGGAAAGTGGACATGATAAAACCACCTACCCAAACTCCTATTACTAAAATGAGCTTGCACAAAACAGTTCCACGCCTGGCTTAAGACATGGAAGGACAACTCCCTAAACCAACGCAGTCAGATCAGGTAGGGACTGAAACAACTCAACCAAACCACATGCAAGGCTCCGGGAGTGAAATGGATGAAAACAAAAACTGTGAATGGATTTTCTTATTGTTTTGTTGTAGAGTGTCTAAAAATAGTTGCATGTATCTTGCTTCGTGAGACGTAGCCCTGGGGTAGGACACCAGCAGCCGATTTCATGAAACGCTAGGAATAATCCTATGTGTATCTCGAGTCTAACTCGTCCTAACTTTAGGATTAATCTTAAGTAAGGTCTGCATGCTACAGTACAGGGTTGGGACTCATCCCAAGTCCTAAGATTAATCTTAAGTTAGGAAGAGTTTGGTGAAATCGACGGCAGGCCCCATTGCTGCAACGGAGAGGTTCAACCTGTTTAGGCTAGCACCGTGTTGAGCCAATGGCATGGCGTTTGCACACAAAAAAAACAACAACATTCAACAGGAACAACAGTGACACAAAACACCCAGAAACTGGCAACTTGCAACACTACTTGTAACTTACCCACTACTGTGGACCGAGAGATGAAGCATTATGGATGTTCTTGGAAGAGACAAATACTAAAAAGAAGTTCGCGGATGATGACAGCTGTCAAACTCAAACCTTTCTCCATTGTTATGAAACTGTCCTCAGATTGAACTATGGAGGGCGCACTATACAAAAAATTAATATATAATCTTTTTTATTAGGTTTAAGAGCAGCGACGTAGCCCCCCCCCCCCCCCCCCCAAATTAATACGGTGAACGTATTTTATTTCAAAACAAATATTATAAGGCTGTGCAAGCCGCATGAATTGAAATTACCTCCTCATTAATTTAAAAGTATTTATGCAGGATTTAATAGA
This sequence comes from Asterias rubens, assembly GCF_902459465.1. Classification (NCBI taxonomy): domain Eukaryota; kingdom Metazoa; phylum Echinodermata; class Asteroidea; order Forcipulatida; family Asteriidae; genus Asterias; species Asterias rubens. Next base: position 9,638,266 of record NC_047079.1, read on the forward strand.
GGTTAGATAAATATGTGATGAGACTCTCATTATTGAGAGAATTCCATTTTGAAGTTAAAGTGAGATGTTTGGGATTTATCATAGCTTGTTGATTGTGGGGGTTGGGGGGGGGGGCTTGAAATATACAGGTCTACCCATATGGGAAATAGTTGGATGAATCTTCCAGATCACAGACAAAGTTAATGGTATTTTCCGAGAGGGCAACATGTTAGGGCCAAGCCAGAGGGAAAGATCTGGGGCGGCCAGAGGTATTGTTTGCTTGATGAGCAATCTTGCCAGTTTGGGCAGATAGAGGGAGGGTATGACATTATTGGGGGCTACCCAAAAATTTCGGAAAATTTAACTGTGGGATGCATTTTTTAATTTACACAGGTGGAGGAGTAGAACACTATATCTTGGCTTACCTAGATGGACAAAATTGGGATGAATAACTTCAGATAATAATAATAAGTAATTAGGGGCGGGGCAATAATAATAATGTGAGGGTAACAATGTTCGGGCCAAGCCAGGGGGGAGGGGGCTTCGGGGGGGGGGCAGGGGTTTGTTTATGATCGATTGACAGCTGTGATGTAGATGATGCAAGTGGTGGGTAACATAGTTATTTGGGGCCAATCCAGATGGGAAAATTAACGTGGGATCCATTATTTGGTATTACTATTGATGAACAGGTGGGGTGGGGTAGCCTTTAGTCACGGCGCACGCGGCACTCCCAGATGTACACAATCACCAAAATAATGTCTTGCGCTGGTATTTGTTTTTCGTGCGAGACATCTGTGGTGATGCCACCGCGTGCGCCTTGATTAAAGGCTAAGGTGTGGGCAAATCCAATGTAAAGCATTAGGGCTTAATGCAGCTTAATGGGGGAAGGGGTGACGCTTGATGATGGAGAAGTAGTGTTGTGCCTGTTTATGGCCTTAATTTTACTCATTAAAAATAAACAATCAAGCCAACAAAAATAATGAAAGTACCACATTGTTTAAAATCAATAACTTCGCCGTCATACTGAGACATTTATTTACTCTTCCTTATTAAATTAATTAATTTTCGGTATTGTCGTTAAAGGCACTGGGCACTATTGGTAAATACTCAAAATAATTGTTAGAAAAAAACTTACTTGTAAAGCTATTGATATAAAACATTGTGAGAAATGGCACCCTCTTTAAAGTAACGTAGTTTTCGAGAAAGAAGTAAAAGATAATAATTTTTATTTGAATTTTATTTTGAGACCCCAGCAGTTAGATTTTGAGGTCCCGAAATCAAGCATCTGTGTTTAATAATCCCTAATGTTGAATTACTGTTTGGGTCCACTTGTATTTTGAACGTATCTCTCCACAAATTGTTAAATATTATAAGCTTAACAGTTTGGGAAGAAATTAATACAATAATAAAAATTATTATATTTTATTTATATTGATTAATTTTTCACAGAGGCTAAATTGAGTTTTAGTTTAACATCACTAAGAAAAGTTAACAATTTAAATATATTATTTAAAATACAACACGCTTGTTGTTGAAACCCACAGTTTGTTTCAATCGGTATTTAAAAGGTTCCAAAAAACTAACCATTTTTCAAAATGGGTAAAGTTTTTAAGATGCAAACGCTGTGGCCGGTTATGTTCAAGCAGGACGAATACTCTATACTCTAACTTCTTATAACTTGTGATTGTCGGTAGTTTCCAGAGTCATAACCAAAACGTATCATACCCTTTCATTGGTTTTAATTATTTTATTATTATTATTATTCATGGTTTATTTATTAAAACACTGCAATACAGCGGCTAAAAAGCCGAAATGCACAGTTTACAAAAAAAGTCATTGAAAAACATTACTACTATTAAAAATATTAATGTATAAACTTAAAAAGAGCACAAAAACAATTTGATAAGATTAGAAAACCAACCATCGCTCACTTAGAAAAACCAATATAATTGTCATTAAAGTTACAGCAATGATTACTTATGAGACTAGGAGTCGCTACATGGCAAAAAAAATAAAGAAATGGCAAATCACAGTTGGCAAGAACACATTTGGTAATAACAATTTGAAATTTATAATAAAAAAAAATAAAAAGGTCCTTAACAATGAACTTTTGAAGTAACTTGTTATAAATAATCAAGTAGCTAAATACAGCTATAAATACTTATTGCAAACAGGAGAGGTGGGTATTCTTAAAATTGTGCCAAAAGTGCAGTACACTCGGATAACAAAATAAAATAATGTCATGTACACAAGATGAATAGATAACTTGAAATGAATTGTTTCCGTTTGGTACACGCCCCCCCCCCCCCCCCCAGCCTAAGGCCGTGTCCGAAACGACGACTTCGGCTACAGCTACGGCTAGATCGCGCGCGTCTGCCTATTCTTCAACACTGGTAGACGCGCTGATCTAGCCGTAGCTGTAGCCGAAGTCGTCGTTTCGGACACGGCCTAAGACTCACCTACCACTGTGAGGGGTTTTGTATTGTAACACTGCCAACAATTTCTGTCTTGAGATGAAACTACGTTTCCAATGACGCAGTACACATCCCCATTCGCTGACTTGTAGTCTCCTACTCAAGGCAGGAGTTGGTAGTTTACAGTACATAACACTGAATTTTGTAAAATTATGTCACACTTTGAACTAGAGAGGGCGCTACATGCAGTGACAACAAAAATGGCGGACAGAATACGTGCGAGTTGTCATCAAACAAATCGGCTAGAGAGCTAAGTATAACACTACTTTCAATAATAACTCTTACTGTAGGTGCAAGTTTCTGTGTGTGTGAAACTAATGTAGTGTAGCCCAACACGGCCGTAGTCCAACCATGCTAACACTGACTAAAAAAAGTAAAATAACAGTACGAGTAACAGAGCAAGTTGATGACAACATTCAAGTACCGGTTCTCGACAAACGAATTGCACAAATCGAGAGGGCACTTGCGTCCATTTCGGATGCAAACATCGACAACTCCAGTTCGGACGAAGCCAGTTTGAAACAGTTTGATCTGGAGTACTTCGCTCGCGATTCTGTTCATTCAGACGGTGATGATAGTGACACTGACAGTGAAGGGATTGAGACAAAGAAAAGTTCCAGAGTCTGGGACTCTGGAGTAGAAAGGTAGAGGATGAGGGTGACTTTTCAAATCAAGATGATTCTGAAGAAGAAGATGATGATGACCCGATCGTGACAAGTGACAAACTTGACCGTGTTCTCCACCTCCTAGAGGACACAATCGCCGAGGATCCGAACATTGAACTGCAGAGGGCTCACGAGTTCAACTGCGGATGTGTTACCTTCGATGGACAACCTTGTATTCGGCAATTCTCCGATGAAGAGATATTCGACTTTCGCATTAGCATGCAGGGGTTGAACGAAGGTAGAAACTTTGTTGATTGAACTTTGGCTGAGCTGTTGAATTGTAATAGTAACAATCTGAGCTTACTCATCATAGTCATAATTTTATGGTATTATTATAGCCCGTCCATACAGGGCTAGCTTACAATAAAGTTTATAAGTTACATCAATTAAATTCTAGCTGTACCCATTGATTTGAATCCCCTTCAAGAGCAGAGTCCAAGGCCTGAATATGGTTTTACTTTGTTTAATTAAGAAGTAGGAGCACATGGGTTCAGTTGCGTAAAAATGACCATCTGAACACTGTAAAACCCCCAAAATGTAAATAATATATTTCGATGTTTCCTTTTAGGTCAGAAAGACTTGATTCTCTTGGGAATATTTCACACATCGATGAACACGAGTGAGTTGATCTTCGTCAAGGGCAAAAAGAAATCAGAGTTGAAAGAGCGCATAAGATCAAGAAATATTTACCTCGTCAAGAGCTTGAGAGTTTGTGCCAGCGCCTTCAGATTCCTTCACGTGTGAGTAGATGGTTACTGGTCAATCAAGATTGACACATCCAAACTGATCATAGCTTATCTGCAATTGAAAGTATGAAGTTGGAGATTATACACATTCTATATTCATTTTGGTTTTACCCATACACCGATGTGTGTTAGCACTGTATACTCGGTACTTCCCCAAGCTCTGTGAACAAAAATCACAGGCATATTACTCAGGTGGGTTTCGAACCCATGACCTTTTCAATTCTAGAGCAGTGTATAGACATTTTATATTAGACAATGCACCGTACTCAACAAGTTTTGGTGGCCTAGTCATAGGGGTGTAGTAGGTTTGAATCCTGGTCATGACTCAAGGGTAAATTGCTACCCTCCAGACTAATGTTTCTCTTTTCCTTTATCCTTCTTAAAGCGTTAGCAAGAACAAGGTGAGCGCCGTACAGCAGTGGTATCGGGAACACGGCCTGACTCCCCGCCGGAAGAAGTCGGTCCGAAACCGTTGCATTATGAGGACATCACAAGGATCTTTCGTTTCATCCAGAATTTCGCGGAGGAGCACGCTTTGGTACTCCCTAGTAGGCTACCTGGCTCTAAGGGATCGGACCTTTGCTTGTTACCGTCCGCCCTCTCTAAGTCAATTGCTGGAAAGATTACTACAAGGAGGCTTTGCGAGCAACAGGTACTAAACAACTTTTCAATCAGGGCCCAATTTCATAGAGCTGCTTAAGCAGAAAATATTGCTTGTAATTTGTTTGCTAACCAGAGGAAAATTGCTGTGCCCCATCACAGGCCTGGAGTGCCCTATTGAGAGGGCAAGACCATTTTTATTGGGCAAAGGCAACTATTGATGATAAATCTAAAAGTCTATGGGAAACTGTAGAAGGGGCACCAATGCCAAGACAAGGGGCTTGCCCTTAAGAGTGAAGTGTCCAGGCCGCTGTTTGTTTTATTGATAATTGATTTTTGTTTGTTTTGTGATTTAGAGTTCAGGGCAGCTCCACTCGGTACCTTTAAGAGGTTATGGCAACAACTTTGTCCTGAAATCATCTGCGGCCGACCAACAATCGACCTCTGTCAAGAATGCCGACAAAACAACAACCTCATTGTCAAGACGGTCCAGTGCGACGAAGCCTACAAATTAGCTACCTTGAGGAAGCAGTTGGCCCACCTTCAAGATGTCAAAGTCCAGCAGGACTTATACAGGAGCCAAGTTGCTGATGCGAAACTAGTCGTCGGAAACGGCAATATGAAGTTGGGCCGCAACGCCCCTTGCTCAAGACAGTGTGACATGCATTATTCTTTTGATTTTGGGCAACAGCTTCATTATCCGTCCAACCCCGTTCAGCCTAGCCCCCTGTACTTCCTGCAGCCCCGAAAATGCAGCTTATTCGGTGTCTGCTGTGAGGGCGTTCCCCAACAGATTAACTATCTAATCGACGAAGGGACGGCGTCGTCACACAGCAGTAATGCCACTATCAGCTATCTTCACCACTTCTTTGAACTGTAAGGACTCGGCGAAGAAAGCCTGAGTCTGCATTGTGACAACTGCGCAGGGCAGAATAAAAGCAGGTAAAATGTCATAATTATGACGCCATTATAAGGCAACCATCTTGTCTATGTTTCCAAACTGAGGCTGGAAGTTGACCTGGTCGGGTTCCTTTTCACCTGGTATTAGTTGCCATCAGTCTAGCACACAAGAAACTGGATACAATACATGTAGCACCATGTTGATGTCTATTATAAGCAAGTTCAAGTGCACACATTTAGTGAGCAGTGACACACTCACACGAACGACTCGTTAGGAAGCCTAGTCAACCTTTTGATAACCACGGAGCGCTTTGACATTGCTTTATGATTGAGGTAAAGTAAAATGAAATGAAATTATAATAAATAATTCTGTTTATTTATCATATCAGATACTTGGTTTTCTACCTCATCTGGCGTACCATCCATGGTCTACACAAGAACATCTCCCTAAACTACATGGTCGCAGGCCACGCCCAATTGTGAAGCGCTTAGAAACTTATTTTTAGTATGAAGCGCTATATAAATGTAATCATTATTATTATTATTATTATTATTCAGCCCCGATTGGTGTTTCGGTTTACTGAAGCAGAAGTTACGCCAAAGCCCAGTGTCATGTCTTCAAGACATTGCTTGCCTGACCAAACAGAGTACAGCATCGGAAGTGAACCTGGCCCAGCTCGTCGGCAGTGAGGCACAAGAAGTTTACGTTCCGCTTTACGACTGGCAAAGTTTCTTGAGCGAGTACTTCGTTCCACTCATCGGATTCAAGAAGTTTCACCAATTCCGGTTAGATTTCTGTACTTTTTTGTTTACTTAACTACAATAATAACTACTTTTATTTCGATTGTCTTTGGGCATCTCAAAAAGCGCTTAGCATAATTTATTTGCTTTTGATGTTTTTTGAACTATGAGATCCATTTATTACATGAAACACAGGGGCAAACCCCATCTCGTAGCGATAAGTGTAACTGAGTTCTCTAACAAGAATTTCACAACACCTACATTTTTATACATCCTGTTAACGGGACAAAGCATTAAGTGTCTTGCTTAAGATCGCAAGTGTCAAGACTGAGACTCGAACCCACACTATACCATCAGAAACATCAGAGCTAGAATCCAGTGGGCTTGCTCGCTTGGCCCTGTCATGCAAAGTTTTTAAGGTCATTCTGAAGATGATAAACAAAAAAACATGTACTGCCCATCTTCCAGAAAATGGAAAGAAAATGACCTCATGATTCTCAAGAAGATGACCAGAGTTGACTGGTCAAAACAAACCTGCTTTTCTCAACTCTACCACTACTCAAGTCATAAGAGAGACTTCATACCACATGGTGTTACTGCAAGTTTATCTTGAATATCTAAACCTATACTTACTTCAACAATGTCTCTACTTTCAAGATTTCTTCAGAGGAACCCGGTGTGGTTTATGCGTCTCAATCCCCAACAGATCAAGAGCAAGAATTCAATCTCCTCCGTACGCCAGACACGTTGCCACCTCTGGAGTTGCCCCAGCAGACACCACCCCCTGGACTTGACGCAAGACGCCAGTGGTATCTATATGAAAAGATAAGAGAATTCTGTAGTGATGAAGGTGCAGATCGTACATGCCCGAAACCCACTGTCCCAAACCCCGACTACTGCGCTGGTCTAGAGAAAATCAGCTCCACACCGCAAAAGAAAAGAAAAGCGAATTGTAAAGTTTGAAAGGTTAGACAGGATTGGGAGAGCTGACAAAAAAAAGTCACAGACGGTGTTCAAGTTTTGTTCGTGTTTTGTTAATGTTTCGTGAAGGCCTGATTCTTTGTTGCCTCCATGCCCCCTGCCTTTGCACCATTGAAATGCTCCAGTAGAAATTTACATTTACCTCATAGGGTTCCATTGACCAAGGAGAAGATGTCTTGGTGCCCTTGCCCTTTCAAAAGTGAAGCATACAGGTCTGCTCTGACCATTGCCCTGGTGCCCTTAAAATGCTCCAGTAGAAAATTATGATAACGTACCTCATAGGGTTCCCTTTACCAAGGAGAAAATGTCTTAGGTGCCCTTGCCCTTCCAAAAACGAAGCATACTGTACAGGCCAGCTCTGGCCATTGCCTCGGTGCCCCTGAAATGCTCCAGTAAAAATGTACAAAACCCTCATTGGGTAGAGTGCCCTTTAACCAAGGAGAACATGCCTTGGTGCCCTTGCCCTTTCAAAATGGAAGCATACAGGCCTGTTTGTGTGTTAGTGTCAATGACATACATGAAACAACAAACCTCGAAAGATGTGGGCTCAATCTTCTGTGTGAGTCAAGAAAAGAAAGTAAAAAACAATGCCTAATTGTCAGTATGCAAACACATTGTCCTAAATTGTGGTTGTTGCAGCCGAAACCAGCTGTTGCGTTTTTTTTAAAAGGTTTTTAGGTAAAGTTTTCTCGACTTTCAGTTAGGAAATGTTTCATATAAAAAACGGTTCTAGTATGAACTTCATAACAAGTATGATTTCAAACTAAAATTTAACAATGGTGTGTTTAATTCTTACCAGTTCGGTATAATACCTTGAAGTATTGAATTGTTTGTTCTTAATGAGTAAATTTGTTAGCTGAAATCAACATTTTTATCATTATCATATTGACTTCTTTAAATGGTTGCAAACAAAACTGCTATCTTTGTACCCATAAATCGTTGTACCCTCTAACTTTATCTGAAAGTATTTGTTTAACTTTAACAATTTAACTGCTTAAAGACTGGACACTATTGGTAATTACTCAAAATAATTACGAGCATAAAACCTTACTTGGTTACGAGCAACGGAGAGCTGTTGATAGTATAAAACATTGTGAGAAACGGCTCCCTCTGAAGTAACATAGTTTTTGAGAAAGAAGTAATTTTCCACGAATTTGATTTCGGGACCTCAGAATTAGATTTTGAGGTCTCGAAATCAAGCATCTGAAACCACACAACTTCGTGTGACAAGGGTGTTTTTTCTTTTATTATTATCTCGCAACTTTGACGACCAATTGAGCTCAAATTTTCACAGGTTTGTTAATTATTTTATGCATAATGTTGAGATACACCAACTGTGAAGGCTAGTCTTTGACAAATACCAAAAGTGTCCAGTGTCTTCAAAAGTATTTTTTCTTGGATTGTTACTAAGCTTTTCCTGATGATTTTACTAAAACAAATTTCTTAAACAGTATATCTTTGAACAATGTCTGTTCTTAATTCAGACTCACACCCTTATGTTATGAAAACCCAATGTTTCAACAACCTCATGATTAAATTACACTCTTGGGTTAGGGTAACAAAAACTTGCTTAGCACCAACTAATATTGCTTAGCATAAACTGATTACCAGCCAAAAGACCATAAATTCACATTGTTGTGACTGGTGCTTATCCCAATTGTTGCTTAGCACAGAAATTTGCTAAGCATTATTTTCTATAAAAAAGTTTTATGAAATTGGGCACTGTTAGAAATGCATTAATGTTTATCACAGAGTATTCATTGGAAATAAATTCAAAATCATTGATTTAAAAACATTACTCAAGCTCTTTCCTTGTGTTTTTTATTATCATGGCGATCCATATAAACATTTTATGTGCCCCAAAAATACTTTACAATGCTCAGTAATTTTATCCCAATTTTCCTACTGTAAGTATTCAAAAATACTATTAAAGGCAGTGGACACTATTGGTAATTACTAAAAATAATTTTTAGCATAAAACCTCACTTGGTAACAAGTAATGGGGAGAGGTTGATAGTATAAAACATTGTGAGAAACGGCTCCCTCTGAAGTGACGTAGATTTCGAGAAAGAAGTAATTTTCCACGAATTTGATTTCGAGAGACCTCAAGTTTAGAATTTGAGGTCTCGAAATCAAGCATATGAAAGCACACAACTTCGTGTGACAAGGGTGTTTTTTATGTCATTCATATCTCGCAACTTCGACGACCAATTGAGCTCATTTCACAGTTTTTTTATTTATGCATATTATGTTTAGATACACAATAACCAATAGTGTCCACTGTCTAAAGATGCGCGCTTGATAAATCAAAGTTCAATAGAGAAGTTAGTATAATGTCCAGTTGCAGAGTTTGAACAGTTACAGTCACTTTTTGAGAGAAACGAATTCCTTTACGACACGACTCTTAACAATAGTTCAAATGATTTCGTTTTACAGATATTTACAAGCATTCCTATCAACTTATTGTGAAGATTATATTGGTAAAACGAAATAAGTGCTCTCAAATAATAACAAGTTGATTTGTTTACAAGTTTGTATAAACTCTCCCTCTGTAGCCTTCATAAAACCACGGAGCTGCATGCTGTTTAATAACATTTTGTTCCCAGATATGTTTTTATAAGCTATCTACAGAACGCCCCCGTCTTACAAAGTCCGTCTCGTTAAATTACAATAACGCCCTCTATTGACAAGAGCTTTCACTGTGGGCCGAAAAAGGCGCAACGATTAAAGGTTGGCCCCTACAGTTTTCCTAACGTAGTTACTAATTACAGAGTCAAGGTTCACGTCGGTGTCGCATGCAATTATGTCCTCTATGCAATACTATCCGGAAAACATTATTGCATATGCAATAATGTCTGCCGGCCGGTTTTGCATATATACAATCGTGTCCGCCCGGACGCTGCTGCATAATGCAACTGTGTCCGCTCGGACACATTTGCATATGCAGTTGTGTCCGCCCCCGTGCAAAACCGTCCTTGCAGTAAGTTAAACGCCCTTGGTCGACGGAACACGTTCGCAATTTGTGTACAAGCTAAGTGCATGTCTTATGAATGACATGGAACATATATCGGCCATTGGGTATTCGCTGCAATCATAATACGTGAATATTCATACTGCATACATATTTTCGGGGAGTGCTTGCACACGCTCGCATGAAAAGAGGGGGCGCTGTTAGAGGAAGTGTGTACATTGTACACAGTTCGCCGTTTGGGGGAGGGGAGGGGCCAGCATTTCGTGCCACCAGACGCAGTTGGTCATCACACCTTAGTACGAAAAAGCGATTCTTCCGTCTGGAGCAATGCATTAAGAACTGGCTCGGGTGTCACTTTTCACAGTACGGGCCGAAAATCATCTCACCTCAAAACATCAAGAAGCTTGATCAAACTATTCTCTTTAAATATTGTTCCAAATTAAGTCTCTATGTACACAATTGGAATAAGTAAGATCACGGGGGAATAAGACAGACACGATAACGGGCTTGTAAATAGTTCATTGTGTAAGGTGTACATGGGAGATGTCAACAGGTTGTCATTTTGTGATGTTGTTAAACGAAAACAACGAAAGGTTTCGAACTAGTTTTGTTTTGGAGGACAAGTTGATAACGGTTGGGCGCGAAAAGGACAATGAATGGAAAAGTGTGGCAAGCTAGCTATGTGCACGTGCAAGACACATCGAACGTGTGGTGGCATTCTTGTTTTCGATTGCTCAAGGATGAGGGAACTTATTGATGTTTGGCTGAGAAAGTGAACGAACAATGAGATGAGCCGATGATGCTTTCAGTGTGTCCTTGTTATCTCAAATGTTTCTTCAAGGAGACACTTGGTAAAGTGGTGTGTTTATACTTCTGGTTTCAGCGTCGGTGAGCATCGCACGATGAGCTCACCGTAACAACCAATGCGTAAATGCTAAACAAGCCAGGGCCTAGCTTCATAAAGCTGTTAAAATACTGCTTAGCAAATTTCTTTCCTATGACAAAGACAATTAGCGAGGCACCAGTTGCAACAAATGTAAACTGAATATAATTTTTTTTAAAGAGCTAGGAGTGTACCTAAATGCTCAAGGCTGACAGTCAGCAACTCCAGGGCACAATAATTGAAGATTGACAGACAATCCATACAAGCAATGACAGTCAAATCTTTGAATCACGGAAAAAGTAATGGGTTTGCATTTTTTAAATAAAGCATGCGTAAACTTTCACGTTTTAAAAAAAATAAAAAACGAGTATTCTCACAATTTGGGTGTTTCCCAAAATGATATTATGCATAAAGTAACAAACACAAGTTTGTGGAAATGTTGGCTCAATTGGTCATGGTGGCAAGGGGGAAATTAAAACGAAAGAAAAATCACAATTGTTGCAAAGAATTGTGTGCTTTCAGATGCACGAGAAAGGCTACATGCCTAAATCCTTTCTTATTTTTGTTTAACCCTAAAGGTGAACATTGGCTCTTTCTCTAATAAACTGCTTCAAAGGGGGGTGGTTTCTCACACCAATTAATAGTATCAACATCTCTTATGTGCTCTTTACAAGTTAGTTTTTATGGTCATTAACTTGTAGAGTAATTACCCTAAAACACACTCTGCGTTCTAAGAAGCATTATAATTTTTTTTAGAAAGTAAGATTCATATAGTTTTGACTGTGCTATATTCTTATGAACATGATCCCACTGGTCAGACGCCCCGTCTAGCCAAGGCAACACATCAAAAGCCGATAATAAAAGACACAAAACTGACTCAATATTTGCACGAAGGCTTAAAAGACGTCCCGGAGTAAACACTGAATACATAAGACCAGTAAATAGAACATACCAGGCTTCGATTTACAGAATGGTCGCTCTCAAAACCGCACCAAAAAAAGTAGCGACTCGTCGAAAGAACAAATAGTTTTGGGCGTCTTCGACACTGTTGTGATTGTTTTTCGTATTGACGTGCAATAAATGACACATCTGCGAAGAAAACTGCACCGGTTCGTAATACAAGTGTCAGTCTAAACAAAACGCATCAGACTTCGCGATTGAACTGGTGCATTTATAAACGAAAATGCACTCTTTAAAAACAGTGGACACTATTGGTATTTGGTAAATATTGTCAAAGACCAGTCCTCTCACTTGGTGTCTCTCAATATGCATAAAAAAAACCTGTGAACATTTGAGCTCAAATAATTATATTGGTCGTCGAAGGGCGAACGTGTTCCGTCGTCCAAGGTCGTTTAATTTACTGCAAGGACGGTTTTGCACGAGGGCGGACACAACTGCACATGCAAATGTGTCCGGGCGGACACGATTGCATATGCACAACCGTCCGGCGGACATTATTGCATATGCAATAATGTCCTCTGGATAGTATTGCAAAGAGGACATAATTGCATGCGACACCGGAACAGCAGAATACTTGAGCAGCAACAAAGTCACGCATCACCCTGAAGACGATCACATTATATTATTTACACTCAACCACCCGGTTCTTTTCATTCAGAACCAACACTACTCCAAAGGTTGTGCCATGGTACCACCGTAAACCATCCTGACAAATCAGACATGTTTAAAGGCAATGGACACTATTGGTAATTACTCAAAATAATTATTAGCAAAAAACCTTATTTGGTAACAAGTAATGGGGAGAGGTTGATAGTACAAAAACATTGTGAGAAACGGCTCCCTCTGAAGTGCCATAGTTATCGAGAAAGAAGTAATTTTCCACGAATTTGATTTCGAGACCTCAGATTTAGAACTTGAGGTCTCGAAATCAACCATCCAAACGCACACAACCTAATATGTGACAACGGTGTTTTTTCTGTCATTATTGTCTCGCAAGTTCGATTACCGATTGAGCTCAAATTTTCACAAGTATGCTATTTTATGCATATGTTGAGATACACCAACTGTGAAGGCTAGTCTTTGACAATACCAATAGTGTCCACTGCCTTTAAACCAGTCATAACTCCAGCCTTTACTCAGGTCAAAGTCAAGAGTTTCATTTTAGCATCGATAGCTTCCTCACTTTTAACGGCAATCAAACACCAAAAGGTTATCAATAAAGTGAACAATCCTTTCGAACCATCGCCAATCGATTGGTTGTTCTAGTTGTTCCCACGCTTTTGAACAAAGTGTTATCCCTGATATGCATTTGAGGACAATTAATTTGGTGTCGCCCAATAATCATTCCGATAGTGAAGGAATGTTTCTCCGATGCTCATTAATTATAAAGGTGTGTAAAGGTCGAAGTGTCTCACTAATGGTGTTGGAATGAAACAGATAAACATGGCACAGGGTGGTTTAAAGGGTACATTCCAGTCTGTTGAAAAACATCAATAAGGTTAAACCATGGTTAAACACACATCGGTGAAAATCGGTAAAACCAAAATAAATACTCTTCTTTATCCCCGATGCAAATGCAACATTTACCAACAACAACAACAATAACTTTTTCGACAAGGCGAGTTCTATTTTAAATTGAGAGTGACAACATTTTGCACAACACAAAGTCACCATCAAAATCAACTCGGGATGGAAGAATGGCAAGACCAAAGTTGGTTCAAAATGGCACTTGAAAAACTTCCAAGTACTGACCCATATAAAAACTCAAGTTCCGTTTCAGGATGTTTTTTTTTGTGCATGTGCTTGCGACGTGCGTAGGGGAGGAGGATTATTTTCTTCCTCCGTGGTTATAAGGTGTTAACCCCCCCCCCCCCACCCCCACCCCCAATTGTATCATTTCACTGTGTTCTGAGAAACACGAAATCTTTAGAAGATGGGGGGTGCTTACTTACAAGATTAAAGGTGTGTGAGACAGTTTTGGGGCAGACCCTCTGCTTCATATCACGCATGGGTAAAAGAAACAATTGACAAATCTTTGTACCCCGTAAAAGTTTATGCCCCGTAAAAACTTTATGCCCTGTGCCAAGTTTTATACACTGCAAAAACTGTGGTGTAAAGTTTACACCCTGGGTATTGTCACAATAATTATAGATAATAATAAAAAGGGAAAACCAGAAAATAACATCAATGTAAATTGTGTCAGAAGAAATTAGTGTAGGCCTAATTTTAACACATGCAAATATGATCCTTTTTTTTCTCAACCCAACTATGGTGTCAATTTTTAACCCCCAGTTTTTCCAGTGTACGTTTAAGGAAATCTCTCTCTATATCAATAATATTCAGACTGGCACGGTCTATACAGACAACAAAGGCACAGGTGTCCTTGATAATCTTGATTGCTTTAAATTATTTATAGCAAACTTTAAGCATGTTTAGAGCAAGGATGAAACACGGGTAAACTGGGGGTTCTGTGGTCGATTTCACAAAGATATTCATATAAGGACTAGTTAGGACTCTAAATAGGAGTTTTGACAATCTTGAGGCTAGTCCGATAATAAGTTAGACAGATCTGTCCTTACTCTATGGTTAGGTCGTCCTCACTCGAGATAAGACTAGTCTTAGCTCTATGTGAAACCCATCCCTGGATACCAGTAAAACCCACAACAGCTAGCATCTAAATTGCTACATAAGAACTTTGGATGACCCCAGTTCACAAAACCAAAGTCTCATAAAATAATGAGCTGGGTATACAATCGCATATACAAAAACGAAACTACGAGGAGAACCATAACGACTAGGCAACGTCGACCCGGTAGCTATGCCGTAATGTTTGCCTTTCCCACGGTATTGCAGTCGATAGTTAAGATAACCAAAGGGTCCTTCAAGGGTACCTGTACGTACACAGGTGTGCAGAGTAATCAACTAGCCCCGTAGAGAGGCGGGGCCTTGATCCGGGTTCGCCTTTCTAACCCGTAGCTACCTGGTGCCGGGTTCGTAACATGGTAACAGAGAGGCTAAAATAAACAATGACCGGCTCTTAAAGTGACACTTATGTAAGAATCAAGTATTTTTTTAAGACTCCTCACGACACTAACTAAAAGGACGATGGTAGAGTGGGTTTTATTTCAATGCAAAGGACTTGCCGTTACTTGCCTTGCTCCCCTATTGTTTTATATATTGTCTTAATGTTTGTGTTTTTTTTTTACTGTATGGGGATCCTGTACATATAAGGATCTTGTGCTATCATTTTGTGGGGACTGTGATTCCTCGCTTTTTACAAATTTATTTCATCGATTCGGGGGGGGGGGGTATGTGACGAAAGCGAGGCTCATGGATACTGATATAGAGCTGACAGGCCCATTGTTATGCAAGAGTCTTGAATCACTGTTAAAGTGTTTGATCATGACGTCCATATTGGGTGGTTTGTTCCTCGTCTGCAAGCTAGATTTACAGTATTTTTTTAGATTTTGTTTTACAACTGTTGATTTGTGTCGTCCATTAGGCTACAAGTTGTTTGTTATTATTTTGCATATTATCGCCTTGCCGAGCATACCGGGAAAAGGTCATTTTTGAAACCTAACTGAAACCATCACTTGCCCAATCCACCTTCAAAATGTAACAGCTTGTAAAACTGTCACTTTACGAAGTGAGCTTTTCGGCACACATGACTATAGAACTGTATTTTCCCCAATTCGGATTACAATTAAAGTAGGAACGATAATAATGTGTTCACGGCTTCCACCCATAGGAACACACTGCCGATTCTGTCACACACATACTTCAAGGAATTCCAACCGCGAGTTCCTTTACATGGACAAATCAGAGCCTTGAATCTCTCGCGCCGTATAACCGGCTAACCTTTCCACCAGAAAGATTACTTGGCTCTCACAGGGATTAAGGAAGCAGACTTTAGATTTTAATCCCCCGGATTTGCGAAGTTTATCTCAATTCAAACGGTTGACAGTCTACTAGCTGCCTGGGGGTTCACTCTGTACATTGAGCAAGAGCCAAGCCACGGGCCGGTAAACTCCAAAGACTACAGTTGCCACGCTCGACTGAGCACAACAATAGCCCGGGCGCGTGCATTACGACAGGTACGCTGCCAACAAACCAAGGCCTCTAACACCTGGGCCGAAACAAACAACACGGCATTGTTATAAAGCCATTGATAAAACCATGTCGCCACAAAAACCTTGGACGAATCAGAAGCGGCGTTGTGGAGCCACTTGGAGACACGCTGATCCACTATCGACCATTCACAAGCCGCGACTCTCGCACGTGCGGTTGAGACGGGTTTTTTTTCTTCTTTTCTTTTTCGGCTGCTCTTGTTTCGGCCTTGCGTGTGGCCAAATCAGCCCTGATACCGTGAATGCGTAGGAATTCAGGTAGAGCGAAGCGTGGGAAAAGTCGTCAGCCTGACTTCACACGGGTAAGATTTGGAAAGACAGGGGCTCGTGAAAGAACCTTTGGTTTTAGGGGAGGCCGTCGTGTGGGCCAAAGGCACGCACTCTTTTATTCGCACCGCTCACCCGTGGTAGAAACCTGTGACCACATTCCGATACATGGCAGAGATCCGGTGAATCACTTTTCAAGTAAATAATATTACCACCCCGGCACCAAAATTATGTTTTGAGATCCGAGTATTAAATATGTATTCAGGGAAAATCAACTAGATGACAACTCCTGGAGTTGAAGAAGGATGGCAGCGGACAAGACGTCGAAAAGTCAGGAGAAACGAAAGGTAATCCTTTTATTTTTCTTCACATTTAAACCTAATTATTTCGTTTTTGATATTGGGAGGGGGGTCGCTGTTTTAAATTTTTTTAATCGATAAATCTTATTCCAACTCGTGGACTCAAATTAATCATGGAATAACTGATAACTAAATGTGAATTTGCAAAATTCAACTTTCTGAAACAGCTGCACGTTATTACAAAGACAGGTGTCAGTCGCGTGCTTAAATTACGAGCCTGTAGTACGAGAAGCATAGAGCGATTTAACAACCTCAGTCCCAAAATGCCTCCAGTCACTGAAGGACCTGTCATCAGAAAAGTCAGAAATTCCATGAGAATAGGCCTATTTTAAGTGACCCCCAAGGCCAACCCTAGAGGTGACGGCATTCTACGGTCCGATCCATAACACTTCCTCAGTTTGGATACATTTCTAGACAAGCTTGAACCACTCATTTCTTTTGAGTCGCTGGGCAACGTTTATACCCGTAAAACCGTCTCTGCTTTGGTAGACATTATCTTGTGGAGATTTTAGGAATATTTAATCTGAAATTGGAGAAATAAATTAACTGAAACTGTTAGCTAACCTGATTAATAGACCACCACTAAAACAGGACCACATGTATGTACATGTATCACCGTTCTGCCAAAACATAATTATCATCGGTGTTGAGGCATTGCATATTAAATATTATGTAGTGACTGACTCGTGTTACTTTTTTTTCTTAATATATTTTCCTTTTTATTATTTATGTTTCCAGATTCCATTAACACTATTTCGATTAAATAATCAGTTAATGAATCATTTTTTTTTTAAACATACCTTTGCAATCGACGAGCTCAATTCTTAATTTATAGTTGTTTACTTTCTCATTAAAGATAATAATTCACAGAATCCTTACTGCAGGGATATACTAACTTAATTAAGGCATGGGCCTGGGCCAAATTTCACAGAGCTGCTAAGCACAAAAATTTGTTTAGCATGAAATTTCTTCCTTGATAAAAACATGATTACCAACAAAATTTCCCTTTGTTGCATATTACGTGTTACTGGTATTCAGCTGATGTTTGCTCATCCCGAAAATCATGTGGAAATATACGGTTGGTAATCCTGTTTTTATCGAGGCAGAAATTTCACGCAAAGCAAATTGTTGTGCTTAGCAGCTCTATGAAATTGGGCCCTGGTTATGGTTTTGGGGTCCTTCAAAAGTTTCACATCCAGCCCTGCTGATTGGGTACTTATAGAAAATACTAATGGAAAAAAATGAGGAAAAAGGGGGTTTTCGTTGTGTGTGCTTTCAGATGACTGACAGGCTTCTCCTCATGTCTGAAGTCTTTCTCAGTTTCAAATATTATTTTTGTGAGAAATTACCTCTTTCTAAAAAAATTACGTTACTTCAGAGGGAGTCGTTTCTCACAATGCTTTATACTACCAACATCTATTCGTTGCTCGTTACCAAGTAGGCTTTTATTCTATTATTTTGAGTAATGACCAGGTTCTTTAAATGTGTTTATCTCTACTCCTTATGTTGATTAGTCTTCCAAGCCGTTGATGGAGAAAAGGAGACGGGCCCGCATCAACGAGTGTCTATCTAAGCTTCAATCTATTCTAGAGGCAGTCAATGGTCATTCAGAGGTAATTGCGTTTAAATTATTCATATACCATAATTCAACAAATAGTTGTTATTAAGGTAGCGGCCAGGCCCCTAGGCTTCGGTTTCGAAAGAGCAGGGGCACTAAGGGACTTTCTCATTGGGGCACCATGACGAAATTGGGGGCAGAGGATTTCAAGGGCACCAATGATGACCAGGGGGAACGGAGGTTATTGCCTTCAGGCTTGAGTATTATATACCAGGGCCAAATTTCATTGAGCCGCTTCAGCACAGAAAGTAAAGTGTGCTAACCACAACTGGAAAACCAGCCTACACTTTCTGACTGGTATCATGCTTATTTCTGCTTAGCAGCCAAAAAAACACAAATTTTCTGATTAAGCACATCAGGTAGCTATTACAACAACATTGAGGCCTCAGATACGGATGTAGTATTTGTAAACAAAACGAGGCAAACGACAACTTGCTAAGCAACAAGTGAGTGGGATACCAAATGCAATAACCCTAACATGTTTGCTGGTTAGCCCTAGCTATTACTGCTACGACAAGTAGTCAGGCACTTATACACGTTAACCTTTACACGACATGTGTTGATCTTATACAGTATCCATTTCGGGTCATTACAAAAAGTATACACTCACTTTAAAGTGGATTCCATGTAGTTTATTCACCTTTGTGACTTGTTGATTTTAGGTCTCACCTAGAGGTCATTATACATGCCTCTCAAAAAGATCACACTGTTGGTAAAGTCAAGGCCCGGTGCTTATAAAACCGATAACCTCACACGCAATAACGAAATATGGGTTTTTGAAGGTTGAGCAAAGATTCGATTTGGTGGTTCAAGGTTTTGGGATTTGTTTCAATTCTCCAGACAGGTACCACAAAATTGATTACAATTTTCAATACATGAATAAGACATAAACATTATGTAGGGCCTAATGACGGTGCATTATATAAACACGAACAAAGGAAAAAAATGGTTGAACAAAGATTCGATTTGGTGGTTCAAGATTGGGATTAGTTTTTCAATTCTACAGATATGGGGAGTAAACAAATTGATTACAATGGGAGACTTTCTGGGACGATAGATGGCAGCAGACTTACCGGGTAAATCCATTGTTCTCAGAATTATGCGCATGATCAGAACTACGTAAACAATGGACATTTACAGTACATATAGAAACATAAAATTATATTAAAAAAAAAAAAAAAAAAAAAAAAACAATGTTTATGTAGGCCTCTCCACAAAAAAATATCGCTGTTGGTAAGTCAAGGCATGCAACCGATCACCTCTCAGTCTCACGCTATGAAACATGAATTTATGAAGGTTTAACAAAGATTCGATTTTGTGTTTTTTTGTGCCTGATATGCTTCGTTTTAAAAGAGCAAGGGCATCAAGGCATGTTCCCCTTGTAAAGGGCATTTTTACTGTATCATTTCAAGGGCACCAAGGCAATGACCAGGGGGCATGGAGGCAATCGTCTTCACTGCCTCCGTAATGTATCAGTCCAGGCGGTTCACAATTCCCGATCACAGTTTCTGAGATTAGCATATTTGTCTTTACTCGAAGCCTATTGGTTCATAGTGCTCTACCCTCATGTTTTATTCAACAGACGCCTGGTGGTCATTCAAAAAGAGAGAAGGCCGAGATCCTTGAGCAGACTGTTCAGCTGGTAAAACACCTCCGACAGCAAGAACAAGGAGGTACAATTACATGTGTGTGGTTTTTTTTTTGACAGTCTGTCGCTTTAAATTTTGCCCTTAAAGTGGGCCTTTGGGAATGTCTAACTTGATGTCTGTGTCACCTTAGTATACGGTATACGTTTGGTAATGATTCAGCTTTGGATGTATTGCAATTATGCCGACCTCCCCCCATAAAAAAAAAAAATGCATATCACGAGCGTTCCCTCACCCCAATAGCCTATATGTCGCCGTCTGGCTCAAGTGTTTTTGCCCCTTAACCTTTTCAGTGATTAAAGCCAACAGGACCAGTAAGTTCTGACTGAAGGTTTTTTTTGGGCCAGCGGACCACAAGGGGAACCGTTGCAATAGAAGTGTCCTCTAAAAAGTGAATGAAATTCCAGTCCTGCGTTTATTATTGAAAACTCACACAAAACTAATATAAAGAATTACAGTTAAATTTTGCTCCTGTCAAAGTTTGCTAAATCTAAATCACGTACCCTCTCAAAATGACCAACACGCTCCAAACGACACGTGGGATTTAAACGGGTATTAATTTATCATGGATTGATCGAGGGACCAGAGTTTTGTTTGCCAATCTTTCTTGATTACAAACCTTAATACCAGATTAGTAGATAACGCAATGTTCTACACACTTGAGGAATTGAGGTTAGGCACTAACACACTGCACGAGTCCAGACAACAAAATCAGAGTCACTGTGTAACTTCAGTTGGAATATCGTCGGCTCCTCAGTGCTTTAAAGACACTCTCGACACATTGTTAAATACCATCGTCAGCTCCTCCTTAAAGGCACTTGACACGTTGTCAAAGACCAGTATTCTCACTTGGTATATCCCAACATGCATAAAATAACCAAAAATAACAACACATTTGGACTCAATTAGTGATCGAGAGAATGAAAGAAAAAACACCCTTGCTGCATAATGTGTGTTCTTTCAGATGCCTGAGAAGGGCTTCAGACCCAAAGTTTTTTTTATTATTTTGGTTGAGAAATTTATACATGTACCTCTTTCTCAAAAACTACGTTACTGCAGAGGGAGCCGTTTCTCACAATGTTTTATACTATCAACAGCTCTCCATAGCTCGTTACCAAAATTATGAAGCTTTTTTGCTAAAAAGTGTTTTGAGTATTACCAAATACATGTAGTGTCCAAGGTCTTTTGTCAGGGGGTAAGCGTCCCTGATGTACCGGTGTTCAGCAATACTTATTAAATACATTATAATGGTCGCAAGCAGAACTCACTTGTCCAACGAAAGAAAATGTGTGAGGTGTTAAACACCCTGGAGGAAGAAATAGATGGTGTCACCATGTTCAACTCTCAATACGTTTTTTTGTATTATTTTAATTTTGACACAGGGCAGACACGTGAGGTCCTTCCAATCGCACAATACAGGGCTGGATTCAACGAGTGCCTGAATGAAGTCAGCCGATTTATGGACGTCAACGAGCGCGCCCTCAACGCCGAAACACGAGCAGGACTTCTCAACCACCTTGCCTCATCGATGCAGACGCCGGCCTCCGCGCCGCCGGCCTCGCCGAGTAACGGTGTCGTCACGGGGAGCAGTGGGTGGAACACCGGACAGTTTGTGCAGCAGAGTCCGAGAAAAGCGACACTACCAGAGGAGGAACGGGTGGATGGTCGGGGCGTGGGGCGCCGTGGAGGCACGGTTGTCCAGCCGGTGAATCCTATGCCGCCACCTGACGCTGTGACCCCCTCACACGCTGGTGCAGCGTCAGCTTCAAACTATCCTACACGAATCTCTTCATCAAACAACCCCACATTACCCCCGACGCAGCAGCACCCTCTCAGGATGGTCCAGCCGCAGAAATCACCCGTTATTATCCCTGCCTCACAGGGGGTAGCACTACCAATAAATCTACAGTCACCACCAGCGGGTCATGTGGCTGTGGTCCTACCGGCACACTTACTGGGTTCATTCGTCGGTGGGCAGGTTGCCACTGGTCAACTTATTCCCTTATATCAGCAACAGGGTAGCGCCCCCGTCGCCAGTCAACGGGCACCGAGCTCAGAGTTGGTGACCATTCCGCCAGGGTCTAGTGCAATGTTCGTCCCTACACCTGGGAACAATCGCGATTTGAATCACGTCGATCCCACCGTCGGCTCTTCTTCAAACGGCAGGGGAGGTCGTGTGTTCGTAGCGCCCAGCCCAGTTCCCGGATGTTCTCCCAACATGGGGTCAACCAGTGTACGAATTGAGTCCTCTGCCCTGGCTAACCCAGAAAGACGGGTACCAGTAGCTACGAACCCACCAATCACGCCGTCGGGTGTGGAAACTATGGCAGCCAAAGGCACACCTGAGCACGGCATCATCTACGCACCAGCATCACTACCTATGCAGTTCTACGTTGCACCCTCTGCGTACGGTGCGGTAAGTGGCCCATTCCCGAATGGGCTCGCCTTAGCGAATCCGCCTTCTTTGGCTTTGGATGCCATTGGAGCTCATTGGAGGCCATGGGGCTTAGAGCAGAATCAAAGATAAGCATGGCCCAGGAAAAGGGCTTAACTCGAAAAGTTTCCAAAATTTGAAATCAGTAATCCGTCCAGTCCTTATTGTTTCAAATTTAGAAAAAAACGAATGCCGATCTTTATTATGAAATTTATTTCAGTTTTTATAGTTTTATATTAGTATGATTTGCCGAGGTGTGTTAAAAAAATCCGCAAGCTGTCAACGTTTTAGCGTTTGTTTTTGGGTATCCTAAAACCGTGTACACTTTCGTTAAAAGAAAATACTTGGCAGCCGAACCAAATTTATGGGTTTCTGAACAGAAAATGCGTAAATTTCCATAAAAAGTGGATATTATTATAACTATGTTTGAAAGTTAATGCAGTTTTGTTTTTCTTCTTGCTTTAAAAACCAACGGATATATTCCAAGTAGATAATAATGTATAAAAACAACACATTCCGCACTCTATTGCAATCACAAGATTTTATAAACCGATTAAAGTTAAATTAAAAACAAATTTTCCTCCTTGTTTTCAAAGTTCAGTTCGACTATGTACGGGAGAAAAGGCACGTACTTGTGTGTGTAAAGTTCTCACGTTTAGTGAAATAATTAGAGGTGAAATAATGTCAACAACAGAGGGCGCTACAATAGAGCTTATCACAAAAATACTGGGTATACGTGCGCTGTATGCGTTGAATGAGGTGCATGGTGGTCTAGCTAGCGCTCTAGTTTGATCCCTAGCTAGACCAGCATGCACCTCGTTCAACAGGATGCGCTTGCGCAATGGGTATTATTTGAGAAAAGGTCTGTGGACTCGGATTGTCAGACTGTACACACGCAGCTTTGTGTTGCAGTCACTCTGTGAACATTCTTTTCAGATGTACACTAATTAAGGAAATTCCTATTCTTTTACACAGTAAAAAACACTGTGTGGATGTGTGTACATGTATATCTACAGTGTTTCAGGCCCATACATTATGCGGACCTCGCTCGAAAAACACACGGTAATTGACGACTAACAATTCCTTTGATTTAAATTTAATTTAAATTGTTAAAAGTACACTAAGTAGTTTAATTATATTAATCGGACGTTGATTGGAAAATGGTGTTTGGAAACGAAAAACGCCCTCTCTCGTCAAAATGATTTTTCCGATGCTTGCTGTGGTTGACTGCTGTGCAGTGAAATGTTTTCTTATTTTTATCAAATCTATATTAACTTTACGCAACTCAGTTTCTTCTATTTCAGATAATTTATCAAATCGTTCTATTTTTCTGTAATATCATATCATTATAAAAGAGATACTAACAAACGAAAAAAGTATAAATAAAAGTTATATACAAATCAGAATACATGTAGTGTGTAGTTGGGTGTTGTTGAGATAGTTGGCCAGCAGGACCATGGTCAAATTTCATAGAGCTGCTAAGCACAACAATTTGCTTAGCATGAAATTTCTGCCTTGATAAACAAAGGTTTATTAACCAAATTTCTATTTGTTACATATTGCTTGTTTACTGGTATTCAGCTGTTGTTTGCTTATCCTAAAAATCACATGGAAATTTGGTTGGTAATCCTGTTTTTATCGAAGGCAAAAAAATGTCATGCTGAGCAAATTGTTGTGCTTAGCAGTTCTATGAAATTGGGCCCATGTCATTTCACAAGTGAATGAAACGAGCTGCTGTGCTCGTTCCAGCCTAGACTTGATTCAAGTGCAAGAAGCGAGAGGTCCCTAAGCATGTCCACCGTCAAAATGTAGATATTGTGGCCCGGATGTTGGGGGGTGTTCTAAAGTTAGGCGATGGGAATTAAAATAAAAGGACTTTCACGGGATTGGGACTTGAGTCAAGTTTAGTTCCATCCCTTCTCTTGCCCCCTCTCCACTCCCGCGCCCCCTGGAGTCCGCCCCTCCCCTCCCCGCGTAGAATTCCGTTACATGGTCTCCGCGCATCTCCAAGACCATCGACCCCTTGCTGCGTCCCCAAGAAAAGACCCTCATCTAAACCAGGTGTTGCTTGTAAAAACTCCTTATAGATGTTCATGATCCAGGTTTCTATCAAAAGATCACCAATCAATGATGCTTGTATCTCGCTCATTGATAGTTCACAAACACCCCCTTTCCGGTGGGAATTGTCTTGCCGAAGTTTCACATCAGCTCACGGCAAGCCTCTCTTGTATTAACGTTCATGTATCTTTCATCCCGGCTGAGGAAAAATCGTTTTTTGATGTCTGACAAGAGGGTTTATGGATGAGTCAAGATGCATTTTGGCTCTTCCAATATCAGGGGTGAATAATGTTAAACGGACCAGTGAAAAAGGTGGGCAAACTCATACATGTCATTTGTACTTATTAGTTCAAACTGGAAGTCATAATTATGCTCACGCCAATGTTGAAACATGGATGAAACAAAGTAAACAGAGGTTTAAAAGAGTGACCTTAAAACGTGGACCAATGAACCAATGAAATGACAAGCTATTTGATGACTTGCGATCAAAAAGATCAGAGCAAGTAATAAAAAACAGAGTTCTTTTCAGAACCGATAAGTCCCCCGAAATGCTAAAATCTACTCACTGGTAGTAAAATATAGAGCAAGACAGTTCTCTACAGAACAACATCTACCTGACAAGTAGAAACACATATTGTGCAACAGCAAACCAACAATTATGTAACTCCAGAATTGCAAAGGTCGTGGGTTCACATCCCACCCGAGCACTATGCTTGACTCTTTTCACAGAACTCTGGTAAGTACAGAGTATACAGTACTAACACACATTGTGTATGGGTCAAACTCAAAATGAATCACTCTTTATCCCGATACAAATTTAACATCTAATAAGCTACGTAAATTGTCCTTCAGAGCTACCCACTGGATTGGTAACGGCAGGGGTCATACCACTCTCCGAGTCTTATCCTTAGTTAATTGTAAATAATTAAGGAGACGAGGGCTTTCATTCAAACTGGATGGTCGAACAAGATCTTAGTCTCATTCAAGACACCTAAACCCAATTCACTAGCGACTAACCGCAACAAGTACATCTTTCCGGCTTGAGGGATTGGTCCCCAGTCCTGAGTAAATTGGTATAAGGGGACTGGAGGTCAGACTGCGAATAAGGAAAGTGGTGGAGCCCCCCACCCCCCCCCCCTATCTCCACCACGGGAGAACAAAGTTGTCGCGTATGAAATAATTAATTGTGATATAATAATTGGCAAGCCCCATCACGTGCTTTGTTGTTGTTTTTAGGCGGGGTGGAGACACCCCCCCCCCCCCCCGATGAGAAAAATTATAATGTTCGCATATGAAATAATTTATTGGGGGGGGGGGGCACACTACGGACCAGATATATATTAATATATAGTTGTGGACGAAACCCACGTGCTTTGTTGTAAGTTGTTTTGTTGTTTTGAGTAGCGATATGGGTTTGTTCCTTTTTTGGGAAAAAAATTCAAAACAATACCATTAATTGTCTTTCCACAATGATACAAACCGTCAATTTTTTTGTTTTTAGTTCCCAAAGAAAATATCCTCACAGCTAAGTTCCCTTTTGAGAAACTCAACAAGTACATCACAGTGCAATTAGACCCCTGTATCTTGAAGGAGCCTCCCAGCTTGGCACACACAGTGTATTCAATGAAGATTTCTATGCCTATTGTTTTGCTCATCATCTGTAAAAAGCCCCCCAAACCAATCGAAGAAGATATCTCTCTAAGTCCGGCCTTATTGGCAAAACAAAGCTCTTGGGCAGACCAGCGGATCGAACCCAAGACTAAAGAACAAAATTGACTCGTTTGGGCGGGAGAGGGGGAATCCGACGCGGGTGGCAAAATTTCCCACCAAGTTTTCCCGCTTAAAGCCACTGCGTGGGCCCTATTGGTAGTTATCAAAGACTAGTCTTCTCACTTGGTGTATCACAACATATGCATAAAATAACAAACCTGTGAAAATTTGAGCTCAATTGGTCGTCGACGTTGCGAGATAACTATGACAGAAAAAACATCCTTGTCACACGAAGTTGTGTGCTTCAGATGCTTGATTTCGAGACCTCAAATCTAATTCCGAGGTCTCGAAAGCGAATTCGGGGAAAATTACTTCTTTCTCGAAAACTACGTTAATTCAGAGGGAGCTGTTTCTCACAATGTGTTATACTATCAACCCTCCCCATTACTCGTTACCAAGAAGGTTTTATGCTCATAATTGTTGTCCTTTTTTTGTCTTTTGAGTAAGTGTCCACTGCCTTTAAGCTTGAAGCAGAGCCTTGCCGAGCTGCTGAAAACATGGGATGTGACAATAAAAAGTCTCGTTGAGATGGTGGATACACAACTATGACAATATCACAGTTTTGTTATAAAACGGTCTGTATTATATTCAATTCACACATTGTGCCCCACAGCACCTTGGACAAAATGGTATGGTACAATTCAAGATGTCCACCCAGAATGTCCACTCTCAAAAAGACTAGGCCCTAAAAACGTATAATAGTTTGCAGAACAACCATTGAAATGTGTGTCATTTTCAACGTAAAGAGTGTACTGTTCATAATCGTCTCTAAATTACTAGTACTTCTGGAAAATCTTTAAGTCGATGGGAAACTTCTTGAAGAGGTTCCAATATTAAGATCATGGCAACAGAGGACTAAGCCTCTTTAGTCCCCTGTAGTAATATAGGTCTATACATAATATTCTATTAAATAAAAAGTACGAGACAATAACGATGGCCAACAAAAACGAAAACTTTATAACTTTGCTAACTTTATGCTCCAGATATTGCAATATTTTATACAATTTTACGTTTGAATTGATCACAGGCAACACATGCACCACAGTTAAACACAGCTAGCCACTTCACTTTGGGGTTTAATGGTGTTCCCGATTAAACCGATTCCACTGACATCAGAAGAAGCACTTTGATTCTTGTGGATCTCATTTATCCTCACTTCGGTCAGCTATTGTGACCAATTAAGAACCAAGTGAGAACGTCTTCAATTTCATGTAATCAGCCTTGATAAAGACACAATCAGATTAATTGGGGCCGTCTTGTAATTCTATCTTTGAATTCCTCCGTCTTTCCAAACTCTCTTTATTTTCCCTCTTGATTCTGATGAAGTCTTAATAGAGATAAGATGATGCTGTACTTAAAGGGATGTACGTACATGTACATCCTTTAATCAATAAGGAGTTTGACATGGGATTTGGGATTAAGTCACACTGTCCAATTTATGCCTAATCCTTTGATACAGGTTTTGTTTTCCTTCTCAAGGTTTGAGTTGTTGGGACTTTGCAGACGTTTGGCTATAGGTATGGGATAATGTTGGAATTTGTCACTGAGAACAGTAGGCCTATCCAAACTTGGTGAATACCAACGTGCATACAAACAAAAAACTGTTAAAACTTGGGCTCGATTGTTTTATTGAAGTTGCGAGAAGGCAAGAAATAAACACCCTCCTTGCATCCATTTTGGCATTTTGGATAAGCCATTTCCGTCTGGTGCATTTTGGTGGAAGCCATTTTGTAACCACTATGGCATTTTGGATAAGCCATTTCCATCTTGTGCATTTTGGTGGAAGCCATTTGCAACCACTTTGGGCATTTTGGTACATGCCGTTTCCAGCCACTTTGAGAATTTTGGTAACAAAAGCCATTTGCAAAACGTTGTGCATTTTGTACAATCAAGTCATTTGCAACCACTTTGGGTATTTTGGTCAAAGCCATATGCAGCCACTTTGGGTGTACAAGCCATGCACTTTGTGTATTTGGGTACAAACCATTTGCAACCATGGCGGGTATTTTGGTTTTGGCCATTTTCAGCCGTTTTGGTGCAAGCCGCGCACTATAATAAGCCATTTGAACTAATTATGGCCATTTTGGTACAAGTCATTTGTAACCACTATGTGCATTTTGGCACAAACGATGGCAATTTGTCCCACCTTTTCAAATAAAAATAAAAACAGTCCGAAATTTGTTTGAGAACAATCACCGCGTTGCAACCTTCGGGATATCGATGTAATGAGTTAAGCCACAGGTGCCGTGTTTTTTAATCCGGGACCCGTGACCACAACCGCTCAATCAAGACCTTTGAATTTCGGTTCGATCCGTGTGCTTGCCCGCGGCCTTGTTTGGGGCCCTAAAATGAATATGTTGTAACCACAACATAATCCTTTACAAAAGACACAGTTTTTCTTCGATTAGTTGAGGAGGGGGAGGGTAGGGGGGAACAGAAGATATCAACAGGCCACACTGCATTGTTTTTCTACTTCGAGATAAATTGCATAAGGGATGGGAGTGGCCAAGGGTTGTTTTAAAGTGGGGGTAATACATCAGATAACGAAAGGAAGACGGCGATGTAATGGAATGCGTGGGTTGTTAAGGGGGAAATTGACAAAAGTTTTCAGTCACAACGATGAACAAAACCGTGTATTGTTTTAATTTCGTTCATAGACAGCTTGTGATCCATGGGTAGCATGGAAGTTTGAACAAATCAAAAGTTAACAGCCGATTCTGGAGTCCGTAACCAACTTGGCCTTTTGAGATAATTATAGAATGGACACTGGAGTAAAGTGCACATACCCAAACCACGTTGTCCACCATGTCTTAAATTGGCTCTTATAGGGCCATGTTATACATGAGGCAATTTACAGGCAACCACTCAATGCAATATCCAAGAAGAGAATCGATTTACTTGGTGAATGTTCGGGAATTGTAAGACATTTGTTTGAAAATAATAATGACTGAACGTGCTACCAAAGTGGTCTGCAGTTGGTTGACAGTGTCAAAGTTGCCAAAGGCAGCCAATGGTTCACTGACAGTAAATCGTGCAAGGAGTTTTGTAAGCAACATTCACTTCAAGTCTGAACAGAAATCTTCAAGAACCAAGAAGTCTCACATGGTGTTACCGCAACCCAAATAATATACGTAATGTATACAGATTTCTTTACAAAAATACTGTGTCACAATTCAATTAAATATTGGTTTATTTTATAAAACTACATCACCAAATAAAAAGTCAGAGACTGAGGGGAAAAAAGCGAGAAAAAAAACCCTGGTGGACACAAAATCCCCCATGAGTATAATGGTCACACGCAAGGTCCCACTTCTCAGAGCAAAGATCGAGCCTAGAATTCAGTTCCCTCGTCCCTCAATGACGTGCCCTATTGTTCCTCAAGAAGATGGCAGCGTTCCAACACACGCGAGGAAGGATTAAAGACGACAGGTAGATCAAAGGAACCTTTAGGTTTTGATCCACGTGAGAACATATCCTGAATGAATAGAGCTTATCGATCGCCTTGAATGCCCGACACATGGATCGATTCGACCGCATTAATATTGACGGGTTGCAGATACACAACAAGGCTGACTTCAGCCCCCTTTTCACATGGGAGCCGAAAACCAACGACCATCGCGAATTGGCTGTCCCAAAGATTGCAAGCGACGTCAGCCCTTTTCACACGAGAACCGAAAACCAACGACTATCGTTTGGGGCGACAGTACTGTTGTCTGACACAAAATTTGTGTCCTTTCAGCGTCCCAAATAATAGTCTTCACGTCTGTAGTCTTTCAATACAAGAGTGAGAAAGTACCTCTTTCTCAAAAACTACCTCAGAGGGATCCGTTTCACAAAATAGTTTGCACTATCAACAGCTCTCCATTGCTGCTCTGTGAAACAAGCAGCTCGAGTCAATTACTTGTAAAAGTGATACAGTGGTACTGCCTAATTTGAACTATGCGCAAGGAATGCAGTGTTGTAAAAGCAAATTAATTTGTGCAAGAACAAGCTTGGAAAGTTGTGAGATTTATTGTATCCGTGTTTACTACGAGGAACCATCTGGAACGCAAGTGGATGTAGAATCCCTGCTGCTCGGGGAGGAGTTCATCAGTAACGGGCCGGGAGTCGACTAAGACAACAAAGGGCGCCACCAGCCATCCCCTTTAACAATGCAGATTGTATAATCTAAATTGTACATACAGTAGTTGCTTTGAAACAACAACAGAACCGAGACCAAGTGAGTTTCATGGCTGAAATCCCAAAGGTTGATGACTACAAATATTAATATTACATTGTGGTTTTTCTAGACTGCAGCGAGTGCTACCAAAGAGGGCCAGCGTGTTTAAAAAGGTAGCCTTTATGTCATTATAAATTGTTAACCAAAGTCTATAAACTCATGGAGGAATAGTTGGAAGCAAAATCTCAAAGGCACATAAATAAAGCCCAAGTTCCCCTCAAAGACATTTTATTTTAATCAATGCCATTGTTATCATTGATCTAGCTGATGTTAACCAAAAGATTACTAAATAAGAACCCCCCTCCCCACCCGAGACTAACGAACTGACCCTATTCCCGTTCGCAGAACAAAATAATTGTAATAATTAACACAAAACCAGACAAATCATTGAATTGAGACAGTTGTACTTTTACTTTTCACAATTCTATTTTATTTCAAGAACTTAAACCATCGACCAGCGACATAAGCCCTCTCACACGCAATTCAAGCGGTAAAGTCACACAAACAAATTGTTATACAAAAATATCTGTTATTATTTGAATACAAATTTACATATCTTGAAAAAATAATACATTATTAGCAAAAGCAGAAGTTGAGGTTTAAGAACATTGAGCTTAAGTCGTTCAAGTTTAACAGGGACCAAAAAGAAGCAATACTTTCAAAAACAGGTTTATCTGACCATGATCTGACATTGTGTTATAAATGCAAGCTTATTCAAAAAGAGCAACTTGTCTACGTTTCTTGCTCTATGGTTAAACTTAGATAATTTTGGATTGAAAAGACAAGTTGAACAAAAGAAGTCCTTAAACCTTCTTCAATTTATAAATCTTCAGGGGAAACAAATTCCTTAATAAATACAAATTGGCAAATTAATGTAGTCTTTAAAGATCGAGGAAAGTTGAGCACCAATATAAATCTGAGAATTGTTCTGTAATTGTCTACCAGGGCCGCCACACATTCTCCTGAGGTACTACGTGACGGCTGACGGCTTTGTGACGTCTGACTGATGTAGCCATGGCTGACTTGGCTTTTGGTTTGTACTGATGAGGAGATGGGAGCCGGGTGTATTGCTTCTGTTCGACGGGTGACGGTGGGGGCGTTGGGAAGATGATGGAAGACTGAGTACTCGATTGGCTAAGAAGGGATGGGTTGCTATGGGCAACAAAGTCAGACGGGATGCACAGCATCAGTTGGTTCTGTTGTTGTTGTTGCTGAGCTGGCATGTAAGTGCTGCAGTTTGTTGACTTGGGAACAGGGCTGGAAGCAGGTGATGTGGTTGCAGGGGCTGTGGTTTGTTGGACAGCATTATGGTGATAACTGTAGCCACCCTGAGCTGCTGCTGGGCTGGGCTCGTTCAGGCTGCTGCAACGGTCAGCTAAGTGGTTCATGATTCTCAATCGGGTCTCCAAGTCGATGGATTCGCAGTTGGAGAGAAAGCTGGAAGCCTCGCCAAGGCACTCGCTGTATCCAGCGTGGTATTGGCTGATCTGTGCGGATGGGGAGGTACGCCCGTCTGTGGATGTTGACTGGACCTCTTTCAGATAACGCACTGTCATCTCGAGAATATCTGCCTTTTCCATTTTGGGTTGGCGGGAAATCTGTGATAAGACAAAGAAACAAAATGAGAGAAATTAAGTACAAGCTCAAAAATGTGATTCAAGGTAAATAAACACGCTTATAACAAACTGGGGCATTTTTAAACAGGCTTAAGATATCAAGGCCCAAGAGATGATCCAGGCAAGGTCGATTACAAAAGGCTTCAAAAACTTTCCCACGATCGTCTGTCATTATATCCCCCTAGACCCCATTGTACTACACCCAGAAGTCGTTAGCGCGTCGACTCGCTAACAATAAAGCTGCGGTGCTGTTTCACTGCCCGCATTCAGCACGAGTGAACAACAGATCAGTCGCGCGCCCTTCACACAAGCCCCCTTTGACAATCGCAGGAGCTCATGCGGTTTGGTTATGTCCATAAGCC
The DNA here is from genome assembly GCF_902459465.1 of Asterias rubens. Lineage (NCBI taxonomy): Eukaryota > Metazoa > Echinodermata > Asteroidea > Forcipulatida > Asteriidae > Asterias > Asterias rubens. Next base: position 9,670,642 of record NC_047079.1, read on the forward strand.
TATTAACACAGCTTGGTGTTCCATTCAGGGGGGACCGTGGGAATGCATTGGGATCCTGGAGTGATGAAGCCCAACTGAACAATGGGGGAATACCTCAAAATAATGGGTTCGTTACCAACGAGGGCGGGTGAACCAGCACACTTCTGTGTTGACAGGTTTTTTTTCTTCTGGTGCGTCAGAGATGAATATGAATAACTTGATCATGTGACCTTGCTTTTAGGTTGATTGATTGTGCATAGGGCAAAAACAAACCCACGAAATTAAGACAAAGTTAAGGTACCATGAGAGGCACACGAAATGCCTAGAGAATAGCAGTAAAACCTGATTGCAGTTCTAAATACAACACTATAAAAACACTTCCGTTTCCTTTCTATTCTGAAAATAGGGAAAACAATAAGAAGGAATACCGTTTCTGAATTGCATGTTGGAGGGTATCAATTTATGGTAATGTTTCAAATGATAAGAAAATGCTGTACATACCTCTTTGCGTATGGCAGGGAAGACTAGACTCTTGAGCTGCAACAAGCTGTCATTGATACGAGCCCTTCGTTTGCGCTCCATCATGTGTTTTGACGTCTGTTGGAAGAAAACAAAAATGAGCAATCATTAATTTTGTGATTTGTAATACAGTCTATGTACAGTCAATCAAAATAAAATCAACGATCGAAATGATTTGAATTTCAAAAGGTTTAAAAAATTGTTTGCGGCAGAATTATTAAAACTTTAACAGTACAGCATGTTCATCATTGAGATAAATTCATTCAGTGTGTAAGACCATTTTTGGGCTTCGAATCCCAAGACATAGAACCACATCAATGGTTTGAATTTGACAGACAAAATATCAAATGTCAAACTTTAAAGACAGATTTACTTTGAATTATTAGTACAAAGTCCTACTGTACTAGCAATATAGAAAGAGTTGAATGTATCAATAACGTACCTTAGGCCTGTCAATGGCGGATTCGTGCATCATAGCGTTGGCATACATCTTGAAAATTCGCTGAAAAATGTTTCCAAAAGATACAAGTGTAGACTGTCGTGATCGTGGGAAACGTCTCTGAGGATGGTCGGGTTTAGAATGATGTGATCTACAACACGAGAGTCCTTTTTATCAGTCACACGTGCCGATCAGAGGAGAGTGCCCTCGGCGGTCTATTCAAGTGTGAAATTCCCTCACAACTGACCAATCCTCGCACGCGTCTCATTGTTACCCAGTGGTTCCACACTGCAGCCCGCCACGCGAGTAAGTGCTGCCCAGTCATTGGTCGAAATGCATTACCTCATCTCGCTACGCGACTCTGATTGGCTCGCACGGTTCAGAATTAACATAAACCGTGATGCTGCTGGCTTTCACGATGCCAAACAACCCCGTGTACGCGTCAGGGTTGTATTGTTCGCGTCTATTGACTGTGGTCGTTAGGGCCGCTAATCGGCACTCAACACGTGCGTGCCCTGTTGTTCCCAGCGACCGGTGCAGCAACCGAAAAGCGGTGGGAAAACTCCACCCCTTGGCTTCTTCGTGTGAGGGTAAACAATTGCCATTTGGTGTGCCAATATCAACCTACCAGCTGGCCCCCCTTCCAGCCCCCCCCCCCCCCAATCATAGTTGTCACACACTTGCAACCAGCAATTTAATAGCGTGTGGATCGTGCATAAATCCTAATAATTCACATAACGCATGTCTCGCACGCGCTGATTCCACAGGACGGCAATTGTTCCCCAAAATTGGAACAATGTTCGAGGGGGGTTCACAAATAATTTCGGTTGGATAGAATGTATTTAGTTCAAAAGTTTTTAACGGAGACTTTTTCATTTGTTTACACGTGACGCATTCGCGTGTCGACAGGTGCCTGTGTTCGGCCACTGGTAATTATTAAGTGGCCACCTTTATGAATCATCTCCGATATAATCAGAGAAGGTGGAAAGATCATTGCATTTGAATACTCTCAAATTGATAACTTTCAAAGCATGACAAGTATCATTTGATAAAGTAGCCTTTGCGTTGAAGACCAGTAACTTTTTATGTTGTTATAACACTTGCGTTATGCGTCTCTACGAAAACAAAATAAAAAAATTTTCTCAATGCATCCAAACATGAAAAATTACTTTAGAATATGAAATAAATAATGTTCCCTGAGACATAACTTACTTTTGAATGTAACAAATGGTACAAGAAGTCTAGCAAATAGAAAAATGACTTTAAGATCACAGTTTTCCTAACGATATGCTCAAACAAAAAGGTGTCGAGTTTAATGAGGAAACTTTGCGCTGGGTTTACCAATCTGCAGCGAATAATATCGATCGTAAGTTGACTGTTTAGAGTTTCATAAAATATTGTATTTTGGGTTATTTTGTCCATTTTTAGTTTTACGATGGTTCGCCAGCCAGAAAATTAAGAAACAAATATCACTTTCAATTTGTTTGTCAAATTGTGTTGCAAATAAACAATCGTGAACCAACTTCAAAAAATGAGGTATGTTTACGAACCCTTTTCTTATAATAAATCATAAATTGTGAATACTTTGACTTTTAAAAATATTCAACTTAAAGTAAAGGGCAAGTTGTAAATTTATAGGTTTAGTTTTCCTCGCGACGGAAAAGGCCCTAATATTTGACAGTTTCTTGTTTAATAATAACCATAAGTAAGTACAATTAAACAAATGTTTGGTTTAAAAGTATACTTCTCGTACGTCAAATCGACATTGTTATATCGAAGTGGGATATTAACAGCCCAACACCCCAGGGTATAAAGTAAATTTCAGATTGACCGAGAATAAGTTTGTGTTGATGTGCATCATTATAAAAGTTGTTAAGAAGATTCTTTTTCTCGCAAGAAAAAAACCTAACTGCGCCCATCTTTCAAAACAAACGGCCAATTATTAACAGTTCAAGCCCATCATAACTCACAACATCTGAACTTATTATTGGAACAAACATAATTTTATTTTTAAATATGACTAAGAATTTGCTATTTTTTTTATTATAAAAAGAACCAACAAAATTTCCCGCAAAAAAAATAAAAAATATTGTGAAATCGAAACCATTATTTCGACAGATAAAAAACCCCAAACCATCTGAGCCACCGACCGCTGCAAGTTCCTGGGACCCGCGATCCCGGGCCGTGGGAACGGTGCTACGACGCTGTCAGCTTATGCTTAGCCCCAGGGGTTATTACCAGATCAGCGCGTTCAGGCGCAACACTTCCCTTTGTCCGCCGTAGTTTTCCCACGACCGGATTGAAAGGAACACGGACAATTAACTGCGTGCGATATTACACCAATTGTTTAGCCGGGACTGTGATGGTGTGTATTGAGGTATGGGTTAGGGCAACAGCCACCCCCCCCCCTACCACCACATACACAAAGCTATACAGACATGCCTTTCGTTTACACATGGTTTAAAACTATTAAGCACCTTGTTCAAATTATTATTAGACCACAAGAGGGAAGGGTTTATTTTCGTGACGTACGTGACTGGGTTCTATTTTGGAACGGTCTCTATTTGCCATTGGGGCTCGTATTTTGTTCAACTTGTTGCGAGTCTGCCCGCCTGAGCGTGAAATATCGGGCGGGTTTGACCAATGCATGAACATAGTAACCAACTGGTGGGGACATGTGTCTTTATAAATAAATGCAAAACGTTTATGTTTAAAAACAAATCATTGCAGAATTTACCGCTGAGATACACTCATCATAAACATATTTTGTTGGTAAACACGTATAATATAATAATCACAGAACTCCATTGTGCAATAATGATATTAAAGGTACCGGACTCTTGGTAATTATCAAATACCAGTCTTCTCACTTGGTGTATCTCGGCATTCTATATATGCATAAATTAAGTTTGAACTCAATATTAGTCGTCGAAGTTGCGAGAGAATAACGGAACTTAGAAAAACACCCTTTTCGAACAAAGTATGCTTTCAAATGCTTGAATTGGTCGGACCTCGAGGTATCGAATTCAATTCAAATATTTGAGTGAGAAGTTACTTCTCACAATGTTTTACTCTATCACCCACTATCCATTGCTCGTTTTACCAAGTAAGTTCGTATGCTATTTTGAGTAATTATTCCGAAGCACTCGCTCAAGTACCAAGCAGAATGCCTGTGGTTGACTCGATTGCGAAAAAGCTTTGCTACCATAAACCAACAATCCTAATAACTTGTGTAAATACTTCAGATAATGTAAATTATAATGTTTTATTTACACTTGTTAAGGTTCATGTTGTTTGGACTCGTCAACAGCTGTCATAAACACTACACGATCAGATTAAAGAGTGGTTTCCCACGCTGAAAGTTTAGACTTTGGTCTTAAAAGGGTTTTAAAAATGCATGAATACACGACAGGCTTATAAAGCGCCTCACATTCATTATTGACTGTACCTTTAAAAGGCGCTTTACATTAAGGAGCTCGTTACCAAACCTGGAAAATTATAATTTATTTACAAACCTGGAATGAGAATAAGAAACATGGAAAAAACAATGAGTTATTTACAAACCTGTAAATAAAAAAGTTGATTAGTTATTTACAAACCTGTAAATAAAAAACTGCAATAAAAAGTTATTTACAAACCTGTAAAAAGAAAAAAAAACCTGGAAGCAAAATAATAAGTTATTTACAAACCTGTAAAGAGAAACATAAAACCTGCAAACAAAATGAATAAGTTATTTACAAACCTGTAAGAAGACAAAAATAAAACCTGCAAACAAAATTAATAAGTTATTTACAAACCTGTAAAGAGAAACATAAAACCTGCAAACAAAATTTATAAGTTATTTACAAATCTGTAAAGATAAACATAAAACCTGCAGAAAACCTGCAAAAAAACAATGAGTTATTTACAAACCTGTAAATAAAAAAGTTGATTAGTTATTTACAAACCTGTAAATAAAAAACTGCAATAAAAAGTTATTTACAAACCTGTAAAGAGAAACATAAAACCTGCAAACACAATTAATAAGTTATTTACAAACCTGTAAAGAGAAACATAAAACCTGCAAACAAAATTGTCAAGTTATTTACAAACCTATAAAGAGAAACATAAAACCTGCAAACAAAATTTATAACTTATTTACAAACCTGTAAAGAGAAACATAAAACCTGCAAACAAAATGTATAAGTTATTTACAAACCTGTAAAGAGAAAACATAAAACCTGCAAACAAAATTAATAAGTTATTTACAAATCTGTAAAGATAAACATAAAACCTGCAAACAAAATTAATAAGTTATTTACAAATCTGTAAAGAGAAACATAAAACCTGCAAACAAAATTAATAAGTTATTTACAAACCTGTAAAGAGAAACATACAACCTGCAAACACAATTAATAAGTTATTTACAAACCTGTAAAGAGAAACATAAAACCTGCAAACAAAATTAATAAGTTATTTACAAATCTGTAAAGAGAAACATAAAACCTGCAAAATAAACTAAAAAGTTATTTACAAACCTGTAAAGAGAAACATAAAACCTGCAAACAAAATTAGTAAGTTATTTACAAACCTGTAAAGAGAAACATAAAACCTGCAAACAAAATTAATAAGTTATTTACAAACCTGTAAAGAGAAACATAAAACCTGCAAACAAAAAATATAAGTTATTTATAACCTGTAAAGAGAAACATAAAACCTGCAAACAAAATTAATAAGTTATTTACAAATCTGTAAAGAGAAACATAAAACCTGCAAAATAAACTAAAAAGTTATTTACAAACCTGTAAAGAGAAACATAAAACCTGCAAACAAAATTAATAAGTTATTTACAAACCTGTAAAGAGAAACATAAAACCTGCAAACAAAATTCATAAGTTATTTATAACCTGTAAAGAGAAACATAAAACCTGCAAAATAAACTAAAAAGTTATTTACAAACCTGTAAAGAGAAACATAAAACCTGCAAACAAAATTAATAAGTTATTTACAAACCTGTAAAGAGAAACATAAAACCTGCAAACAAAATTAATAAGTTATTTACAACCTGTAAAGAGAAACATAAAACCTGCAAACAAAATTAATAAGTTATTTACAACCTGTAAAGAGAAACATAAAACCTGCAAACAAAATTAATAAGTTATTTACAAACCTGTAAAGAGAAACATAAAACCTGCAAACAAAATTCATAAGTTATTTATAACCTGTAAAGAGAAACATAAAACCTGCAAAATAAACTAAAAAGGTTATTTACAAACCTGTTAAGAGAAACATAAAACCTGCAAACAAAATTAATAAGTTATTTACAAACCTGTAAAGAGAAACATAAAACCTGCAAACAAAATTAATAAGTTATTTACAAACCTGTAAAGAGAAACATAAAACCTGCAAACAAAATTAATAAGTTATTTACAAACCTGTAAAGAGAAACATAAAACCTGCAAACAAAATTAATAAGTTATTTACAAACCTGTAAAGAGAAACATAAAACCTGCAAACAAAGTTCTTAACTTTCTATAGTACAGGTACTATAGATAGTACAGGGGTGGATTTCACAAGGAGTTAAGACCAGTCTTGTCTCGAGTTAGGACGAGTTACTCATCCTAACTTAGGACTAGCCACACGTTTTTTATATCTCCTCCCTTACTCTTCGAGAAATCGACCCCAGGTGGATTAAACATTTTATATAGGTAAAACCTTAGGTTAGATCTGATGTGTATGCCACAACCACCTTTATTTTTTATTGTGTTTTGTTAAAATGTATCATTACCCCCTTTTTAATATATGTTTTTTTAAATATTATTTATTAATATTAGTGAGCCCGAAGTGAATAGGCACACGACTTGGTAGCATATGGTTAAAACATACGCATGATGGTTAATGGGTTCTTGTTCTATACGACAATGCTAACGGAAGAGGACACTCCTACATCTTGAAAGGATTTCGGCGCGTGGACGCAGCCGAACCATTTTGCAGTACCGGAGGAAATTGAGTGATTGAGGGCACCCCCATCAGCTAGCCACGCGAGTGGCCGTTTGCAGTGCCATGTGGGTCTCAAAACAACAGCAGGGTTTTTCTTATAGTGGCACGCTCCACGTATGCTGAGGTCACGCGACCAAGTTTGCCCCCGGTCGCCTTGGGTTTTTTTCCAAGACCAGAAGGAGTCAACAATGAGTGTACGGGATCAAATTTCACCGCAAGTTAATAAGCTGGAAGTGATGTGTGGTGCCGTATGGCTATTTCAGCCGACCAAATAGGGGGGGGGGGGAGTGGTCACCCGGTTTCCATTGTTGAAATCATTTATGTACATCTTTCTTACAGCGCGTTAAAAGACACCAACTTAATTGAGACTTCTTATGCGAAAGAATTTTGTGCGGAGGAAACAAGGAACCTGCAGCAGGTGTCATTGAAGCAAGGAACATAGGTACTCAACCATAATTGCTTCTCTAAACCCAGGTGTATAATGGAAACCTGCGAGAGCTGAGATATAGTTGTAAGTGGTGTTGGAAACTTGGTATATGATAATAGTGAACTTAATGCGGGTACAGGGTAATAATTCTCTTTTGAGCGGGTCTTTGCTCTGAAAAGAGCCGGTTGGTGTCGATGAATTTAGTATAGTGTAGTCTGCTCGTCTTCAGGAGAAAGTTGTGTTGGTAACCCCTAAGTACTTATTTAAAGGAAGACCTGCTTGATTTCGAGACCTCAAGTTCTAAACTTGAGGTCTCGAAATCAAATTCGTGGAAAATTACTTCTTTCTCCCAAACTGCGTCACTTCAGAGGGAGCTGTTTCTTACAATGTTTTATACTATCAACATCTCCCTATTACTCGTTACCAAGTAAGGTTTTATGCCAATAATTATTTTGAGTAATTACCAATAGTGTCCACTGCCTTTAAGCAGCTTTTGTATTTCCTTCTTCCCCCATGGTTGTATGCTCACTGGGCCTAACAGTAATGCCGAATCGCCCTCTTTGATCTAGCTGTACGAACCGATTACTATTATTATCAGAGTGTGCCTTTTACAATCCCTGGTTTGTCTGTCCATTGGGAAAAATCCCTCCATGCTATAAGTCTTAAGTTGCACCTTTTACGGTCACAATATAACAGAGCCTCAGTGGGGTTTCCCACGGGCGTGAACTACAACACAACACATGGGCGTGTCTAGACGGCCTGATTAATACTCATCCCTCTCTTAATAGATGAGCAACTTTACAAGCAAGTGAAGAGGCATAACCAATCAAACACACTTGCGCTAAAATGTACCAGTATTTATCTTTGCGATTCGAGACCACGGTTTAAAACATTCCCTGGGGTCGATTTCACAAAGAGTAGGGACTAGTCCTAACTCAGTTAGGACTAGTCCTAACTTAGGACTAGTCCTAAGTTAGGACCCTAACTTAGGACTAGTCCTAGGAGATATTAAAAACGTAAGGCTAGTCCTAAGTTAGGACAAGTAACTCAACCTAACAAGAGATAAGACTATAGTCTTAACTCTTTGTAAAATCCACCCCTGAGCTGATTAATATGTTAAAGACCATACATTGAAAGTCAAAAGGGTTTCTGAAGCAGAACATTATTTTACTGAACAATGTCCTGCTAAGCAAAACATGAGCAGGAAACCAGTCATAAATAAATGGTACACGTGAAATGGTATTTCGGCCGGTAACCTGTTTCTAGTTAGCATAATTTTGCTGTGCTGGCTGCGCTATAGTTGTGCTTTGAGCAGCACAGACTGAGCCGAGGACCCAATTCCATAAAGCTGCTTACGAGTAAATGAATCGTCTTTCTATAAGGTAGTCTAAGATCCAGTGATGTTCTGGGGGATGGGCGGGGGGGGGGGGATGTGCCAAAACTATTTTTTATACAGTCAACATTCGTGGTTGTTGCCATGACAAATCACCGCCTTAAATATTGCTGTTTACAAAATCAAAAACGCTTCTCATAGTTTTAGCATGGGGTGTAGTTATAGGCCGTTTGGAACAAATCTTGGGCTGAAAAACACGTCTTTGCTTGTTCAGATTGACAGGGAACCAAATCATTGTTTATAAAAGTGACAGTTTTGTAAATATTGATGTGTCCCCCCAAACAAGTAATTTGTCTGGTTATGAAAAGGCCTATCCATAAATAGGCTACCTTTAGGTGGTCGGTTTCGCTTGGGTAGCATGTGAACATGGTCCCATTGTTACTATTGTTATCGTGGACTATTCAATAAACATGGTTTTGGTGCTGCATTGCGACGATAATAAATGGCAGTTGTTAGGGAACTGCTACATGTCTGCGGCTGTTGTATGTTCTTTGTGAGCATTGTTGGCAAGAAATTGACAATAGGCAACGTGTTTACACAAGTGTAAAGAAAGACACATAACAGTTTCTGTTGCTTTGACCGTGGAGCTCGCTAAGACTAGTTACAAATGGGTTTATAATTATTCAAATTGATGGAACATTAATTATCAATTTTGAATAGGGTCATACATCAAAAAATGTTCTGCCCAATTTGTTCCTCTGAGAGTGATTGACGTTGGAGGGGCATATTTAGTATTATAATGGGTCGACTTATTCAAGTCTATGCTGATGCGCGGCAACCACCTGTCACTGTTATGTCACTTGCGCCATTGAGTGTTTCTGACATAGACCTTATCGCAAATACCAATGCGCACGCGCAGACTGTTGAATGAGGTGCATTGTGGGATATATATGGATCAAATTTGGATACCAGCAAGACCACAATGCACCTAATTCCTAGCTTTACGCGCGCGCCCCGGTATTTGCGAAAAGGTCTATTGGAACAGTCAAACAAAAGTGCGTCACCAACGCTACTCTGTTGGTTTCAGAAACTATTTACAACTACGCCCTCTATTGACAGGTATGGGGGACAACTTAATTATTATTTCCTGGTGGCTTTTGAAGAATGTGTCAATTCCTTGCTATAATGATGGATTACTCCTTTTTCTTGAAGCAGAACCTCTCAAATAAGACAATTGATGAGATTTACAGACAAATGCATCATCAGACAAACAACACTACAGGTTTGGACACTATTGTGGAGTAGTATTTATTTCTCCCTTTGGGGTTTTGTGAATATGTTATTACTTGCTTCAAGCATGGAGGAATGCTTCAAGAAAATTTTGAGTCTCGAGAAAATGTGAAGGCAAATGAAGGAGGAGGCGGAGAAACTGAATGCCCGTTTGTACAACCTGACGACTGACCAATAGTCAAGGCCCAGAATCCAAACACACAATTATTTACTCCCCTGCATATTTTTTACATTTTGTAAATAATTGCAGAAAGCCTGCTGAATCTCGGCAGAAATGTTTTCATGTTCATCTTTATGGATAACTTTCCGTATGGCGCCACCACTTTTTCACTCATTTTTACAAAAAGGGATATATCAATCAGGTAAATTAGATACTATACTATTTTATTTCGAATGAAAAAGTGGTGGCGACATACGGAAACTTTTCCGTTTGCATTTTAAGATTTTGAAAACCAAGTTTTAAAACGTCCATAGAATAACAACACATATGTTATTAAACTAATTCTCACCAAATAGTGTTGTAAAATTTAGACTTCAGACAAAGTTGTTTTTCGAGTTTGAACATCAAAAAAGATGGTACATGAAGTACGACAGGAATTCTGCGCACCGCGTGCGGCGAGTGTATTCCATACCGATTAACGCTCCGGAAACCCCGATCAGAATTCAGAACGACCAAGAGCTCAGCCCGTACAATACATAATCAAATCGTTTTAATCCAGCAACATTTTTCAATGCAGTTTTCATACAAATGACATTTTCTTGAAGAATTATGTTTACTCAATAAGCCATAAATAATGAAATTGTAAAAAGGGTTCAACTTACCCTCGAAAACATCCTTCAAAGTCACACATTTTTCGCTCAAAATCGTGTGCCCCGAGTGCCACTTTTGCTGACCGCCTGTTTTTTAAACTTCAACCTCTTTCCCGGATCCCATAGGGGTTTCAACCCATTACAATACATGTCGCCATATACATGTACTTGTATGGGGAGGCGATACAAAGTGGTAATCGTGAGCACGAGGCTGATCATTTAAGTTGATACAGACTGGTGCCCATACCCAGAATAAACTATTGGAAAAAGTGGAGGGTACCAGTACACACCATTTAAAGGGACACCATAAAGGGACCCGTTGCCTTGGATTGGGCGAGTTCAAAATGGTTCAAGAAAAACGTTTGTTTATAAATTGCATATGTTTGGAAAGATGTTTTAAAAGCAGAATATAATGATCCACACAAAAATGCCTCGAAATTGCATGGTTTTCCTTATTCATTGTGAAATGACTCTGCACTCGCTGTTGGCCGACATGTTTTAGTTCACAAAATCATGACAAAATACAAGAAAAACCACGCAATTTCAAAGCATGTGGATCATTAATAGTCTAGAAACAAATCAGTCTTAGATAAATAATTCTGATTCAAATCAAAAGGGTGTCACAAAATTAAAGTACTATTTTTTATTTATTTGTATATAAACATTATATATAAAATTGTCTGAATAATTCTACCACATTATATATAAATAAAAACAATCCAGGAAGAATGAAATGTATAATACCAAATAATGTTTTGATTAAATAACAATTTGATAACGGGCAACAAAACAAAAATTCAGGAAATTCGAGATTATTCATATTGAACAGAGAAAGTTGTACATCATTGAAAACTAAGTTTTCAACAATAACAATAAACCAAATTCCATTTCAGTTGATGCAAGCCTAAGAGAATCTCACTTATAAATACCCATATCAAATTAAAAGGAACAGTGTTAAGCCCAGTTCATACTTCAAGCAAATTATTATGATTAAACAAAATTAATTAAGTCACAAACTCATAACGAATAATCCGCAAGAGTTGAACTGTCGCTGCGAAAACAGCCATGCATTCGCATTCGCAGGAAGTATAAACCACGCTTTATGCGATTATCAAATCATTTTTCATGCGTCGTTCTCATTTGTAATGTTTAAAAGGTTTCAAATCAATTTTATGATAGTTTCATTTCTGCTTGAAAACTTTATGGTAGGAAGTTGGAGTTCATGCATCTTTCAAATGAAAACGTTCACTCAAATTGGATTTACAAGATTAAAGAGAACGTTTCTAAGTCACAAAGTTATGGGCCGGCTTTGTGTAGCAACCTCTCAGTTTCATTTAAAATTATGTAACAAAACTTTGCCACAACTTTGGCAAAGCTTACCCTGAACCATGTGACAAAACAACTGTCTATAGTCTGAGGAACTAAATTTAAGTTGTCACTTATAGATATTATAAGCAAGTCATTGTGAAACGGATTATATTGCTATCTTTAAAAAAATTGTGTGTTGAAAACCAAAACGAAAAAAGAATATAACAAAAATATATATATAAATACATTTTGTTAAAATAAAATCCAGCACTCTGCACTGAGTAACTAGAAAAACAACCTTAAGAATACAGGTCTATATCAAACAAACATCTCCCCTTAATTAAAGGCAGAGGACACTACTGGTAATTACTCAACATAAGTATTGGCATAAAACCTCACTTGGTGACGAGTAATGGGGAGAGGTTGATGGTATAAAACATTGTAAGAAATGGCTCCCTCTGAAGTGCCATAGTTTAGAGAAAGACATTATTTTCCACAAATTTGATTTCGAGCACTCAGATTTAGAACTTGAGGTCTCGAAATCAACCATCTAAACGCACACAACTTCGTGTGACAAGGGTGTTTTTTTCTTTCATTATCTCGCAAGTTCGATGACCGATTGGGCTAAAATTTTCACAGGTTTTCTATTTTATGCTTATGTTGAGATACACCAACTGTGAAGGCTAGTCTTTGACAATTACCAATAGTGTCCACTGCCTTTAAAAAGTTGGGACAACTTGTTACTTTAAGTAAAACAAATACTTGCTTTAAATTCATCAACTATATACTGCTCAATTGCCCGTTAGAGAATAATACCTATGCACAAAATTTACACGTGCTGTCAATGTTATAAATATTTTTACAAACTGATTTTGTTGTGCAAACTTCAGCGGAAAGACCCTTTTTGATTTTGCGACTACACCCCAGTAATGGTAAGTTTAGCAACTGTACTCTTTATAGCCGAGTACAGTTCATATTTATATTAAAATATTTTTCTGTGGAGCTACACTGATTAACAGCGCAACACTGTATGTTCTGTATACCATAGACCTTATCGCAAACACTCAGTATGCGCGCATTAGGCACGAAATGAGGTGCATGCTGAGCGCTTAGAGACTCTCTTTATGAGGTGTTAGGCGCTATAGAAATGCGGTTGTTGTTATTATTATTATTATTATTATGCTGGTCTAGCTAGCAGTGATTAAGCTAGAGATCAATCAGACAGTGGTAACCAGGTTCATAAAGGCCGTATGTTAGCACAACAAACTTGCTAAGCACAGACAAGTTTTGCTTAACAGAAACAGGTTACCGACAAAAATGACATTGCGTCTCCACTGTTGTGACTTGTGCCACACTAAATTTTTGCTTACCAAAGAAATTTGTTAAGCAGTGTTTTCTGCTTGCCAGCTTTATGAAACTGTGCCCAGGTAGAGTTGGTGGCTCGGGTTTATTGACCAAGGGGTGGATTTCACAGAGAGTTAAGACTAATCTTATCTTGAGAATAGTACTTTAGGACTAGCCTTAAGTTTGTAATATCTTCTAGGACTAGTCCTAAGTTACGCCTAGTCCTAACTCTTTGTGAAATTGACCCTAGCTTATTCTTTTGTTTATCCTGAAAACAGTGCAATCTTCTTCGTGATGGCTTTCCGGCAGATAGGGCAATGCTTGAGGGTTTTGGAACATTTCTTACACGTGCTGTGTCCGCAGAGAAACGCTGTGTCCTTCTTCTTCTCCATGCAGATGTTACACAGCTGGGCCTCCTCAAGCTCCTGCATCTTCTGCCTCAGTTCCTGGATCTCCTTGCTGGAGGAAGGAAGCGAGGATGAGGAGGGTATCGCTGAATCAGATGAAGCACCTGAGTATACAGATGAATGATGATAATAGTAACAATATAATAGTGGGTATTTCACTATAACCATCTCAATACACTGTACATTAGTGCCCTGGGGTCGATTTCACAAAGGGTTAGGATCAGACCTAACTTAAGAAGACTAGCCCTAGAAAAAAAACTTAAGGCTAGTCCTACGTTAGGACGAGTTGTAAGACCAGCCTTAACTTTTTGTGACATCCACCCCTGGTCATTGCGTCAACAACATTCCATTTATCATTCTCAGCTCCCTGGGGAGTATACAACCTGGGCAATCGTAGCTTTTTTCATACACAACATCACCCTCTACCCTCGCAGGAACCCCATTGATACCCCTGGGTCAAGAGAAACAAGTGTAGTAAAGTATCTTGCTCAAGGACACAAGTGTCACGACCGGGATTCGGACCCACACACAAGGTCGTGGGTACTGAGAACACAGTGCTATCACACGTGCAAGGGTTAAACCAAAATGAATATTGAACATGAATAATATGGGGGATAACCCTCATGCAAATTTAACATCTACCAAAACAAACACTGGTCAATATGTCAATGGGCCGTATTTATAAAAAATTGCAATTGCTTTTTCTAGGCTTTTGCTTACATCTTTTTACATACATCTGTATAAAGACGTAAGCAAAAGCCTAAAAAAACCGATTGCTATTTTTTTTGTATGAATACGGCCCATTAGAAATGCACAAAAATTATGACACATCACAACACCTTTGCGTTTGGTCTTCAGAGGCGGGGTTCCCTTCTGAGTACCGGCGGGCGCCACAGCGGCAGTCACCCCTCTTGGAGTGACTTGATGTCCGTCTTTATCGGCGGGCAATGGCGGGCATGGCGTGAGAGCACACGGGGTGTGATGGGTGGAGATGATCAAGGGTGCAATGGGTGGATGATCGGGCGTAATCACAAAGAGGAAAACGGGAAAAACAGAAGGGAAGAAACACTGGGATTGGATTAGGATTATCTGGAATTTTTTTGGAATTAGCATATTTCATGGGAAGGGTCCATTTGCTTAGGTTAATGGTGAATTGGAAATGGGTGGATACACACATTCAACAACAGCCAAACAGTGATTTAACACAGCAAAACACACACAGGAAAAGGGTGATTTTTGTTGTCAAACAAATTGAAAATGCAAAAATGTTGATTCATTTGCTCACCTTTTCCTAGCTTTTCTTCAATGGTTCGGCGGCAAACAGTACATTCTTTAATGCTCACTGAGCACTCTGACAAAAGGACAAATAAGAGAATGAAATTAATGTAGAAAAAAACATTGCAGGGAAGAGTCAGGCTCTTGCCAAACAACAGCTGAATACCAGTAACAAGCAATATGCAACAAATGAAAATTTGGTTGGTAATCCTGTTTTCATCAAGGAAGAAATTTCATGCTAAGCAAATTTTGGTACTTAGCAGCTCTATGAAACTGGGCCCAAGTCTCTGTACTTAAATAAAAGACCATTCCATGTACCTGTTACATTGGCAAGTTCTAGGGTCTGGTGCCCAATTCATCAAGTGCACTGGACTCAAGTTTGAAAAGTTAAGTCATCAGGGACCAAACTCATGGCTCTGTTTACCATAAGCAAAAATAGGCCATCTTGTTTTATCGCCCATTCATATCTATGTAACCAAGGCTGGAAGAAAACAAAGTCTGGTTCCTTTTTGCACATAGCATCCATTACCGTTATTGGATACTTGGAACACGATCATGATAGTCGGGACATGATAAAGGTCCATGGTAGTGAGTGCAAGGTGCCTTGATCCTCGGTTCAGAAGCCCCTATTAGCTTTACCTGTGCAGACAACCTTGTGTCCACAAGGCCGAAAGGTGATATCTGCACTTCTAGAGTTACACTTGGAACACTTTGTGACCCCGTCTACTCTCTCAACCTCTGTCACGGATACCTGTGTTAATAAACAGTTACAAAACAATAATAAGTATTATCTTCAAGTACGCACTAATCCTCCACTCAGATTTGCAGAATGCAGTGGTGATATACATGTAATCTATATTGCATGGCTAATATCACTACCTGCGTCTTGTGTGTTCTATGTCACGCACCAAGTTTGCTTGAAGATAAAAACGTTATCACATGCGCGCTCGTGGTAATACGGAAAAATATACTGCGTCCCGTCCCCATATCAAACTCGGCCTCAATGGATATGGGATGCAGAAGCGCTACATTTTTCCATATTCAACTCGCGCTTGTGTGATACTTATAATAAATAAACCTGAAAATTTATCACAAATACAAAACGTAACTCGTGCAAATTGAAATCCCAACACCAAATGCTTAAACATGTTATACATCATAACCAATGGGATGACATACACTAACTTCTACAACTGCATACATAATTGTTTATGTTACATTATGTTACTTTAAATTATAAGTAAATCAACACTTAAATGCACAACCATGGGGAAAAATTAATCATTATAAATTGTCCAGGACAGATCATTACGGTGACTGGACCTTTTCAAACATTGGTACTATTCTCTAGAACAAACTACCCAAATTCCATCTCCAACATTGTTTCTATGGAAACTTTCAAAAACAGACTGAAAACACTGCTCTTTACACAAGCATTGTGTTTAGTTTTCTAAGCAATGACTTCTTCACCAGATAATCATGAGTATATAGAATTAGCTGTTACAAACAACTTGCCAACAAAATGGACCGATGTTTAATCATTGCATATCTATTTTCATCTTTTGCCGAAGCGCCATTTAGTAAGGTGTTTTTGATTGTGCGCTTTATAAAAACATATTACGTGTATTCTTCTTCTGATTATTTTTCATAATGAACCTCCTCCTCACATGTAACCAAGTAGCCTTTATGTCTTTACTACACATCCAAAAGCAATATGAGCGCCAATGACATTATGAATAGGAAACAAGAAGACATGTTTAATTTTGGACTTGGAAGGAAAACCACAATGGAGGGAAAACCCATGCAATCAGGTCCACGCAGGGACTTAAAACCCAATCCACATGCAAGGTGGGAATCGAACAAGATAAACGTGCCGACTCTCTACCAACTGATGTATCTAACCCTACGTTGGCAGTCTCAATATCTTTGTTTGGGGGATCACGTCAGAATTCAACACTGAAGTTATAAAATCAAAGCTTCCATGCAACACCAACTAAATCAATATCCCAATGATTGTCTTACCTCAAGATCAACCTTAGAATTCAAGAAGCGAAAAATAGAAAAGATCATATGATACAAATTGTAACATTATAAATATTTTTGGGGTTGAACAAAGAATCGGTTGAATGGAATGGGATTCACCAAAGACTTCCGGATTAACGTGCCGGCGCTCTACCAACTGAGCTATCTAGCCCTATATTGGCGGTGTCCCTATTTTGTCAATATCTTTGTTCAGAGGTGCCAGTCAGAAGCCATACAACAGTAAAGCCAGGGATCACACCCAAATTACGATACAACCTGGGAAGCAGCAGCCAGGGAATCACCTTGAGGGGATGTGACTTATTGTTTCAGATAATCAATATAAATCACAAGGGCAACTGACTGGGTACATTTTTAAATGAGTTTTGGGGTTGAACATAGTAAGTATTAAAGGTAGTGGACACTTTTGGTAATTGTCAAAGACTAGCCTTCACAGTTGGTGTATCTCAATATATGCATAAAATAACTAACCTGTGAAAATGTGAGCTCAATCGGTCATCAAAGTTGCGAGATAATAATGAAAGAAGAAAACACCCTTGTCACACGAAGTTGTGTGCGTTTAGATGGTTGATTTCGAGACCTCAAGTTCTAAATATGAGGTCTCAAAATCAAATTCGTGGAAAATTACGTCACCAAGAAAGGTTTCATGCAAAAAACTATTTTGAGTAATTACCAATAGTGTCCACTGCCTTTAAAAATTATAAATATTAGACGGGGAATTTGTATCAATTGGGCCCTAGGCCTAGCATCAATTGGCAATTAACACCTAAATCACCCAAATATCCCAAAACAATCATCACACAACTTGCCATTAATAAAAATACCAGATATTGATTTGAAAACACCAGTGCCTTGATAAAACAAGTAATCATTTGTTATATTTTTTATATTTTTTAATACAAACATCATCCACAAAAATAAGTAATTCTACAATCAAGCGTGGTAATTTTTTGATGTCACTACTTGCAACATTGTTTTGAGCTATGACCCATGTACCAAACATTTAACCCTCAAAATGCACCATGGTTTACCCCCTCGTGTGTCCTCATTGTGTGATTGGAATCTTGGGAGTTCTTTTAAAGGGTTTTAGGGGGAGGGTGTAATTCTGTACAAGAGCGGGCAAGGTATAAAAACCAAAGGAAAACGCTATTTAAATAATAGATGGACATTTGCATCGGGATAAAGAATATAAATTTTGGTTTTACCCTTTACACCGATGTGTGTTAGCACTGTATACTCGGTACTTTCCTGAGCTCTTTGAAAACAAATCACAGGCATGTTACTTGGGTGGGATTCTAACCCAACTGTCTATACAAACATACCTTGCATATGGAGCATTTCTGAAACAGCTTAGCACAGTCCGTACAGACAACCTGGTGCCCACAGGGTTTGAAGCGACAGTTGGCTGGCATCTGACACAACTGGCACTGCGTCATAATGGCACGGAGGTTGCCACCGTCAGTCTGGGCGCTAGCCTTGGGGTCTGGTACCTTGCTGGCTGCATTGTCCCCAGATGAAGAAGTGACAGGAGCGATGGGCGCCTGGCTACGCTGGGATTTTTGTTTAGTGGAAGGTTGAGAGTTGCGTTCTTTTGACGACTCCCGTAGCCTTTGTCTGTTTGAGAAAAACAATTGAAAAATGTTATTTTATAGCCAACAATCCTTTGCAAAAGTGAAGCCACAAGTGTAAGACTATTGAGAGCTTAGTCGTGTTGCTACTACTGTTTTTCAACTACTCAGTTAATCTTCCTGCTTGGTGAACCAATTGTGTCGCTCACTAAAATTCACAAAAACACAATTTACTTTTGACACACAATCAGACATCAGTGACACAAACCTTAAACCGTTTCATCGTAAAGTTTACCATAATAGCGCCTGCAGCAAACAATATGGTGCAATGCGTCTTGGGAATTTCACTAGTTTATTTCTTTTTACTCACTGTCTGAGATCTGCACATTGCTGTAGGAGGCTGTCCATTTCAAGAGCTGCGGCAAGAAACAAAGGCGTCTTGCCCTGAGTATTCCTCTGATTCAGGTTAGTGCCCTCTATTGTTAGGTAACAGGCAACTGCTGTCCCTGTGCCAATGTTGTTGTTGCTTGGCGGTAAGGAAGAACGGATCTGGGGCAAAAAATTATTGCAAGTTAACGACCACTTTAAAAAAAAATTAACACCTATTCTAAATAGTGTTTGTAGACAAGATTTGCAATCAATAAACATGTCCTCAGAACAAACATAATTACAACAAAACAATTTGTAAAATAAAAGTCCTGTGTGATGTGTACTGACCGTACAAAAACCCAAGTGAGTCATTCTCAATTTGAGTACATTGCCACTTCGGGTAATTACAGGACGGGATGCTCGGCTGAAATTTTGAGCAGGCTCAAACTAATGGAGCACCTTCCTGATCAAACAAGTCCAAGCCCATCCATGAAGTTCCCAAACAGACTATTAAAAGGTGCCACTACTGCCGTACTGTTTGCATAAAGTTTTAGCCAGTTCAGCTACAGTTTTCAAAACGTATCGAGAACGAGTTCAGTGCGATGGGGGTATACCTTGGACAGAATTGGAGTACTGTCGGCGGTTGCATAGACACTCTGCCTCATCAAGGCAAGATGTAGACAAGTATCTCCGTCCTCATCGACTGCGTTGACGCCCGCTCCCCTGGAGACGAGCAGCTCAATGACGTTGGTGTGACCCTGACCCACCGAGAGGAGTAAGGGTGTCTGCTTCCGGCTATTCTGAATGTCAATATCCGCCTGACCCTTTAAGATTTCAACACAAAACAAATGTTAGTTTAATGGTTTAAGATGTCTGCTTTAGAAAACAGGAGTCATGGGTTCGAATCCCACCCAACTGCAGAAAATGTCAATGTCTGCCTGACCCTATTAGGTCTAAACACAAAACAAATATTAGTTTAATGGTTAAGATATCTGCTTAAGAATACATGAGTCAAGGGTTCGAATCCCACCCAAGTAATACACCTGTGGAATTTTTCCAAAGGTATAAAATTGTGGCAAATGTCAATGTCTGCCTGAACCTACAAGGTTTAAACACAACACAAATATTAGTTTAATGATTAAGATATCTGCTTTAGAAAACAGGAGTCATGGGTCCGAATCCCACCCAGTTGTGGAAAATGTCAATGTCTGCCTGATTGAAATACAAAACAAATAAAAGTCCGCTTTAGAATACAGAAGTAGTGTGCCTGTGGAATAGTTGTCATGAGTTTATCTCGAACCTTTGTAATAAGGACATCTGCAACATCCCTGTGGCCGTTCAGCGCGGACAGATGGAGGGCCGAGAAGCCATCGTCCTTCTTCACGTTGACTAGCTGTCTAGCTCGCGTGACTAGCTTCTCAGTTGCACTGGAAATTCAAGTAAAAGAACAAAATAATAATAGGTTGGGGTTCTAATCCCACCCAAGTAATTCGGCTGTGGGTTTGTTATCACAGAAGTTAGGAAAGTACTGAGGATGTAGTACTTCAACCCATCTGTGTAAGGGTCAAACAAATTATATTCTTTATCCCCGATGAAAAACTAGAATCTATAAAAATGGTGCAGTACCCGCTGCTAACACATAGGATTCGAACTGCCTCTAGTCCACAGGGCTAGCTCGGTGGTTCAGTGGTAAGACACCTATTTGCTCTGGCAATGCCAAGGTTTGGGTTTCGAATCCCACCAGAGTGATTTTTTTAAATTTTGTTATGCAAGTCGCTAGACACACAAGGCCTGAAGGCCACTTCAAGGTGTGGGCTACAATTGTTTTATTCCAGAGGCCGTTGCCACCTACTCCTAGGGCTGAAACGGGGAACCCCCTTTACAGTCCATAGGGATGTAGGCTTAGGTATCATCAATCCGAAGCCTGGCTGGTAGAGCAGAATGCACTACCTCCCCAATTTTACGTAGCAAGTGTCAGAACCGGGACTCGAACCCACACTCTGCTGATCCAACACCAGAGTTGAATCCGGTGATCTTGACCGCTCGGCCATGACATACCCCTGTTTGACATACCCCTGTTTATCAGCCATACTTTAAGAACATTCCCTGGGTAGAATACAACCCCAAGCTTTATTTATTAACCCAACAAAATACTGTCTCAGCCCTCTCAGGTTCCCATTTATACACCCGGGTGAAGAGAAGCAACAATGGTTTAACCCCTACAACACACAGAGATACTTACTAGTGGTTTCCTTTTAAGGCAGCGTGGTGTAGTACATTGAAGCCTCGTTGATTCTTTAGCGTGAAAAGTGCTCCGCTGGCCTCTACCAGCATATCTATTATATCTTTACAATTCTTGGCTATTGCATCGTGTAAGGCAGTGTCACCGTACGAATCCTTTGGTTCGAAGAAAAACACCAGAGCAAAAAATGGTTAGTGGACTGACGTCTTGACCCTTAAAGGCAGTGGACACTATTGGTAATTAGTCAAAATAATTATAAGCATAAAACCTTTCTTGGTGACGGGAAGAGGTTGACAGAAACACAAGAGCTTAAGCCTGGTGCTCTTATCCACTCGGCTTGACATGCCACATGAATAAACAGAAAAAGCTCCCCCCCCACCCCCCCCCCCAAGGTACCAAGACGAGCTTTCTCATACCTGTAGGTTAGTGTTGCATTTGTGCCTGAGTAGCACTCGTACACAGGCAGTGAAGCTCTTATTGACTGCCACATGGAGACTGCTGCACTGGCCGTTGTTGACAGCGTCGATCTTGGCTTTCTTCTTCAAGAGGTATTCGGCTACATCCGGCTTATTTCTAAGGGGTAATGTAAAGGATAAACATCTTATCATGATCAGTTGGCTCTCCACTTTAGATTCAGGTGCCCCCTGCCGTTTCCAAAGAAAGCAGCCACGTGTATAGCCTGACTTCTGATGTCACACTTCGAGGCTCATGAACTATGCCAGACATCTGCAGTTGAGCCTTCATCAATCACTGCCAATAATTAACTTTCAACTACATTCACTTCACATGGAGAATCAAGTAAAATCCTGTGCCAGCTGTACCTGGACAATTTCCATGCCCAAACTGTGGGCGGTTGTGCCGCTCTCGAATTGGACTTATATACAAAGAAAAGCGTACCCGAAGACAGCGTAATGCAGCGCAGTATCCCCTTCCTGATCGTGTATCTCCAGACTGGCCTTGTTCATCAGCAATACTTTGATGACCTCTAGATGACCTTGGTGGCTCGCTACCTGCAACGCAGTCTTCCCAGAGTTCTTGGAGTTCACCTACATGTTAAGTGGGAGAGTCGTATTGGAGTCATTCTTAAGTACTGGGTCCAATTTCGTAAAGGGTGTAAGCACAAAAACTTGCTAAGCACAGGAAAGTATTGCTTAAAGGCAGTGGACACTATTGGTAATTGTCGAAGACTAGCCTTAACACTTGGTGTATCTCAACATTATGCATAAAATAACAAACATGTGAAAATTTGAGCTCAAATGGTCCGTCGGAGTTGCGAGATAATAATGAAAGAAAGAAACACCCTTGTCACACGAAGTTGTGTGCGTTCAGATGATTGATTTCGAGACCTCAAATTCTAAACCTGAGTACTCGAAATCAAATTCATGGAAATTTATTTCTTTCTCAAAAACTATGGCACTTCAGAGGGAGCTGTTTCTCACAATGTTTTAAACCATCAACAGCTCTCCATTGCTTGTCACCAAGTAAGGTTTCATGCAAATAATTCCTTTGAGTAACTACCAATAGTGTCCACTGCCTTTAAGTGGGAGAGTCGTATTGGAGTAATTCTTAAGTACTGGGTCCAATTTCATAAAGGGTGTAAGCACAAAAACTTGCTTAGCACAGAAAAGTATTGCTTAACAGAAACAGGTAACAAGCCAAAACTACTGGCAACTGCACCTATATTACTATAAGCAAAGTATCAAGTCTTACGGAAGCAGGGAATTTCGCGCTCACATTAAGTTTATTTTACACGTTAGCAGGGAATTTTAGCTTGTGCGCATGGGTACTAATACTAGGCATTCTTCGCTTACAGAGCTAGCGCAGAAATTAGGCGCTTTCTTCTCAGTATAAGCAGAAAATGGTGATCTAAAGAAGTTCTACAATTTCTCCCTTTCAACTTGCGCTTGCATGATAACTAATATCATCATTACTATTATTATTATTAATTGAATGTCTGCTTTTCGTACCCAGTCAGGATGCTTGACTAGTAGTTCAGCAACTGCAGCTTTATTGCCTTGTGCCGCTTCACTGACTAACTTGGCAGGGGCGTCGCTGTTTGGCGGATGAGAGATGATTTGGTCCAGTAACAATCGAAGATGACCTACAAGAATAAATCACCAAAACAAAAAACAACAATATCAAGTCTTTGTTTGTTTGTTTGTTTAGATGATCTTCCCATCAAGGAACTCTGCAAACTCCCTTAAGGAGATAAGGTGATCCCTGGCGACACAGCAGTTGACGGTTGTAGGGCTGATGTCATTGAGGGCTAGATAGGAATATGGTTTAAAGGCAGTGGACACTATTGGTAATTACTCAAAATAATTATCACCATAAAACCTTTCTTGATTACAAGTAATGGGGAGAGGTTGATGGTATAAAACATTGTGAGAAACAGCTCCCTCTGAAGTGACATAGTTTTCGAGAAAGAAGTAATTTTCCACGAAATTGATTTCGAGACATCAGATTTAGAACTTGAGGTCTCGAAATCAACCATCTAAACGCACACAACTTCGTGTGACAAGGGTGTTTTTTTTTTTATTATTATCTCACAAGTTCAATGACCGATTGAGCTCAAATTTTCACAGGTTTGTTATTTTATGCATATGTAGAGACACACCAACTGTGAAGGCTAGTCTTTGACAATTACCAATAGTGTCCACTGCCTTTAATAAGGCCTACTCTAGTCAACTGTTTTTTGTTCAACCCCAACCATTAAAATTAACCTGAGCATTTTTCTCTTGTGGCTTAAAATATTTGAAAGAAATACAATAAAATAAATTTGAGATTTTCGAAATGTTCAAAACAAGTTAAAGAAACTACCTGATTGCTCCTCATCTCTTTCCGAGACGAGGGTGTTGTTCAGATCAGGAGCGTGAGGCCCAACTTGGGTGACGCAGGAGGGATTAAAGGTCCAGGCTTGATCCTCGATCGAGATTCTCAGATCCCCATCTGGGTAAACTTTGAGAATCTTTCCTGTTTTGCCTAAAGTCTGCAAAGAAGTACAAATAGATAAACAAAATACATATCATTTCAATAATCATTTCACAAATGCCTATTGGACTCAATAACAACAATAACAACAAATTCTTATATAGCGCATTTCACTATAACCGTATCAATGCTCTTTACATTAGTGCCCTGGTCATGGGGCCAATAACATCCCTGTAATGTTTCTCAGCTCCCTTGGGAGTATACAGCCCTGAGCTGCCTGTAAGGCGCTTGTGGCTTTTTCATACACAATATCAACCTCTACCCTCGCAGGTACCCATTTATACCCCCTGGGTGAAGAGAAGCAATTATAGTAAAGTATCTTTCTCAAGGACACAAGTGTCACGACTGCACTGCAGTGCTTCTTATCCTGTCAGTCATTACGGCCAGGTATCCCTTACATTTAAAGGCACTGGAAATTATTGTAAATACTCAAAGTAGTTTTCAGCATAAAAACTTACTTGGTAGTGAGCAATGGAGAGCTGTTGAAAGTATGAAACAACAGCTCCCTCTGAAGTAGCACAGTTTTTGAGAAAGAGGTAATTTCTCACTCATACAATAAAAGAAAGCACACAAAAATGTTTGCAACAAGGGTGTTTTTTTTTCTTTAATTTTTCTCTCGCAACTTCGGTGACCGATTGAGTAAAAATGTTCACAGATTTGTTTTTTGATGCATTAGTTGGGATACACCAAGTGACAATACTGGTCGGAGACAATTACCAAAGGTATACCCTTTTTTTAAAAGGAAGTGTTTTACTCTACTTACTACTTGCATATTGTCGCTCCATTCTCCGTGGCCGGCTTGTAGTTTCTTTACCTTTGTGATGTCAGAGCTAACTCGTACCTTGTCACCCTGAGCAAACACATCCACCTGTAAACCATGGATATGAGGAAAGATTGTTCAGTTTTGTTTTACAAACCATGAGTAGCGATTGGCAGTTTTAATATTTGGTGTAAAACTGACATAATGTGAAGGTGCGATTTGTGGCGTTTCGTGGCAGAGTGGTCAAGCGCCCCGCACTCAAGCTCCAATGTTTCTGATCGACAGAGTGTGGGTTTGAGTCACTTCTTGACAGTTGACACTTGTGTCCTTAAGCAAGACACCTAACAAAAACTGCTTCTTTCGTTGCATGGGAGGTAAACTTGTAGGCCCTATCCGTTGTGAAATGCATGTTAAAAAACTATGCTACACATACTGCTAAAATAGGGGTTTGCCTTAGTGTTTCTGGCAGTGGCTCCTGAATGCGCCAAAGCACCTTGTAAACCCCAAACATGATGCTGTATAAATGGGTATAATAATTTAAACTCAGTACCTGTCTTAAGCAGAAAATATTGCTCAACAATTTTCTGCTAAGCAGTAGGATACCAGTCACAAGTTGTACATGTGGCATGGTAGTTTGGCTGGTAACCTTAATTTGGTAAGCATAAACTTGTTGTGCTTAGCTACTTTGTGTGCTTAAGCAGCTATATGAAACTAGGTCCAAAGTGTTATATTAGTGTTCTTATCCTTACCTTGTTCAATGATCCTGGATGGAAGGTCCATCTGATATCCTTAGTGGGGTACTGGACTCGGATATCGCCTCGTTCCGTTACTCTGTGCACGAAGCCCAACTTGCCGATGTACTGCAAAATCAGATCAAACGATTTTATGATGAATATAATGTATGCTTGTTAAGGACTCTGTGTTATTATTTCATCTTATCACAGCAAGCAAAAAAGAGGATAACAGTTTTGCTTTGTGCCGGTAACTCCTTGGGTCGGGCCACAGCCTGTAGCCTTTAATCTCAAGTGTTTTTCTCAGGACCCTTTTGCAATAGATCTATCCTCACATTTGGCCCTATTTTGTCTAGATGTTTCCCTAGTGCTTTTGGAATGGTGCCAAGCGCGTCAACCACCACGAGTACCGATGACTATTATTATTATGATGTCTGAGTATTTAAAGAATCAGGACCTACCTCGGCCATCTTGGGATTCCATCCTCCGTGTCCTTCTTGCATGGCTTTCAGAACCTCCTCCTCAAGAATCACCTTCACCTTATCACCGACGCTGAACGTCATCAGAGCCTTCCCATCTAGCATCGGTAGCGTCTCTAGGTTGTCACCTTAGAAAATAATCAGAACAACCAGAAAATATGAAAGTTAAATGCCACTTATCACTCAATCAAGTTGAGACCAGGGACCAACTTCACAAAGCAGTATAATCCATCGTAAGACAAATTGCCAGTTTCACCGTTGTGATTTCTAGTGTGACATCATACTTTACTATTAAGCAACTACGATTGATTTGCAGCTACGATCAATCTTAGCTCTCTTTGTGAAATAGGCCCAAGGCTCGGAATCTAACAGAGGCCATGGAGGCCGAGATGAAATCCCAGGCCGGCGAGGACAAACACAGTCTCGCACCTGCCCAGTCATCTTGGTCCAAATGACTCGGTCCAGCTACAAGTACACTGTACACAGCTTTTCAGAATCAAGAAGTCTCCCGAATTCCAAAAATCTACTCCGTTGTAGTAGGGAGAGTCTCTGGAATTCTGAAAAATCTACTCTGCGGTAGTAGAATATGTACAACAAGTTGATAAAAACAATTTTTTTGTGAAACATGTAAACAGGAAGACCCAAAGTGACACCTTGTTTTTGCTCATGGGCCGTAAGTTCCATTTTGCAAGTCACGCACTGCTGTTGAAAACACAAGGGAGTGTTACAGTATGTGTACAAGCGTAAGATTTACAAATCAACCCTGCAGTCTGCAAAACTGACGTCTGAAACTACATGTATTTCCAGGAAAAGAATCATCAGCATTGAGGGACCTATCTTGACCATTGTACATAGCTAACATTGTAAAACAGTGACGTGTCCTTAGTCCGTACTGACACGTAGAACAGGAAATCACTGAGGAAAGCTTAGTCATCTATCCATAAAGTTTGTAATTTGCCTAGAGACAAAAATAGATTTGCGATAACAAAAACAACTCCTGATGGTGATGAAGGTTAATCAAGTGAAAGAGAAATATAACTTCAGTTCTGTGTTATATCAGGGCTCAATTTCATCAAGACTGTAAGCACAAAAGTTGCTAAGCATAGAAATTTGTTGCTTTTCATCAAGTTAACATCCTTACAATGGGTGCCTAGATCGTTATATGCTTAGTGTGGTGATAGTGTTGCACTCCTGTGGTGACACCACAGTGACATTTATCGTGACATCTTAGGGAAACCCTAAATGATATCACGGTGACACCTTGAGGAAATCTTGGTGACATTGTGGTGAAACCTGGTCGCCAGCAATATTACCCTGTGCGACAACACCACAATTGGGTGACATCATGTCGACACTTTGAGGAAACCTTGGTGACATCATGGTGACATCATGGTTACACCTTGAGGACACCTTGAGGTCACCTTGGTGACAACATGATGACACTGTAGCAACACCATTGTAAAAAACTGTGGTGAAACATGGTGACGCTTTGAGGGAACCTTAGTGAAATCATGGTGATACCTCAAGGACACCTTGGCAACCACATGGTGACACCTTGGTCACACCTCGAGGAGACCTTGGTGACAACCAAAACGACACTGTAGTGACCCCATTGTAAACACAGTGATGACACCAAAGTGACATGGTGACATATATTGGAACATGTTGGTGGGGTGTGACACCTACCTAACTTTGGCAGACTCTCCTTGTAGTAATATCCCCCGATAGCATCTTGAGTGTACTTGAGGTCTACTTTGCCCTTGTGGCCCACCCTGTAGACATTAGTTCCCCCACCTGACCACAAGACGTTGGCGACACTCCGACCAGACTCCACATCCCAGCCTCTGATGTCTGTGATCTTCCCCATTTTACCTTCTCCACCTATGAATAAAAATATAACAATAAGACATAATGGGCTTGGGTACTTTTGGCACGACACAAAACACAAACTGTCCACAGATTTACGTTACACTTACACGGTTTAAAGAAAATGATGGCAAAAAGTTTCCTTTCAAATAATACTTGCTGAGGTGCTGTAGCTTTTGATTGAAAGACGATAGTCTCAGACATGTCAGAGAGGCAAAAAGATATCAGTGTTATTTGCCTCAAAATTTGAATCTGAGAAGCATTACTGTCAGTAACAGTTCTCAGATTGTGTATTCCTTTTAGGGATTATTTTTCCTGCTTGTAAATATTTGATCCGGATCTCAAAAACCAACCACCTTTAGAAATGAACTTTTCACATAGGTGACCCGCTCTAGCGAAATGAGGAATGTCCAGTAATGTCTCATTACGTGTAATCTGACACCAAACATAATCATAACAAAGAAATATTTAAAATTATTGAAAATTATAAAAAAAACTTTTTTTTGTAGTTTTTGGTTGCCTAAATCTTGATTAAACTTACTATATTCTTCTTTTCTTCAACAGATTAACAAAGATGTAAAAACAGACGATTTCAGAGCCCTGTTATTGTCCTAATAATCATGAAATGTTTATAAATAAACTCCCAATAGACAAAAATCGCCCCTTTTGAATCCGCGATAGTTGCCCAAAGCACATCGCAAAAGCGCCACCAAGAGCTCTTTTTGAAGCGAGTGACCTCATTTATCTGAATATGCATTAGGTTAAAATACATCTTCATTTATATACGATTAAATCAACCAAACATTTCAAAATTTCATAGGTATAGTTTGAAGAATTAAACCAATTTGCAAAATTAATATTGGGAAGTTGGTAACGACCGCCAAAATTTGAATTTGAAATTGCCGCAGCCACACCTGACTTTGTAGACTTACCGTCCTGATTGGCCCAATCCCAGTCTGGCCC